>NC_134627.1:7490084-7787301 GCF_046129695.1 Lonchura striata | reverse complement strand
CCCCCATTCCCATTGGATTTTCCCCCAATCCAGATGGATTTCTCCCCATTCCCATTGGCTTTTCCCCCGTTCCCATTGGATTTCCCCCATTCCCAGATGACTTTCCCCCATTCTCATTGGCTTTTCCCCTGTTCCCACTGGATTTCCCCCATTCCCATTGACTTTTCCCCCATTCCCATTGGATTTCCCCCATTCCCAGATGACTTTCCCCCATTCCCATTGGATTTTCCCCCCTTCTCATTGGCTGTTCCCCCATTCCCATTGGCTTTTCCCCCGTTCCCACTGGATTTCCCCCATTCCCAGATGACTTTGCCCCATTTCTAGATGACTTTGCCCCATTCCCATTGGCTTTTCCTCCGTTCCCATTGGCTTTTCCTCCGTTCCCATTGCCTCTTCCCCCATTCCCACTGGAATTCCCCCGTTCCCAGTGGATTTTCCGCCGTTCCAGGGCCTCACCAGGGAGAAGAGGTCGTTCTGCAGCCCCAGCCTGTCCACGGGGGGCAGGGACAGGTCCTTGATGGCCGGGATGAGGCTCTCGAGCATGGCCGGGCTGTACTGGGTGCGGTAAAACCCCACCGTGCCCAGGTTCAGCTGCAAAAAATTCCACATTTTATCATTATTTCTGTCTAAAATACGGGCTGCGATTGCGTAGATGTCAATAGAATTCGGTTTATGTTTGTATATTTAAATAAAATGTTATTTATTGTTATATGTAATTAGAGAAAATGTGATTTATATTAATATATAGTTGTGTATATGTGTCCAAAATATGGCTTTCTACTTATATATATTTTTGTGTATATATGTCCAAAATATGGCTTTCTACTTATATATATTTATACAAAAAGGATATTTTTATTTATACTCACCTATCTAAACTTTATATTTATAGGCATTTATCTAAAATATCTTTGTATCTATAGATATTTATCTAAAATATCTCTATATTGTTACATATACAAAGAATCCAACATTTTATATGTATTAGTATCTAAAATATGGTCTGTGTGTATATGTAAATAAAACTTGGTTTATATTTGTATATTTAAATAAAATGTTATTTATTGTTATACGTAATTAGAGAAAATGTGATTTATATTAATATATAGTTGTGTATATGTGTCCAAAATATGGCTTTCTATTTATATATACTTAAACAAAAAGTATATTTTTATTTATAATTATCTATCTAGACTTTATATTTATTGGCATTTATCCAAAATATCTTTGGATTTAAAATGTTGTTTATTCTTAAACGTAATTGTAGAAAATGTGATTTATATAAATATATAGCTGCATATGTGTCTAAAATATGGCTTTGTGTTTATATATTGATATAAAATATATTTTTATTTATACTTATCTATCTAAACTTTCTATTTATTGGCATTTATCTAAAATATCTTTGTGTCTATATATATTTATCTAAAATATATCCTTATGTTGTTATATATTTAAAATATATATTTAAAATATATTTATATATATTTATTAATGCATATTTATCTAAAATAAATCTTCATATTTATCTAAAATATATCTTTCTATATATGTATTTTATATAGAAAAAGCATATGTAGGAAAACTATATATAGAAAAACAATATATTAAACTATGTATTAATATATTATAGAAATAGATACATAATTTTAAATTAATAATACTATTATATATTTGTATTAGAATTATATAATGTATAGATTTATAATATATTCATGTGGTTAAGAATTTAAATATAAATAAAGAGAATATATTTAATACACAGTATAAAGTATGTAATGATTGTAATAATTACAATTGTTATAATGGTAATGAGACAATAATAACAATAATTGCAATAATAATGATAACAATGACTAAAGAAGCCACATCTCAACTCAAATCCTGCCTTTAATTTCAGAATTTTTTCCAGGCTTTAATTCCCAAAAAATCCAATTGACACGGCAGGAAAATGGGAAAGAAAAGAGGAGGAATAGAAACCAAAACTCCAGAGCAGCACAGGGAAGAAAAGAAGTTTTTCCAGAGGTAAACCAAAATTCCGAGGGAAAGAGAAATAAAAAGAGGGAAGAGGAAAACGAAAGGAAAAATGGAATTTTTCGGGTTTCACCTTGACCCACTGCTCTGGTTTGGTGTCCTTCAACACCACGGTGAGCTCGGGTTTGTCCATCAAAATCTGCATTTTGGCACTGCCGGGGTCCTCGCTCGTGCAAATACTGATGGGCACCATCCACATGGGGAAATCCTCCCCTGGAAAAGAGGGAAAACCAGGAAAAATTGGGTGGAAAACACTGGAAAACAGCACAAAAAGGTCCCAGATCAGCGCTGAAAATTAAACTGCAAAATAAAGGTCCAAATCTAAAGGTCCGAATCTGAAACGTCAGTTTTTAGAGGTAAAAGTCGGAGGGAAAATCAGTTTTAGGATTAAAAATCTGAGGGAAAATGTCAATTTTCAAGTCAAAATCAGAGGGAAAATGTCCATTTTCAAGTCAAAAACATAAGGGAAAATGTCAGGTTTTGAGTCAAAATCTAAGGGAAAATGTCAGTTTTCAAGGTAAAAATCTGAGGGAAAATGACACTTTTAATCTGAAGGGAAATGTCAGTTTTACAGATAAACTCTGAGGGAAAATGGCCATTTTCGAGTCAAAATATGAGGGAAAATGTCCGTTTTGAGTCAAATATCTGAGGGAAAATATCAGTTTTCGAGTCAAAAATCTGGGGGGAAATGCCAGTTTTCAAGGTAAAAATCTGAGGGAAAATTACATTTTTAATCTGAAGGAAAATGTCTGTTTTAGAGGTAAAAAAAAATTGAGGGGAAAATGACAGTCTAAACCTGAAGTAAAATGTCAGTCTTATTGAAAATTGAAGGAAAAAATTGAAAATCTGAAGGAAAATGTCCATCTTAGAGGTAAAATATCTGAGGGAAAATGTGATTTTTAGAGTTAAAAATCTGAAGGGAAATGTCAGTTTTAGAGTTAAAACCCCCAAAATCTTTAAATCAACTTTCAAGGCAAACATTTTAATTTAGATAAGCATGGGAAGTGAGTGGAATCAGCGCTGGAATCAGCAGTTTTGCAAACCTGGGGTGTTTTTATTTCATTTATTTCAGCACCACCACAAACCAGCTGTTCCCCAGCCTCTCAGAGGGCCCCAAAATTGACATTTTTGAAGGAATTTTGAGACAAGGAATGTTGTTTTCCACGCCAGGATATGGAAACTACAAATGGAAAAGACCCAAACTTGAATTTCCTCAGATTTTCCCACCTGGATGCAGGCAGAGCACGGGGCTGAGGATGTTTCAGCTCCCAAAACTGCTGCTTTTGGATGAAAAACAACAAAAAAACCCCAACAATATCCCTCTAAAAATGGGAAATTTTGGTGGTTTTGTGCCCACCCCTTTCCTGCTCCCAGTTCTCCTCTTACCAGTATATGGTCCACTGGCACAGAATTTCTTCTGGACCAACTTCAACACTTTGTCATCTTCTTGCTGAGGGAAAAAAAAAAAAAATTAAAAATTTAAAAAAGCAAGAAAATGAGAAAAGGGGATGATTAGCATGTTTCATTTCAGTCCTTGCGTGTTTCATGGAATAATTGGGGTTTTTCCCCTCAGAAAAAGGCTCTGCCTCAGAGCACAAATCCATTTTTACCACCCCTGATCCAAGGCAGTGCCCAAAATCAGAGAATATTGTTCAATTTGATCCAAAATTAAGACATAATTCCATTTTTACCACCCCTGATCCAAGGGAATGTTAAAAATCAGGAAATATTGCTCAATCTTATCTGAAATTAAGGCACAATTCCATTTTTACCCCTGATCCAAGGGAATTATTGAAATTAGGGAATATTGTTCAATTTTGATCCAAAATTAGCCATAATTCCATTTTTACCACCCCTTATCCAAGGGAATGCCCCAAAATCAGGGAATATTGATCAATTTTATCCAAAATTTAGGCACAATTCCATTTTTACCACCCCTGATCCAAGGCAGTGCCCAAAATCAGAGAATATTGCTCAATTTGATCCAAAATTAAGGCACAATTCAATTTTTACCAGCCCTTATCCAAGGGAATGCCCAAAATCAGGAAATATTGTTCCATTTTATCTGAAATTAAGTCACAATTCCATTTTTACCACCCCTTATCCAAGGGAAATGATTGAAATTAGGGAATATTGTTCAATTTTGATCCAAAATTCAGGCCCAATTCCGTTTTTACCTGTTCAGCCTCCACATAAATGAGTGGAAATCCCATTTGTTTGGTCCACGTGTTCATCACAGCAGCAATGGGTTTGCCACTGGCTTTTTCCAGGCTTTCCCAGAGATCCTCTGCAGGAGAAAAGAATTTGAATCCAATTTTAATAGGGACAACATAAGGAAAATTGGGTTCTTACCCCACCTTTTACACTTTTGTGTTTTGTTGAAATTTAACAGATGACAGGCAGAAAAAAATGGAAATAATTTAAACCTCCTCAGGAAGGAGAGAGGGGAAAAGCAGTTCCTTTACTGCTAAAAAACCCCAATCAATACACATTGTGATACAAAAATTAACATTAAATATTCAAAGAGAACATTTCCCCTCAGGTTTTTTTTATGTATTATGTCAAAAAATCGCTGATCAAACACCACGGATTGGATTTGGCTGATTGAACTTTGATGTCCTCACTTCCAGATTTGTGCCTGAGACACAGAAATAGAAGGTTTAAAAGCAAAAATATCAGACTTTGACCTGTTTAATCACAGGATCAATACTGCACAAGGCTCTTTTGGCAAACCAAAGAATATTTGTAAAATATTTTTTTCAGTGGTATCTCGGCCTTTAGAGATCACCTCAGCCACACACTCCAGGGACAGAAAATCCCCAGGACAAGAAATTGGGAACAAGCCAGGAATTTCCTGGAATTTCAATTCTTTCAGATGCAAAACCAGCAGTTTTAAGGCAAAAAATAACTTCAAAACCAGCATTTTTTGAGTCCAAAAATAACTTTTGTGCCCATGCCAGTGACCTGGTTACCTGTGGCAGCATTCCTCTGCTGGAACTTGGTCAGGTAGAGGTTCATTCCTTTCCGGAAATCCTGGGAAAACACAAGTGGAGATGTCACAAGGATTTCTTTATCCCCAAGGAATCAGGCAAGGAATCTTTAAAATCAGGAATTCCTTATTTCCCATTATCTCATTTTTTCCATATAAGTTCAAACAGAAGTGGAGAAATTTTCAAAATAGAGGACAACTTGATTTTTAAAAAAAAAAGCCAGTAATTTTAGCTGTTAAAAAAAAAAAAAAGCCCTGAAAATCTCTGCCCGAGTTATTTTAGCTGTAAAAAATACTAATTTTCCTTTACCTCGTCCCCAATGTAGTCGTGCAGCATCCGGATGACAGAGGCTCCCTTGCTGTAGGAAATGGCATCAAAAATTTCATCCACCTCGGAGGGATGGCCCACGCTGACCTGTGGGAAGCACCACAAGAAGGATTTAGGAAGCCAAAAAAATCACATTTTGCTGGTGGCAGCGGTTCAGAGGTGAAAAGGTGAGGGGAAATTAGTTTAGAGGTGAAAATGTGAGGGGAAAATTGGGTTTAGAGGTGAAAATGTGAGGGGAAAATTGATTTTAGACGTGAAAATCTGAGGAGAAAATTGGGTTTGGAGGTGAAAATGTGAGGGAAATTGTCAGCTTTAGAGTTGAAAATCTGAGGGAAAATGAGTTTAGAGGTGAAAATGTGAGGGGAAAATCAGTTTTAGAGGTGAAAATCTGAGGGGAAAATTTGGTTTAGAGGTGAAAATGTGAGGGGGAAATTGGTTTTAGAGGTGAAAATGTGAGGGAAAATTTGGTTTAGAGGTGAAAATGTGAGGGGAAAATCAGTTTTAGAGGTGAAAATCTGAGGGGAAAATTTGGTTTAGAGGTGAAAATGTGAGGGGAAGTTTTGGTTTTAGACGTGAAAATGTGAGAGAAAATTTGGTTTAGAGGTGAAATGTGAGGGGGAAATTGGTTTAGACGTGAAAATGTGAGGGGAAAATTGGTTTTAGAGGTGAAAATGTGAGGGGAAATTTTGGTTTAGAGGTGAAAATCAGCTTAGAGGTGAAAATGTGAGGGGAAAATCTGAGGGAAATTGTCAGTTTTAGAGGTGAAAATTGGAGGGAAAATCAGTTTAGACGTGAAAATGTGAAGGGAAAGTCAGTTTTAGAGGTGAAAATCTGAGGGAAATTGTCAGATTCAAAATCGAAAATCTGAGGGGGAATCAGTGTTAGAATGAAAATGTGAGGGAAAATCAGTTTTAGAAGTGAAAAAGTGAGGAAAAATCAGTTTTAGAAGTGAAAATATGAGGGAAAATCAGTTTTAGTGGTGAAAATGTGAAGGATTTTCTTTCTCTCCTCTCCCACTGCTGCATTGTCTGAGAGTAATCTCTGTCCCCACACAACAGAAATTCCCCAGATATGGTTGGGCCAGGGCTGCTTTGGGAGTTAAACACGGTTTAAGTTCTGTTTTGGTGCTGGAAAAGATAAATTTGGGGATCTTCCTTCAATCTTTGGCTTCCCAAAAGCAGCAAAACTGTTGTTAAATTCAGATTGTTAAAATTGTTAAATCCAGGGATAGTGAGGTAGGCACGCTCAGGGAGTGAATCGCTCTGAAGTGCCCTGCTGGACAAGGTCATTTCCCAAAATCTATTTCATCCAAGATTTCATAAAACATTAGAATCCCCAGAAATTTGAATCCTGAGGAATTAGATCTCTAGGAATTAGATCTCTGGGAATTAGATCTCTGGGAATTAGATCCATAGGAATTCCAGAGTTGTTTTGGGGGTCACAGCCCCACTGGGAGAGCAGCCCCAACTCCGGATTTCGCTTCTCCCAGCGACCACCACAAAATTCCCTTTTTAATTACAGGGAAAAAGGGGAAAAAAAACAATCTGGAAAATGAGGATTCACCTCGATGGGGTGGCTGTTGTCTAAGGCATCGAGCTCCTGGGCTCGGGTGTAGTCTGCAGACACGAACTGGGTCCAGATGTCGTACTCGGGGAAGCAGTGATCCACGCACAGGTACTCGATCCACGAGGCAAAGCCCTCGTTCAGCCACAGGTGAGTCCACCATTCCTGCAAGACACACAAAAAAACAGGGATAAAGGACAAAATCCCCTGGGAATATTCAATTAATTATTTTAACACAGCGCGCTGCTGTTTAAGGGCATCCAAACAACAGGTTTTGGGCAGGATGTAAAGAAAATTTGAATTTTCAAAAGGGATTTTGGAGGGTCTAGGTACCATAAACCACCATTTAAATAGTAAATTAATTATTTTATCACAGTGTGCTGCTGTACAGGGGCATGCAAACCCAGATTTTGGGCAGGATAGGAGGCAGATTGAAATAAAAAATGAGATTTTGGATGGTTTAGGTACCATAGCCCACCAATTAAATATTAAATTCATTATTTTATCACAGTGAGCTGCTGTTTAGGGGCATGCAAACCCAGATTTTGGGCAGGATAGGAGGCAAATTGAAAGAAAAAATGGGATTTTGAAGGGTCAGCTACCATAATCCACCAATTAAATATTAAATTAATTATTTTATCACTATGTGCTGCTGTTTAGGGGCATACAAACCCAGATTTTGGGCAGGATAGGAGGCAGATTGAAAGAAAAAATGGGATTTTGAAGGGTCAGCTACCATAATCCACCAATTAAATATTAAATTAATTATTTTATCACTATGTGCTGCTGCTTAGGGGCATGCAAACCCAGATTTTGGGCAGGATAGGAGGCAGATTGAAATAAAATTGGGATTTTGAGGTACCATGGTGACGAGGTTTCCGAACCACTGGTGAGCCAGTTCGTGTCCCACCACCAGAGCCACCCACTGGCGGGACGAGGAGCAGGAATTTTTGGGGTCAATCAGCAAAGCAGTCTCCCTGTGGTGGAGAGAAAACCAAAATTCAGCAAGGATGGGGACAACCCCAGGGGGATTAAAAAAAAAAACACAACCCAAAGGAGGTGAAATTACCTACGAGAGGAAAAAAAAAACAACAAAAAACCCAAAAAAACAACCCAAAATCTATTTCAGAGTAGCCTTGAAATTCTCAGGGTGAGTTCCGCAGCTGCTGGAATGCTTTGGAGCAGGAATTATTTTATGGTATGCAAGAAGTGGAAGAAAAAGAACCCAGGCAGAAGAAGGAAAAATTTGGTTTTTTTATTTATCAAAATGCTCCCCTTGGTCATTTTTTTGGAAGCTCAGCTTCCAAATCCTGCCCACCTCAGTGTTCCCAAAGGAATTCTGGCTTTTCCAAAAAGTGCCAGCAGCAATTTTTCCTCTGTGGCACCTCCCAGCCCTCTGGAATTCTGAAATTCCATGGAAAAACCTCCCCAAGGATGGTGCCTGCAGGTCCCCAAACGGGGCAGAGCAAACTCAGCACAAAAGAGCAAAAATTCACAGCTCCATCCCAAAAATTCTCCTCATCCAGGAGAAATATATTTCTATTTTTTTTTTTCCCACAAGGAATAAAATATCAAATTTCAACAGAATTGCAATGAGCAGGGAAACATTTAAAACCTAGACTCAAATTTGTTTTTGTTTTTTTTTTTTTTTTAAGGCTAAATTCAAAGCTGAGCAGAAGAAATCCCAAAAAATCAAACTGTAAAGGAAGGTGAGTTAATATTTTTGATTTTCCCATCTCCACACCTTTACTCTGTGGCTGCCAAATATACCTACGAGGTAAAAGAAACTCTCCCAGCTGTGTCGGGAGATTTTTTGGGGGAAAAAAGGGGCCAAGAAGGTTTTTTCAATTTAAAACCCTCATCCAGTGACTGATTTTTGCCTTCCTGAGCTGCAACACCACCACCAAAATCATCCAAAACCAAAGTAAAAATTGCAAAGATTGGCTCTGTCAGATTTGGGATGACACCCAGCAATTAGAGCTGCCTCGAATGAATCCAATTAACTCCAAGAATTAATGAACAAAGAGGGGGGAAAAGACAGTATTTTAACATCATACCTATAAGTAACAAGGCCCCAGTTCTCCATGGCACCTTTATAAAATAAATACAAAGGTTTATTGATATTGATCCACGCCTCTTCCTAAAGGTTTTTTTAAATAAAAAAATTCAAATAAAATACAATTTCAGCAATAAAGCGAGTTACTTTACCAGCAGCAAAGTCTGCAATAGCTATGAGATCAATTTTAGGAAGAGGGTAAGGAACATTGAAGTAGTCCTTATAAAAAGGCAGAGTTTTAGCAGCAACCTGTAAAAAACGAGAGGAGAAATATTCTGTTAACCTGGCACTGGGAAACACTTGGGAAATAGTCACTGAAATGAAGAAATTATGACTGGAACTAGAAAATTACGAGTGAAACTAAGAAATTGTGACTGCAATTAAGAAATTAGGATTGAAACTAAGGAATTATGACTGAAACTAAGAAATCGTGGCTGAAGTTAGGGAATTTATGACTGAAAATAGGAAATTACAATTGAAATAATAAATTTATGACTGAAACGAAGGAATTATGACTGGAACTAGAAAATTATGAGTGAAACTAAGAAATTGTTACTACAATTAAGAAACTAGGATTGAAACTAAGGAATTATGACTGAAATAAAGAAATCGTGGCTGAAATTAATGAATTTATGACTGAAAATAGGAAACTATAAATTTATAACTATAAATTTATGACTGAAACGAAGAAATTATGACTGGAATTAGAAAATTATGAGTGAAACTAAGAAATTGTGACTGCAATTAAGAAATTAGGATTGAAACTAAGGAATTATGACTGAAATGAAGAAATCGTGGCTGAAGTTAGGGAATTTATGATTGAAACTAAGAATTTTTGACTGAAACTAGGAAAAAAAAAACAAAACTCCCAGATTTCTGTGGCTGACCAGACCCCAAACCCTCAAACCTGTCTCAGATTTACCTCCAGGGCGAACTTGCCCTGCTCGGCCTTGCCCACGGGCGTGTAGACGCGCACCAGGACCAAGAGCGCGTCTACAACCCAACAAAAACCCAAAAAAACCCCAAGAAAAATGTCAAAAAACCCAAAATTCCCAGATTTCTGTGGCTTTCCAGACCCCAAACCCTCAAACCTGGCTCAGATTTACCTCCAGGGCGAACTTGCCCTGCTCGGCCTTGCCCACGGGCGTGTAGACGCGCACCAGGACCAAGAGCGTGTCTACAACCCAACAAAAACCAAGAAAAAACCCAAAAAACCCCCAAAAAACCCAAATCTCAGAGATTTCTGTGGCTGACCAGACCCCAAACCCTCAAACCTGGCTCAGATTTACCTCCAGGGCGAACTTGCCCTGCTCGGCCTTGCCCACGGGCGTGTAGACGCGCACCAGGACCAAGAGCGCGTCTACAACCCAACAAACACCAAGAAAAAACCCAACAAAAACCCAAAAAAACCAAGAAAAATGTCAAAAAACCCAAAACTCCCAGATTTCTGTGGCTGACCAGACCCCAAACCCCTCAAACCTGGCTCAGATTTACCTCCAGGGCGAACTTGCCCTGCTCGGCCTTGCCCACGGGCGTGTAGACGCGCACCAGGACGCCGTCCTGCGACCGCGCCTCCACGAAGTCGTACTCGCCCACCACGAAGGCCACCAGGTACGTGGACATCACCGGCGACCGCGCGAACTTCACCTCCACCAGGCTCTCGTCGTCGGGGTACGGCCGCCGCTCCACCACGTTCTGGCCAAAGAGGGTTTGGGGAGGGAAATTTGGGGGTTGACACGTAGAGCATTGAGGGTTTGGAGGCTCCAAAAATGGAATTTTTTTATCTAAATGTTGGGGTTTTTATGGCACAAAGAGTTTCAGAAAGAGAGTCTTGGAAATAAGAGGAAAAAAATGCCAAAAATGGAATTTCTGAATGGAATTTCTAAATGGATTTCATTCCTGCTGCCTCACACGTGTGAGCTTCAATTCCAAACCAAAATTCTTCTTCAACTTCCAATCAGAACTCCAGAGGAACTTCAAATCTCAATTTCAAATCAAAACTTTCGATCAGAACTCCAGAGGAACTTCAAAACTCAATTTTTAATCAAAACTTTCAATCAGAACTCCAGAGGAACTTCAAATCTAAATTTTTAATCAAAACTTCCAATCAAAATTCCAGAGGAACTTCAGAACTCATTTTTTAATCAAAATTTCCATTCAGAATTCCAGAGGAACTTCAAAACTCAATTTTTAATCACAACTTACAATCAGAATTCCAGAGGAACTTCAAATCTCAATTTTAAATCAAAATTTGCAATCAGAATTCCAGAAGAACTTCAAATCTCAATTTCAAATCCCAATGTTGTGGGATGTTTGGATTTGAGCAGTTCTTTCATTCAGGAGAAGAAAGGCCAGGTATAATTCACAGAGAAAGAAGAAATAATTTGGTACCAGAAGCTCTGAAAATCCAGGTTTTTAGCACTAAAATCCCAAAAGGGAAACCCACAAAATCCACGGAAAATTTAAAAAAAAAAAAGAAAAGCCAAAAAAAAAAAAAAATCAAGGAAAAACCCCCCAAGCAACAAGGGAAAAAAACCCCAAAAACAATGAGGAAAACCCTCAAAAAATTGAATTTCTTTATGACACAAAAACCTCAGGTCAGGGCCAGGCCAGGCTTTATTTATTTATAATATATTTATTTATAATTTATTTATTTATAGTTTATTTATAAGCACATGAAATCAATTTTAATTTTTTTAAAACGACCACGTTTGTCCTGACATCAAATTTTGTGTTTTCTCTCCTCATTTATCACAGATTTTATTCTCAGCTGTTGCAAAATTTTAATTATCAAGGGTATATTTAATGAAAATATTTCCAAACTTACCATATTTGACAAAGCTACTCTGTCTTTGGGAACCACCAAAGAAATATCAAATGTTGCTTTAATTGCAGGCTCATCCCAGCAAGGGAAAGCTCTGCGAGCATCAGTGGCCTGGAATAAAGAGAATTAAGCAAATAAATCACAGCAGATTGTGGTAAAAAAACCAACAGAAATTCAATTTATTTCCAGCAAAAAAAAAAAAAGGGAGAATTGTGGTTTGGTCTCCTCACTGCACTCCTGACCTCTGAATTAGCTTTTTATTCTTCTTTCCCTCCTGATTTTCAATCAGATTTTGTTCAAATTTAGCAGAATCTGAATTAGCTTTTTCTTCTTTCACTCCTGATTTTCAATCAAAATTTGTCCAAATTTAGCAGAATCTGAATTCGCTTTTTTTTCTTCTTTCACTCCTGATTTTCAATCAAAATTTCTCCAAATTTAGCAGAATCTGAATTCGCTTTTTCTTCTTTCACTCCTGATTTTCAATAAAAATTTCTCCAAATTTAGCAGAATCTGAATTAGTTTTTTCTTCTTCTTTCACTCCTAAATTTGTCCAAATTTAGCAGAATCTGAATTCACTTTTTCTTCTTCTTTTTGTTATTGGCTGGAGAACATCTCCCCTGTGGCCGGTCTAAGGGAGTGACCTGGCTGAGGAACATCTCCCCTGTGACCAGTCATGGGGACTGAGCTGGGTGAGGAACATCTCCCCTGTGACCAGTCATGGGGACTGAGGTGGCTGGAGAACATCTCCCCAGTGACCGATCTTGGGGACTGAGCTGGGTAAGGAACATCTCCCCAGTGACCAATCTTGGGGACTGAGCTGGCTGAGGAACATCTCCCCTGTGACCAGTCATGGGGACTGAGCTGGGTGGGCAACATCTCCCCAGTGACCGATCCTGGGGACTGAGGTGGCTGGAGAACATCTCCCCAGTGACTGGTTTAAGGGAGTGATCTGGCTGGAGAACATCTTCTCCTGTGGCCAGTTCCAATCCCTTTCCATTCCTTTGCCTTGGTTCTTGGTATTGACATTGGCTGGAGATCATCTTCCCTGTGACCGGTCTAAGTAAGTAAGGAAGTCATCTCGCTGAGGAACATCTCCCCTGTGACCGGTCTAGGGACTGAGCTGGGTGGGCAACATCTCCCCAGTGGCCGATCTTGGGGACTGAGCTGGGTAAGGAACATCTCCCCAGTGGCCAATCTTGGGGACTGAGGTGGCTGGAGAACATCTCCCCAGTGACCGGTTTAAGGGAGTGATCTGGCTGGAGAACATCTCCCCAGTGACTGGTTTAAGGGAGTGATCTGGCTGGAGAACATCTCCCCAGTGACCGGTTTAAGGGAGTGATCTGGCTGGAGAACATCTCCCCAGTGACTGGTTTAAGGGAGTGATCTGGCTGGAGAACATCTCCCCAGTGACCGGTTTAAGGGAGTGATCTGGCTGGAGAACATCTCCCCAGTGACTGGTTTAAGGGAGTGATCTGGCTGGAGAACATCTCCCCAGTGACCGGTTTAAGGGAGTGATCTGGCTGGAGAACATCTCCCCAGTGACTGGTTTAAGGGAGTGATCTGGCTGGAGAACATCTCCCCAGTGACCGGTTTAAGGGAGTGATCTGGCTGGAGAACATCTCCCCAGTGACTGGTTTAAGGGAGTGATCTGGCTGGAGAACATCGCCCTTGTGACTGGTTTAAGGGAGTGATCTGGCTGGAGAACATCTCCCCAGTGACTGGTTTAAGGGAGTGATCTGGCTGGAGAACATCGCCCTTGTGACTGGTTTAAGGGAGTGATCTGGCTGGAGAACATCGCCCTTGTGACTGGTTTAAGGGAGTGATCTGGCTGGAGAACATCTCCCCTGTGACTGGTTTAAGGGAGTGATCTGGCTGGAGAACATCGCCCTTGTGACCAGTCTAAGGGAATGACCTGGCTGGAGAACATCTTCTCCTGTGGCCAGTTCCAATCCCTTTCCATTCCTTTGCCTTGGTTCGTGGTATTGGCTGGAGAACATCTCCCCTGTGACCAGTCATGGGGAGTGAGCTGGGTGAGGAACATCTCCCCTGTGACTGGTCATGGGGAGTGACCTGGCTGAGGAACATCTTCCCTGTGTCTGATCTTGGGGACTGAGCTGGCTGGAGAACATCTTCCTAGTGGCCAGTCTAAGGGAATGATCTGACTGAGGAACATCTCCCCAGTGTCTGGTCTCAGGGACTGAACTGGCTGGAGAACATCTCCCCTGTGACTCATCTCAGGGACCGAGCTGGCTGAGGAACATCTCCCCTGTGGCCGGTTCCAACCCCTCTCCATTCCTTTGCCTTGGTCCTTGGTGTTGGTATTGGCTGGAGAACATCTCCCCAGTGACCGATCTTGGGGACTGAGGTGGCTGGAGAACATCTCCCCAGTGACCGATCTTAATAAAAAATTCAAAAGAAAATTTAAAAAACGAAGCAGAAGAAACTAAACTAAGATCAGCTTACCTCGAACTGGGTGACGGCGGCGTAGCGCGTGTCCCCGCTGGCCGTGCTGTACTTGCTGCGGTAAAACCCTTTCATTTTGTCGTTCAGCTCCCCCACAAAGTCGATCTTCAGCGTCCCCGTCCCTGCAGGAAACACCGACCGGGCTGCAGCCACCAACCTGCTGGCCTTCATCACACCAAAAACCAACAGTTCTGGCACCTTCCCATTTCATCAAACCAAAAACCAACAGTTCTGACAGCTTCCTGCTGCATCCCAAACCAAAAACCAACAGTTCTGACAGCTTCCCATTTCATCACACCAAAAACCAACAGTCCTGGCACCTTCCCATTTCATCAAACCAAAAACCAACAGTTCTGGCACCTTCCCATTTCATCAAACCAAAAACCAACAGTTCTGGCACCTTCCCATTTCATCCCAAACCAAAAACCAACAGTTCTGACAGCTTCCCATTTCATCAAACCAAAAACCAACAGTTCTGGCACCTTCCCATTTCATCAAACCAAAAACCAACAGTTCTGACAGCTTCCTGCTTCATCCCAAACCAAAAACCAACAGTTCTGGCACCTTCCCATTTCATCAAACCAAAAACCAACAGTTCTGACAGCTTCCCATTTCATCCCAAACCAAAAACCAACAGTTCTGACAGCTTCCCATTTCATCCCAAACCAAAAACCAACAGTTCTGGCACCTTCCCATTTCATCAAACCAAAAACCAACAGTTCTGGCACCTTCCCATTTCATCAAACCAAAAACCAACAGTTCTGACAGCTTCCCATTTCATCCCAAACCAAAAACCAACAGTTCTGACAGCTTCCCATTTCATCCCAAACCAAAAACCAACAGTTCTGGCACCTTCCCATTTCATCAAACCAAAAACCAACAGTTCTGACAGCTTCCCATTTCATCAAACCAAAAACCAACAGTTCTGGCACCTTCCCATTTCATCCCAAACCAAAAACCAACAGTTCTGACAGCTTCCCATTTCATCAAACCAAAAACCAACAGCTCCAGCACCTTCCCGCTGCATCCCAAACCAAACAAACTGTGGAGTTCCAGAACCATTTTCCAGAGCCAAAATCTGCAATTCCAGAGGCTCTAGAGCAGAGGGGACCCACTGCCAGAGCCAAAACCTGCAGTTCCAGAGCCAAAACCTGCCATTCCAGAGCCAAAATCTGCCATTCCAGAGGCTCCAATAGGAAGGACCCACTGCCAGAGCCAAAATCTGCAATTCCAGAGCCAAAATCTGCAATTCCAGAGCCAAAATCTGCCATTCCAGAGGCTCCAGAGCAGAGGGGGCACACTGCCAGAGCCAAAATCTGCAATTCCAGAGGTTCCAAAAGGAAGGACCCACTGCCAGAGCCAAAATCTGAATTCCAGAGCCAAAATCTGCCATTCCAGAGCCAAAATCTGCCATTCCAGACGCTCCAGAGCAGAGAGGACACACTGCCAGAGCCAAAATCTGCCATTCCAGAGCCAAAATCTGCAATTCCAGAGGCTCCAAAAGGAAGGCCACACTGCCAGAGCCAAAATCTGATTTCCAGAGCCAAAATCTGAATTCCAGAGCCAAAATCTGGCATTCCAGAGCCAAAATCTGCAATTCCAGACGCTCCAGAGCAGAGAGGACACACTGCCAGAGCCAAAATCTGCCATTCCAGAGCCAAAATCTGCCATTCCAGAGCCAAAATCTGCAATTCCAGAGGCTCCAAAAGGAAGGCCACACTGCCAGAGCCAAAATCTGCAATTCCAGAGCCAAAACCTGCAGTTCCAGAGCCAAAACCTGCAGTTCCAGAGCCAAAACCTGCAGTTCCAGAGCCAAAACCTGCAGTTCCAGAGGCTCCAAAAGGAAGGACCCACTGCCAGAGTCAAAATCTGCAATTCCAGAGCCAAAATCTGCAATTCCAGAGCCAAAATCTTCCATTCCAGAGCCAAAATCTGCCATTCCAGAGGCTCCAAAAGGAAGGCCACACTGCCAGGGGCACACTGGGGAATTCCAGGGCAGGAATTCCTGGCCAAGGGCACAGCCAGCGGGGAGGGGTGGCTCTTACCTTTCTGCAGGGTGCTGGGGAAGGACAAAGTGACTTTTTCATCTTCATTTTGATAGTTGAACCCTGTGGCGTGAACTTCTGCAATGGGAAAAGCAGAACTGGGATCAGAACTGGGATCATGGAAAAGGGTTTGGGCTCAAAACTCTGCAAATTCACCCAAAGCCGCTGAGCTGGAGAAATTGGAATTAATTCCGAGTGATTCTGTGTGAGGAAGTACAGGAGCAGGAATTGGTCCTCATGGTGGGAATTCCAGGAGTGAAAATTGGGCTGAAAAACCCCAAATCTGCAGGAAAAATGGGATTTGTGTGTCCTGGGAATGTCGTAGTGGGAATTCCACAGCAGGGAAAGCTTCCAGGAGTGAAAGTTGAGATGAAAAACCCCAAATCTGCAGGAAAAATGGGATTTGTGTGTCCTGGGAATGTTGTGGTGGGAATTCCAGGAGTGAAAGTTGGGCTGAAAAACCCCAAAGCTGCAGGAAAAATGGGATTTGTGAGTCCTGGGAATGTTGTGGTGGGAATTCCAGGAGTGAAAATTGGGCTGAAAAACCCTAAATCTCCAAGAAAAATGGTATTTGTGTGTCCTGGGGATATCATGGTGGGAATTCCAGGAGTGAAACTGTGCTGAAAAACCCCGAATCTCCAGGAAAAATGTTATTTGTGTGTCCTGGGAATGTTGTGGTGGGAATTCCAGGAGTGAAAATTGGGCTGAAAAACCCCAAACCTGCAGGAAAAATGGGATTTGTGAGCCCCAGGAATGGTGAAATACAGCCCCAAACTTCCCCCCTTGCTGCTTAAACATCCCCATCAGTGCAGCAGGATTCATATTAATTATCCCAAACAAGATGCTTAGGATTTATTTACCTAATTTATGGCTTTCTTTGAAAATCCCATTAATCTCCAGGGCAATGGGGGGCTGTGCTTGGATTGAACCACACAATAAATGTTGATTTTATTTCAGAAATGCCTTCAGAAGCGGGGCCCTGCT
Organism: Lonchura striata; assembly: GCF_046129695.1. Classification (NCBI taxonomy): domain Eukaryota; kingdom Metazoa; phylum Chordata; class Aves; order Passeriformes; family Estrildidae; genus Lonchura; species Lonchura striata. Next base: position 7,770,015 of record NC_134627.1, on the reverse strand, counting down.
TTGGGGTTCCCGCCCTGCTCAGGGAGAAGATGCCAAAGGCACCCCAAAAATGAGGCAGTTGGGGATTAAATAGCACAGGAACTGTTTGTGGATGGAAAAATCCAAATTGTGAGGCCAGGCTGGGGATCTGAAACTGTCCTGGAGCTTTGATACAGCCAGGAGGGAGCACCTGGTGCTGCTTCTCCCTTCCTAATTTATCAAATCCTCCAAGGGGATGTGGATCTGTTCTCCTAAAAAAAGAAAAAAAATCTGGAATAACCCCACAGAACCTCACTCTGCATGTTCTGCTCCCTCCAAGCTCAACCACTGCTGCAACCTGTAAGAAATTAGCATTTAAGACCTTGAAATTAGCATTTAAGAACTTGAAATTAGCATTTAAGACCTTGAAATTACCATTTAAGAACTTGAAATTACCATTTAAGAACTTGAAATTTAAGAACTTGAAATCTTAGCAATTAAGAACTTGAAACATTGAAGAATTTTAAACTTTTAAGGATAAAGTTCTTAAATTAGCATTTAAGAACTTGAAATTTGGCATCTTCAGCTGCCAAAATCGGCAAGCCCGGACACAGCCAGGCAGGGAACAAAAAGCTGCCACTCAAGCACAGCCTCGAATGACAAAAGCTGGGCTGAAATGACAATTTTAGTCACAAAAGGACTCGTTTTCCCTGCTCAGGTATCACTGGGAGTGTTTGGTTTCAGCCCCAGGATGCTCCACCCGGGACTAAGGTGTGAAAAAACCAGGAAATTTCACCTTCTGCCCTTTATTTCCATTTTCTCCAGGACAAATTCTGGAATTCCTGGGTGCTTTTCCATTTATTTCCATTTTCTCAGTCACCAACTCTGGAGTTCCTGGGTGCTTTTCCCCTTTATTTCCATTTTCTCAGTCACAAATTCTGGATTTCTTGGGTGCTTCTCCATTTATTTCCATTTTCTCCAGGACAAATTCTGGAATTCCTGGGTGCTTTTTCCCATTATTTCCACTTTCTCCAGGGCAAATTCTGGAATTCCTGGGTGCTTTTCCCCATTATTTTCTCAGTCATAAACTCTGGAGTTCCTGGGTGCTTTTCCCCTTTATTTCCATTTTCTCAGTCATAAATTCTGGAATTCCTGGGTGCTTTATCCCTTTATTTCCATTTTCTCCAGACCAAAGTCTGGAATTCCTGGGTGTTTTTTCCCTTTATTTCCATTTTCTCAGTCACAAATTCTGGAATTCCTGGGTGTTTTTTCCCCTTTATTTTCTCCAGGACAAATTCTGGAATTCCTGGGTGCTTTTTCCCTTTTGCTCCACCTTTATCCATCCTTTTCCTCCACATTTATCCAGCTGCTGCCCAAATAACAAAGTTTAAATCTACCCAAGGAACCCCTTCCTCCCATCCATCACCAAGATCATCCCAATTTCCCAAAATACAGATTTACCAAAGTGTTTTGTGTTATTTTCCTTATGGAAAGGGGCATTTCCCTCGGGGAAAGGGGAGCCCTGCATGGTTTTTTGTTCTCTGCAGGGCTCCAGGAGCAGCTGGACGGAGCCCCAGGAAGGCTGTGCCCTCTGTGAGACCCTGGAGTTTGTTTTCCACACCTCCTCCTTTCACACTTCAGCTGCTAAAGCCCTTTTGGCGTTTGCTAATCCCCTCCAAATAGAATGGAGGAAGTCAACAACTGCAGCTGAGTGTTACAAATATCTCCAGAACTTCCATTCCTGCAGCAGCTTCCAGAGTTCCCCGAGCTGGATCCCAGGCTGGTCTCCCCTTTTTCCACGTTGTCCAACAGTCAGAAAATCCTGCTGAATGCCAATTAAGTGTTTTTTGTGCTCTCCAAACCCTTTCCTGGCACTATTTCCTGCTGCAGGACGTTGTTGATGCATTCCCTGACAGGGATTTTGTCAATATTCCCAAATCCATAGGTACAGGTGATGTTCTTAGAAGTTTCCACAATATCCAGATATGAAGGAATTTTTTACCAGAACACAAATGAAGGAATTTTTTACCAGAACACAACTGAAGGAATTCTTTACCAGAATACAAATAAAAGAATTCTTTACCATAACACAAATGAAGTAATTCTTTACCATAACACAAAGGAAAGAATTTTTTCCCAGAACACAAATGAAGGAATTTCTTTCCCAGAACACAAATTAATTCTTTCCCATAACACAAATGAAGGAATTCCTTTACTATAACGCAAATGAAGGAATTCTTTCCCATAACACAAATTAAGGAATTTTTTACCAGAACACAACTGAAGGAATTCCTTCACCAGAACACAAATGAGGGAATTTTTTTATCATAACAAAACAAGGAATTTTTTACCAGAACACAACTGAAGGAATTCCTTCACCAGAACACAAATGAGGGAATTTTTTTATCATAACAAAACAAGGAATTTTTTACCAGAACACAACTGAAGGAATTCTTCACCATAACACAACTGAGGGAATTTTTTTACCATAACACAAATTAAGGAATTCTTTACCATAACACAAATGAAGGAGTTCCCTCACCATAACAAAACCGAAAGAATTCCTTTCCCAGAACACAACTGAGGGAATCCTTCACCATAACACAAATTAAGGAATTCTTCACCATAACACAACTGAGGAAATTCTTTCCCATAACACAAATTAAGGAATTCTTCACCAAAACACAACTGAGGAAATTTTTTACCATAACACAAATTAAGGAATTCTTCACCATAACACAACTGAGGAAATTCTTTCCCATAATACAAATTAAGGAATTCTTCACCATAACACAACTGAGGAAATTCTTTCCCATAACACACCTGAGGGAATTCCTTCCCCATAACACAACTGGATCCAGATAAGGAATTCTGTGCTTCCAGGGGCGGGGCTGAGCTTATCAAACCATGACATCACTTTGTTATCAGAGCTGCTGGCAGCAGCTCCAGAGGCAGAAATGAAACCCAGCAGGGCTCCTACCTTCGTCTCCTTCCGGGGCGTAGGACGCGGTGATGATGTCGATGTCGGCGCAGTTCATCACGATTTGGTTGGTTGCATTTTTCACCTGGAAGAGAAACTCCATCAGCATCAGGAAGAAATGGGAATTCTCACCTCTCAACCATCTCCAAAGCAGCTCCAGGAGGAGAGTTGGGTGTTTGGGTGGTGAAGGAGAAGGAGGCATTGCAGAGCGCTCAGCCGCTCGTCCCCATTGGGAATGATTTCATGCTGGGTAAAAAACAAGGCTGAAAACTTCATCCAAACCCAACCAAAACAGATCCTGAGCCCATCAGCCTCTTTTGGGGAGAGCAGAGCAAAATTCTCCTTTGGAGATATCACCAACACAACCTCTGTGCGTGCTCCAGGCTGTCAGAACTCCTCAGCCTAAAAACATCTGCCGGGAGATTCTCCTTCTCCTCAGTTTCAAAACATCCACCAGGAGATTCTCCTTCTCCTCGGCTTCCAAACATCTGCCAGGAGATTCTCCTTCACCTCAGCTTCAAAACATCTGCCAGGAGATTCTCCTTCTCCTCAGCTTCCAAACATCTGCCAGGAGATTTTCCTTCTCCTCGGCTTCCAAACATCTGCCAGGAGATTCTCCTTCTCCTCGGCTTCCAAACATCTGCCAGGAGATTCTCCTTCTCCTCGGCTTCCAAACATCTGCCAGGAGATTCTCCTTCACCTCAGCTTCAAAACATCTGCCAGGAGATTCTCCTTCTCCTCAGCTTCCAAACATCTGCCAGGAGATTTTCCTTCTCCTCGGCTTCCAAACATCTGCCAGGAGATTCTCCTTCTCCTCGGCTTCCAAACACCTGCCAGGAGATTCTCCTTCTCCTCAGCTTCAAAACATCTGCCAGGAGATTCTCCTTCTCCTCAGCTTCAAAACATCCGCCAGGAGATTCTCCTTCTCCTCAGCCTAAAAACATCCACCAGGAGATTCTCCTTCTCCTCAGCTTCAAAACATCTGCCAGGAGATTCTCCTTCTCAGCTTCAAAACATCTGCCAGGAGATTCTCCTTCTCCTCAGTTTCCAAACATCTGCCAGGAGATTCTCCTTCTCCTCAGCTTCAAAACATCTGCCAGGAGATTCTCCTTCTCCTCAGCTTCAAAACATCTGCCAGGAGATTCTCCTTCTCCTCGGCTTCCAAACATCTGCCAGGAGATTCTCCTTCTCCTCGGCTTCAAAACATCTGCCAGGAGATTCTCCTTCTCCTCAGCTTCAAAACATCTGCCAGGAGATTCTCCTTCTCCTCAGCTTCAAAACATCTGCCAGGAGATTCTCCTTCTCCTCAGCTTCCAAACATCTGCCAGGAGATTCTCCTTCTCCTCAGCCTAAAAACATCTGCCAGGAGATTCTCCTTCTCAGCTTCAAAACATCCACCAGGAGATTCTCCTTCTCCTCAGTTTCAAAACATCCACCAGGAGATTCTCCTTCTCCTCAGCTTCAAAACATCTGCCAGGAGATTCTCCTTGCCCTTTTCCTGGGAGCTTCCCTTCTGCCAGCTCTTGGCTCCACACATTTTGCTTTATTTACCAAGTGCCAGCTCCCAGCGTAGGAATAAACCGTGGGGCTGTGCCAGTTCTCTGTTTGAATGCGAGAGCCTGAATAACAGACAGAGGAATTCAAATTAAATAAAAATTAATTACAAAGGGGTAAAATATTTGGGAGTTAAACCAGAGAGTTATTCAGAAATTTATGGCTGGAACCACCAGAATGATCAGGCTGGAACAAGCTGGGAATCCTGCTTGTCCAGGATAGGATTTCTAGCAGGAAGCAGCAGCAATTTCTTAAAGAAAGGAATAAAAATTTCTGGAACAACCAACCAGATTTAACACAGGCATGAAGAAACTGCTTCCTACCCCAAAATCAGCTCATTAAAGCCTAAGAAACTCCATCCTTTTTTTTTGTTTTCCCTCATGATTATAACCACAAAATGCCCTGTGAACACCTGGACCAGGTCTGAGGTGGGAACCAGGAACCCACTGGAGCTGCCTCCAGCTCTGGGATCTGGAAAAGGAGAGTCCAGGGATGGAGCAGCTCTGCTGGGGGGAAAAACTGGGAAAAGTTGGGAAAAGTGGGATTGCTCAGCCTGCAGAAGAGCAGGCTGAGGGATGAGCTGGGTTTAGGCTCCCTGAAAGGAGCCAGGAAGGAAAATGGAATGAATTTCCAAGGGTCTGGAGTGCCAGGAAGGAAAAAGGAATAAATTTCCAAGGGTATGGAATGCCAGGAAAAGGAGGAATGGGTTTAAACTGCCAGAGGAAGGAACTGGATGGGATATTGAGAAGGAATCCTGCCCTGGGATATTCAGAAGGAATCTTTCCCTGGGATATTGAGAAGGAATCTTTCCCTGGAATATTAAGGAGGAATCTTTCCCTGGGATATTCAGAACGAATCCTTCCCTGGGATATTCAGAAGGAATCCTTCCCTGGGATATTGAGAAGGAATCCTTCCCTGGGATATTCAGAAGGAATCCTTCCCTGGGATATTAAAAAGGAATCTTTCCCTGGGATATTCACAAGGAATCCTTCCCTAGGATATTCAGAAGGAATCTTTCCCTGGGATATTCAGAAGGAATCTTTCCCTGGGATATTGAGAAGGAATCCTGCCCTGGGATATTAAGAAGGAATCCTTCCCTGGGATATTCAGAAGGAATTCTTCCCTGGGATATTCAGAAGGAATCCTTCCCTGGGAGGTGGCACTTAATGGGATTTAAGGTCCTTTCCCACCCCAATTCCACAATTCCAAGCCCCTGTTCGTGCTCCCCTCGGAGGCAGCACAGAAATTCTTGTTTTATTTTGTTTGTAAAGCCACAAGAAAAGGCTCAGGTGTTTTCCCTGTGCCACCAGGACGTGGGAGCTGAGTAGAAACCAGGAATGTTCCTCAATCATCCTGGACAGGAAACCCAAATTTGAGTAATTTCATGGAGAAGGGAGGGTTAAGAATTGAAATTTGTGATTTAACAGGTGTAGGATGATCCATCCACGAGCCACCACACAGCCCAACCCAGTTTCTCCTGGACCTCTCCGACCTAGCAAATATCCCTGGCTTATCCCCAATTAGGGAATTGTTTAATTAATAAATATTACCTAAAGAAATATATGATGTATTTACACTTTTTGAGCAGTGAATGTTGGTGCCTCCTCCCAGCTCCTGCTCCCCTGCAGCGCTGTCACACCGAGAGGTTCAGCACGGTTGTTTTCATCTCTTGGTGGAATTAAAATCAAATTAATTTTAATTAATAAACCCAACCTGACTGTGAAAACAACGTTTTGGCAAAGCACCGAGAGCGAGTCTAACGGCTGAGGTAAATTTGATTTTTCCAGGATAGACTTACAACCTGAAATCCACTTTTTTTTTGTTGTTTTTTTTTGGTTAAATTCTGAGTGCACAAAACTGAAAAATTCTCCCCACACCCAAAAAAACTCAACAGATTTTACCACAATACTGGAGCTTGGGTTTTTTTTCCAAGGTTTTTCTAAAACACAAAAAAATCAGGATGAGAAAAGCTTTTTATAAGGGTCTGGAGACATTTATTCAATCTAGAAATCCAAATCTCTCTGGATTTGGAGCTGTCCAAATTGCAGACAATGTGAATTTAACAATGGGCTTGATCTTTAAAAAATAACTTTTTTTCCAGGACAAAACTTTCAGTGGAGCACTGAGCCTGCAAAATAAAAAGTTTAGGTTGAAGTAGAGAAAATCCAGAGGCTCCTTAAACAAGAAATTATCTATTTTTAGATATTTTTTTCCTCGCTTCCTACCAATATCAACCAGTTTTATGAGAGGGCAGCATAGGAGAAAATATCTAAAATTGGGACAGGACGGTAAAAAGTTTATTTTTCTAACTATCCCAAAAAAAGGGTGAAATTCATTGTAAAGGCAGGAATTCTGGCTGGAAATTTCTCCCCCAAAAAAGGGTGAAATTCACTGTACAGGCAGGAATTCTGGCTGGAAATTTCTCCCCCAAAAAAGGGTGAAATTCACTGTACAGGCAGGAATTCTGGCTGGAAATTTCTCCCCCAAAATAAGGGTGAAATTCACTGTACAGGCAGGAATTCTGGCTGGAAATTTCTCCCAAAATAAGGGTGAAATTCACTGTACAGGCAGGAATTCTGCCTGTAGAGCTCAGCACCTTCTGGGACTCTGAGAATTGAATTCCGAGGGGAAAATGAATTTTTCCTGTTGCCAGTGGAGCCTCCTCCCTGCCCCACTGAGGTGCAGCCACACCTGTGAGAACAAAAACAAACCAGGAGCAGGTCAAAAATGAATTTATGGCTTTTATCCCTCCAAAATGCCACGTTCTGGGAGGAAAATATTCTGTCAATGCAGTGGTTTTTGTGTATTAAAGGGCAAAAAGTGGAAATTTCTGTGTAAGGTATAAGGAGTCAGCAAGGGGGTGTGTGGGGTTGTCACCCTGCTTTACCTTGCTCTGGGTTATAAGAAATAAATAAGAAATATAGAAGAAATAATATATGATAAATATGTAAGAGATAATGTATAAGAAATATAATAAATATATAAGATATAATATGTAAGAAATATATGAGATACTGTATAAGAAATATATAAGAAATACATAAGAAATAATATATAAGAAAGAATCTATAAGAAAGAATATATGATATGAGTTAATACATAAGAAATAATATATAAGAAATATATGGGATAATGTATAAGAAATATATAAGAAATACATAAGAAATAATATATAAGAAAGAATCTATAAAAATCTATAAGAGGAAATCTATAAGAAAGAAATCTGTAAGAAAGAAATCTATAAGAAATAGATGATAAATACATAAGAAATAAATAAGAAATCTACTTTTCAGCAACGAAAATGAATTAATTTAATTAATTCAATTAATTGAGAGAAGAGCAGTTCTGCACAGCTCAGAAATCAGGGGAGCAAAGAGAAATTTCTGGAGGGAAGGAACGGCTCAGGACTGGAAACTCCTGGTTTTTGATGAATTCAATTAAATTCTGAATTAATCAGAATTCAAACACTTATTTTGAGGCACCACAAGCAGGGAAAACTCATCCAGCAGGAGAAAACAGCTGAAATGCCCCTCAAAAATTCAATGTTTGGTGGAAGAAGAGTTAAAAATGTCAATTATTTAGCTCTGCCAAAAAAGACCTAAAAGTGCTTTTTTTTTTTTTTTTTGGTGGTCAAAGCAGGAAAGGATTTGATGTGAAATATTTTTGGAATTTTGAATTTTTTAGGATATTTGAACTCCAGCCTACCTGAAATACAGGATGAGGAGCATCCAAAGGGATCTCCTGGAGCCAAAATTAATTCCAGATAATTCCAATCTTGGCACGTGGTTCCAGAGCCCTTTTCTAAAAGCAGCACTACCAACAACTGCATGTGTTTTTAGCAATTTTCTCTCTAAAAATAGACACCTAAATTTACTCTGGATTTGTATTCCAGGGCGTGTCTTTTGTAAGAATTCAAACCTTCAATGAGGAGAGCAATAAAGAGATTTATTAACCTGTATCCCCAGCAAATTCCAGTGGCCAAGGAGTAAAATTAACAAGTCCAGGATTAATTGACCCACTGGAAAAATTCCCTTTGTTCCAAAGCACATCCAGCTCCGGAGGTGTGGGATTCTCAGGGATGAGTAAATCCCTTTTGTGAATTTTTAAATTTTGCTGCAAATCCATAATCTTAGGAATTATTGGGCTCAAGGAGTATTTTTGTGGGGAGGAAAGGTAAAAAAAAAAGAATTTTTGAGCTGATGACAGCAGGAGAGCCCTGAGGTGCTGCCAGGCCCTTGAACCCTCCACTCCAGGTTTAATTTCATGTGCTGGAAATGCAAATTCCAAGGTTGGACAGCAGAGGATTTATCCTGGATGAGTTCCCCTCGCTCCCCAGGAGCACAAATACTACACCCAGCGAGCTCCATTTGCCCAGGATTCCACAGCAGAGTGTCACAATTAATCTTTAACCAGCTCTATACATTCCTTAGGCCAGCAGATATTGCATAATTAACCTGGAAAAAGCAGCAGACAAGCAGTTAAACATTGCTAAATCTGCCAGAGATGCATTAAACCAGCTGCAGAAGGGATTTGAAAGAGCCCAGGTTGTAAATTTTTTTTCCCAAGATAAGTCGTTCTACAATCAAGGAACGCCTCGGTGGAGTTTCCAGGCAGGGGAGTGAATCAACTCCAAGGAAGGGAATTTATGGGCAGGGAAACACCAGGAAGTTGGGAGGCAGCCCTGCCCCTCACAGGTGATCAAAAAAATAAATTTCAATTAAAGAAATAATTCAATTTAAAAAAAAAATTCAATTTAAAAGCCTAAAAGCTGGAGGCAGCTTTGTTTCTGCTGCTGGACAACACCAGAGCCACACATCCCTTCTTTGTTCCAACCCTCCCAAGAGCCAAAAAAGTGAGGAAAAATAAAAAAAAAGAAAAGTTTGACCCAGCCACTGAGTAATGCGAGTGCCCTGTGCTGATAACCAAACCCTGAGAGCCAGGGCTGGCGTAATTAAAGCCCCAACTAACAGAGGAATAATAAAAATGAACCATTTCCACCCCACAATCTTAATTGTGCTGGTGGAGAGGCATCCCCACGCCCTCAACAAATCAAGTTTCAATGCTGGGAGATGACATAAGTGGCAGAACAATCACAGGAGTGTGAGCAGGAGACTCTGTTCCAGCTCTGCCTCTCCCACGGCCACACTTTGTCCCAGCTGGGACCAGGCTTCCTTGTGAAACAGTTCATTTAAGGATTTTTTTTTTTAATGTTTTGTTTTGTTTTTTTGGGGGGGGGTGGTTTGCAGCTGTGATAAATGAGAATTATGTACTGTCGGTTTATGTAATTGTTACACAACTGCACAGACTTCAAAAGTATTCATGTGGCCGCAAATTATATTCTTTAAAACAAAATCTGGAATAACCGGTCAAAATTTTAATAGTTGGGTTACCGGAGGCTTCAGAAGCACAGCTCCAAAAAGGAGCTGTGAAATTCAACTTGTCAAGATTTCAGGATCATTCCTTTATCCAAGGGGGAACAAACCACAAACAGGTCCCACTCCTTTTTCCAGGCTTTGAAATCTGCTGCCACCTCTTATCTTTTGCATCACCAGAGGTTTTATCCTCCGAAGATTATCTGGAGGTGCCATGCAAGTGGCAACATTTATTATTGTGGCACAAAGAGTTTCAAACTGGTTATTTATAGGTTCTAAAGCAAATACAAGTGTCCTGCCCCAAAGCTAAGGCTGGGGTAGTTTTTTGATTTTTTTTTTTAGGGTTTGAAAGCCCCAAATTGTCCACAGAGACAAATCCTATTACTGGAGTGAGTAAGAATAATCAAGTGTTTACTTGTAATACCTTGACTAAACACCACAGCCTGCACTAATTCCACTCTGCTCTTAAAGATGCCAAAAAAACAAAGCAAAGAAAGCACTTTGGAGGCCCTGGAAACTTTTTTTCTTGGTTTTTGGGGGGTTTTTATTTGTGATGTCGAAGCCTCAGGACTCACCCCGTGGGTCAGAAAGCATCACTGGTGTGGATTATTGTCATTATCCAGCTGGGATGCAGCAGAGGAGCTGGTAATTATTGTTGATTGGTATTAAAGAAACAACTGGATCTTCAAGAGGGTATTTTCCCCACCCAAAAATCAAAAATTCTGTGCTTTAACATAAACCCACTTTTGCCTCGATGAGTTTACAGAGATTCCAAAGCTCTCAGGTGGTGCTGGAAACAGAACATCTCTGCTGAGCTCAGATAGAAAAGGTCCTTAATTGAAGTAATTTGACCCCAAAAGCACCCAAATGTCTTTTTTTCTAGACCAGCTCAATAAAAATATACTGATAATTATTAATTTTTGTTCATCAAGCCTTGTACAGAAAGCATCCTGTGGGTGAGCTGGTTGGTCCTCTCCCCATCAAGGTGCAGAGCAGTTCCCTTGTAATTTTTTTTTTTGGCATTTCCCTGTGCTTTGGGCACTTGGCAGCCCCAGGAAACTTCTCCAGACTCCCAGCCCGGCTCAGGCAGGTGAACTCACCCCTGATCCACTTCCAGCAGCTGGGAGGGAGGTGGCTCCTGCTGGGTTCACGGTGTTAAAAGTTATCCAAAATAAAGATACATTCTTTAGATCTGTTTCAAAAACCTCGCCCTCTGGGGTTTGTTGGGTTGTTGTTTTTTTTTTTCCCCTCCTCTCCTGTGGGAACAGCAGAGCGGCTCTCCAGGATGTGAAAAGGGATTTTTTCACAACCTGGAATTTTCACCAGTGGGAATACCAGCAGCTCTCCAGGATGTGAAAAGGGATTTTTTCACAACCTGGAATTTTCACCTGTGGGAATAGCAGAGCAGCTCTCCAGGATGTGAAAAGGGATTTTTTCACAACCTGGAATATTCACCTGTGGGAATACCAGCAGCTCTCCAGGATGTGAAAAGGGATTTTTTCACAACCTGGAATTTTCACCTGTGGGAACAGCAGAGCAGCTCTCCAAGATGTGAAAATGGATTTTTTTACAGCCTGGAACCTGTGGAGTCACTCCTTTTCCCTCAGCACACACCCTCGGTGCTGGTGGGGAAGTGCAGGATTCCACATCTCCAGGTGGAATCCACCTATGGACACACAGCAGAATATTCCAAACAACCTCTCCAGAAATAAAAGCTGCAAACCAACCAGGAGGAACCTCCAGGCAATTCCTTCATCCCAGTGAAGTTCCCGAGGCTGCTGCTCATTGCTCTTCTCCTCAGCAGTGGCTTAAAAAGCCACTGCTCCCCTCCCCCCGAGTGTTATTTTTAACCTGGATGATTTCAGTGATCCCATTTACAGCCCCACAGCTGTAACAGGGCCGGGGTGTGAGGACAGGAATAGGTGGCTGGGATTAAAGAGGAAGAAAATGGGAATTTCTCAAAATACCCCAAAAGGCAGCAGCGGTCCCCGAGGTTTGAAACAAACCCCTGAGCCAGGATCAAATCCGCGAGGAGATTTAGGTTTTCAATATTTCTGTCACATGACACGAAGTTACTCATGTCTGGTTGGGCTCCTGCAGGTCCCCAAAGTCACAAGATTCCCCATCATCCCCAGCCCTGGGCTTTCCCCAGGGAAGAATTTGCCTTCTTCTCTACCTGTGCTTCACATCCTGCAGGTTTTATTGCCTCCTTGCATTTATTACCTATTCAAAACCAGGTTTAACCACCCCTTCAGCAAAGCAAGGCTTAGATCCGCTCACATCTTAAGACTTAAAACCTCCCTCAAATATTTTTTCTAAAGCTCTCTGTGCGACCATCTAATTTTCAGGGGAAAAAAAAAAGAAAAAAAAAATACAGTTATGCCATTTTAATTCTGTACCTCTGTTAAATTGCAATGGGAGAGAGAGAGAGAGAGAAAAAAAAAAAAAAAAAAAAAAAAGACGTGAAAGCAAATTCGGGAAATCTTGGCAGAGCAGCCAATGAGAATGACTGGGAGAGACTTGAAGGATTTCACAGAACTGGTTCCGGCTCTGAAGCACACGAGCACAGCGAGGAGGATTTTTCCCCTCGCCTCGCAGAAAAACGCGGCGTAAACCTTTTTTCCCCGGCTCTTATCCCCAGCCTCTCCATGACACCGAGGCCTACCCTCACCCGAGAGCCACACCGGGATGTGTGTGTGGGGGGGGGGTTGACTTCTCCTTTAATTTGGCTTTTCCAACATAATCCCCATCCATCCATCCATCCCCACGGAGCGCAGCACGGGGGGGTCCCCGAGGGGCTGGGGGGCACCGGGGATCGCGGGCGGGGCTGCGGGGCTCTCCCGCATCCCGGCCCGGGCCAGCCCGGCCCCGGGAGGAGCCGCCCGGGGCGACCCGCGGGGACCGCAGCGGGGCCGGGCTGGGCGGGGCCCCCTCCCCGAGCCCCGCCGGGCTTGGGGGGGTCCCGGAGGGGGTTTTTGTGGGGGGGGGTTCGGAGGAGGTTTGTGAATGGAAACACGGAGGAGACGCGCGGGGAGCCCTGAGGGGCCTCGCTGCACCTGCCCGGCCGGGCCCTGAGGGGGAATGGGGGGATCGGAGCCAGCGGGGGCCTCAGGGCTCGGCTGGGGAGGGGGCGAGGGGGCTCTGAGGGGACAGCGGGGCTCTGAGGGGACAGCGGGGGCTCTGAGGGGACAGCGGGGGCTCTGAGGGGACAGCGGGGCCCTGAGGGGACAGCGGGGGCTCTGAGGGGACAGCGGGGGCTCTGAGGGGAGAGCGGGGACCCTGAGGGGAGAGCGGGGACCCTGAGGGGAGAGCGGGGGCTCTGAGGGGAGAGCGGGGTCCCTGAGGGGAGAGCGGGGGCTCTGAGGGGACAGCGGGGGCTCTGAGGGGACAGCGGGGGCTCTGAGGGGACAGCGGGGCTCTGAGGGGAGAGCGGGGGCTCTGAGGGGAGAGCGGGGGCTCTGAGGGGAGAGCGGGGGCTCTGAGGGGAGAGCGGGGTCCCTGAGGGGACAGCGGGGTCCCTGAGGGGAGAGCGGGGATCCTGAGGGGAGAGCGGGGGCTCTGAGGGGAGAGCGGGGACCCTGAGGGGAGAGCGGGGACCCTGAGGGGAGAGCGGGGGCTCTGAGGGGAGAGCGGGGGCTCTGAGGGGAGAGCAGGGTCACTGTGGGAAGAGCGGGGCTCTGAGGGGACAGCGGGGCTCTGAGGGGAGAGCGGGGGCTCTGAGGGGAGAGCGGGGGCTCTGAGGGGAGAGCGGGGGCTCTGAGGGGAGAGCGGGGTCCCTGAGGGGACAGCGGGGTCCCTGAGGGGAGAGCGGGGATCCTGAGGGGAGAGCGGGGGCTCTGAGGGGAGAGCGGGGACCCTGAGGGGAGAGCGGGGACCCTGAGGGGAGAGCGGGGGCTCTGAGGGGAGAGCGGGGGCTCTGAGGGGAGAGCAGGGTCACTGTGGGAAGAGCGGGGCTCTGAGGGGAGAGCGGGGACCCTGAGGGGAGAGCGGGGTCCCTGTGGGAAGAGCGGGGGCTCTGATGGGAGAGCGGGGATCCTGAGGGGAGAGCGGGGCTCTGAGGGGAGAGCGGGGTCCCTGTGGGGAGAACGGGGTCCCTGAGGGGAGAGCGGGGGGAAACACCCCCGGGGGCTGAGGAGGGCACTGAGGGGTCCCCCGGGGGCACTGAGGGGTCCCCTCAGGGGGGCGCGGGCTGGCGGGACCCCTCAGGGGCGGGGCGGGAGGAGGGGGATGAGGAAGAGGAGGAGGAGGAGGAGGAGGAAGAAGGGGGTGTGGGGGGGGTGTGGGGGAAGCCCCTACCTGCACGGCGGCCTCCAGCTTTCCCTCGAAGGTGAAGTCGATGAGGTCCGGCTTGAGGCAGAGCCCATAGTTGAGGGGGGACACGTCGGCGGGCAGCCGCTCGAACGGCCGCTTCTCCGGCATGGCGGGAGCGCGGGGGGTGCGGGGCTGCGCCCCCCCCGGCGGGGCGGCGGCGGCGGCGGAGGGGAGGGGGGGGCGGGGAGGGGGAGGGGGGGGCGCGGGAAGGGCGACGAGGCGGCTCCGCGCACGGACACACCGAGAGGGAGCAGCGGCGGGAGCGGAGGATGAGGAGGAGGAAGATGAGGAGGAGGAGGAGGAGGAGGAGGAGGGAGGGGCGGGGGCGCGCGCGCGCTCCCGGCTCGAGGCGGCCCCGGTGGGGGAGAGCGGAGAGGGAGGGAGGGAGGGGGGGGAGGGAAGGAGGGAGGGAGAGAGGGAGGGAGGCACGCGGACGGCGCGTGCGCGTGCGCGCGGCGGCGCCACGCGGCCGCGCACGTAGCGCGCGCGGGGGGCGGGAAGGGTTTATTGGGCGGGGGGGGGGGGGAAAGGCGGCGGGAGGAGTTGCGTAAGCGCTGGCGGGGAGTGCGCCTGCGCAGAGCCACGCCCCGCTCGGACACGCCCCTTTCTCTAGGCCACGCCCCTTCCATGATGCTGCGGGACGGGGCAGCCCCGGTAAATGGGGATCCCGGTGATGGGGATCCCGGTGATGGGGATCCCGGTAAATGGGGATCCCGATGATGGGGATCCCGGTGATGGGGATCCCGGTGAGCCTCGGAAATGGGGATCCCGGTAAATGGGGATCCCGGTAAATGGGGCTCCCGATAATGGGGACCACTGTTAGCCCCAGTAAATGGGGATCCTGGTAAATGGGGATCCTGGTGATGGGGATCCCGGTAAATGGGGATCCCGGTGATGGGGATCCTGGTGATGGGGATCCCGGTAAATGGGGATCCCGGTGAGCCTCGGTAATGGGGATCCCGGTAAATGGGGATCCCGGTAATGGGGATCCCGGTAAATGGGGATCCCGGTAAATGGGGATCCCGGTGAGCCTCGGTAATGGGGATCCCGGTAATGGGGATCCTGGTGATGGGGATCCCGGTCAATGGGGATCCCGGTAAATGGGGACCCCAGTGATGGGGATTCCGGTGAGCCTCGGTAATGGGGACCCTGGTAATGGAGTTCCCGGTAATGGGGACCCCTGTGAGCCCCAGTAAATGGGGATCCTGGTAAATGGGGATCCCGGTGAGCCTCGATAATGGGGATCCTGATAATGGGGAATCCCGGCAATGGGGCTCCCGATAATGGGGACCCCTGTTAGGCCCAGTAAATGGGGATCCCGGTAAATGGGGATCCCGGTAATGGGGACCCCGGTGTGCCCTGGTAATGGGGATCCCAATGTGCCCCATAAAGGGGATCCCAGTGTGTCTGTAATGGGGATCCCGGTAATGGGGATCCCAGCGTGTCCGTTCCAAGTGGGCCTGGCACAGTGCACCCCATTAACCGAGGCTCCCAGTGCTCCCAGTTTGGACGGATGCTGGCACCCCATTAACTGGGGGCTCTCGGGTCACCTGGCCTGGGTGGGGATTGGCACAGTGCACCCAGGGGCTCCTGGTTTTGGGGTGACACTGGCACGGGCACCCCGTGAGTGGGGCCTCCCAGTCCTCCCAGTTCAGGGGGATGACAGCTCCCAAACCTCCCAGTGCACTCAGACTGGCGGGCAGAGCTGGAATGGTGCCCCCATATTGGGACAGCCAGGTTTCCCTCTTTGCTCTCTGTATTTCATAGTTTATTTCTCACTATTCCTTCCCCGACGAGATTTATTTTTGTTAAAATTGGCACTTTGCTGTTTAAAAAAGATAAGTTAGTGTTGAGCCGGGGAGAGAGCGAGCAGGGGGAGTGGAGAAAGTGAGCAAAAATTTGGGGAGTTGGATTCGAGGTAGGGAGCAGGGATTCGAGGAGGGAATGGGGATTTGGGAAGGAAAAGGGATTTGAGAAGTGAAAAGGGATTTGGGGACTCGAGTAGAGATTCAAGGCAGGGGGAACAGCGAGTTGAGGGAAGAAGGAGCAAGAGAGGGAGATGGGATTTGAGGAGGAGAATAGGATTCGAGGTAGAGAGAAGGGGTTCGAGGAAGGGAACAGGGATTTCAGGGAGGGAGCAGAGATTCCCTGAGACCTGGAGGAGCCGGCGGCACGAACTGGGGCAGGGAGAAAGTACAGCCAAGCTCTCAGCACATGGTTACAAAAACCCAGCGCTGCCGAGCGAGCCCGGGTTCAACCGGGGCTGCCGCGGGGCCGCATTGTGCTGAGGAGCCCCGGGGAAGGAAAGAGAGACAAGGGAACAGCTGGAAACAGCTGGAAACAGCTGGAGCCGAGCGGGGGGGTTCGGGCAGCTGCCGCCCTGCTCCATCCTGCCAGGATGCGGGACGCGGGGACACGGGCGGGCTGCGGGATGGGGGGACATCAGCGCTGGCAGCTGCTCCAGGGAACGTTGTAGGATTTTATGGAATGCTGGCGGGGTGCTTGGGCGGAAAGTCCCGTCTGCCCTGCAGCGAGGGAAGGGCTGGGGCCGCCCGGTTTGGCGAGGAGGCTCCGTGTGGGATTTGCAGGCGGGATGGATGGAATTGGACTCGGCGCGGCAGTGCCACGCTGGGGACACCCCGAGGCCACCGCGGCAGGAGAAGCCACAGCCGTGCTTGGGGGACTTTGCCAGGGCAACAATCCCGTCCCCTCCCGCCTTGCCTCGGTGCTGGCACCGCGGGTGACTGTCCCTGGCAGAGCCACGGGAAGGTCAGGGGCGGGATAAAACTATTCCTGGAGCAGAGCTGCTGGGCTCCGCGGGAGGGGATTGTCTCCTCTGAGCTTTAATTCCCATCCCGGATGGCCGCGGGGTCACTGGGTGCCCTCCTGGCCCTCCAAGGGGGGGTCTCGGTAGCCGCGGTGGCCACCGCGGGGGTTGTGCTTGGCAAAGGGCTCCGGGTGCTGCTCCGCACGGGAGATGCTGCGAGGTGACAGATGCTGCTGTCAGCAAGAATCCAGAAAAAAAAATATATATATATATTAAAAAAGGAAGGAAGAAAGAGAGAAAGAGCGAGGAGAAAGCCAAGGGGAAGCCGCCTCCTCCGCCGTGTCCCGACCAAACCGGGTTCTCCTGTAGTGCCAGACTGCTGCGGGCCCCGGGACAAACGGGTGGAAGCCAGGAGCTGTAATTAGCCCAGAGCCTCTGCAGCCACCAACCGCTGTCAGTGCTCCTTTCTAATTAGGAAAAACAAGGAAAAAAAAAAATAAAATTCCCAAAAGAGGCTTTTCTTTTTCTCTCTTTTGCCGGAGTTTTTGCCGGTGCTGCCGGGAGCAGCCGGAGGGCACCGGCTAATCCTGCCTCGCAGGTCTGGGCTGCCGGCTTAGGGGTGGAATCTCTGGTATTCGGGAGCACGGGGACAACAGCGCTCGTAGCTCTGGGGCCTCTTGCTCCGCGGGTCATTCTCGGGGGGTTGGGAGGCGTTTTTCCTTGGATTTTCCCCTCTCCGTGTGTGCGTGCGGCTCTGCCCGTCCCTCCCCGCTCACCGCCGGGCACCTGAGACGAGTTCAACAAGGATGGAGGCAACGCGGCCCAGCCCCTGCCTGGAGCTGGCGGGGACAATTTGGGGCGGGTGCCGAGCCCCGATCCCAGCCCTGATCCCACTCTCCCAAATCCCCACGTGGTGGTTTTGCAGGGAGAAGGGCACAGGTGGGCTGGGAACATCTCCACGGCCTCATCCCAAATTTCTTCAGCGATGCTCCCAGGTGGAACCCCCCCCCACGAACAAGGAGGTGGCTCCAGAGCGGTTCCAGAGCCCCCCAGCGCTGCCCACGGAGGTGAAACCGGTCGGGATTGCATCCCGGGAGAGCCGGCCGGGCTGGGAAAATCCAGCCCCACGAGTCCAGAGCCGTGGGAAAGCGCCGGGGCCGTGGGGCACCGGGGCCGGTGACTCAGCCCCGGCTGCTCCAGGATTGACTCCACAGCTCCAGGGCTTCATCCCGGTTTTCCAGCGGGCTCCACTTTTCCCACCGCGGGTGCTGCGGGCCTCTGCTATTTTTTTCCCCCCATCCCAGTGAGCATCACGCCGAATTTTGGGAGGTGCTGGCGGGCTGCAGATGCCATCCCCCCCCAGCCCAGCCCCGCACGGCCGCTCCCGGCTCGTCCCCGCTCAGATAAGAGCGAGCACGGGGCCGGGGATCAACGGTCTCGGGCACAGCGGAGCCGTCACTACACATTAACCAGCTGTCCGATGGAGCAACGCGTCCTCGGAGCCAAGATCAACAGTCCCCAAAGCAAACTGGGAGCGGGGCCAGGCGCAGCGAGCGCGGCCGGAGCCTCCCAGCGAGCCCCCTGTTCCCGAGGGGCTCCCCCCGGGCTTCGCACCCCCGGGCTGGGCTCGCCTTTGGCTCTGCGAGCCGGGCTGGAGCCTCGCCCTGCGGGCGTGGGCGGGTGATGAGCATCCCCAGGGTGTCCCGGCGGCTCCCAGGGATGGGGTTTCAAGGGAAGAGGGTTTGGGATGAGCTGCTGGGTGTTTTAGGGTGTCCCAAGGACACCCGGAGGGACCCTCGGTATCTCCCCCCACCTCTCGCCAGCAGGATGCCGCTTCCCGGTGTGCCAACCTGTCCTGGGGGCACCCGCAGGGACCCCTGCCCCCGACCCCCCTCCAAAACCAGCGCCGGGGGCTGCTGCGATGGGGAATGCCAAAAAGCATCGCACGAACCCCACGGAGCTGCTGGTGGGGTGTGCAGGAACCTGGGGGGGGGTTCTGCGGGTCCGGGGGGGGCTCTGGAAATTCGGGGAGGGGGTCCTGAGTGTCCGGGGGGTGGGGGGGGGGGGGCTGTGCAGATCTGGGAGGGGCTCTGAGGGTCTGGGGGGACAAATCTGGGGGTCCGGGGGGTGTTCTGCAGATCGGGGGGGCTATGCAGATGTGAGGTTCTGGGGAGACACATCTGGGGGTCCGGGGGTCCGGCGGGGCTCTGAAGATCCGGGGTGGGGGCTTTGCGTATCCAGGAGGGGGCTATGCAGATCTGGAAAGGGCTCTGCGTGGCTGGAGGGGTCCTGGGGGTCTGGGGGGACAAATCTGGGGGTCCGAGGGGAAGGGGGGGGCTCTGCAGGTCCGGGGGGGATCGTCACTACAGATCCGGGAGGATCTCTGCTTCTGGGGGCTCTACATATCCAGGAGAGGGCTGTGCAGACCTGGGAGGGGCATTGCGTGGCTGGAGGGGTCCTGGGGGTCTGGGAGGACAAATTTGGGGGTCCGGGGGGGCTCTGAAGATCCGGGGGGGGGGTCGTCACTACAGATCCGGCGGGCATCTCTGCCTCTGCAGGTCCGGGATGGGGGCTCTACGTATCCAGGAGGGGGCTGTGCAGATCTGGGAGGGGCTCTGCGTGGCTGGAAGGGTCCTGGGGGTCTGGGAGGACAAATTTGGGGGTCCGGGGGGGCTCTGAAGATCCGGGGGGGGTCGTCACTACAGATCCGGCGGGCATCTCTGCCTCTGCAGGTCCGGGATGGGGGCTCTACGTATCCAGGAGGGGGCTGTGCAGATCTGGGAGGGGCTCTGCGTGGCTGGAAGGGTCCTGGGGGTCTGGGGGACAAATTTGGGGGTCCGGGGGGCTCTGAAGATCCGGGGGGGGGGGGTCACTGTAGATCCGAGGGGGGGTGGCTCCGACACCCGCACGGGGCAGGATGGAGGGTGGGGGTCCACCCTATGACCCGTGTGGGGGATGGAGGCGGTGACGCCCCCCACCCCCTCCCCAATTCCCGGGGGTCCTCCCCCCCCCCCCCCCCCGCATTGCACCACGCACGGAGTGTGGGGGGGGGCGTTGTGGGGGAGTGGGCGGAGCCTCCCGCGCTGGCCACGCCCCCCCTCCGCAGCCGATGGAATTTTCCACTCGCGGGCGCGGCGCGGGCTCGCGCTGGCCACGCCCCCCCTCCGCGCGCGCGCGCGCGCCGCGAGGCCCCGCCCACCCCCCCCCCACCCCCCCCGCGGCGGGGCAAAGATGGCGGCCGCCATGGCGGCGCGGCTCTGCCTGAAGGTGGGAGCGGCAGGAACGCCGTGAGGGGCGCCGGGGAGCGGCTGTGGATCAGCGGTGTGGGCGCTGAGGGGAAATGAAGGTGAAGCGGAGCTCACTCCGCGCTCTGCCGTTGTTTCTCCTCAGGGTGCCGAGTCGCTGCTGCGCGCCAAGGCCCTGCCCTGTGTGGCGGTGCCGGTGAGGGGCCGGAGGAAATGGCCGCGGGTGCCCGAGTGGGCTCGGGAGCTGAGCGCTGAGGAGAAGGAGCGGCGGCTGCGATCCGCGGCTCCCGTGTTCCCGGACGAGCGCATGGAGCGCACTTTCTTCCTGGCTTGCACGGGTACGGCAAAACGGGTGATGGATGGGAGAGACAGAATGAGAATCAGGATTCCTTCCCCAGCGGCTTCCCTGCCTCGTCTCCAAAGCTCTCGGTGCCTTTTCCTCGGATCGTGGAATTCCAGAGGGGTTTGGGATGGGAAAGCCCCTCCAGTGCTGCCCCTGCTCAATTCCAGGCGCTCCAAGCCCTGTCCAGGGACATTTCTGGGAAGTGGCACCATGGAATGGTTTGTGTGGCAAGGGACATTAAATCCATCCAGTGCCACCCCCTGCCAAGGGACATTAAATCCATCCAGTGCCAGCCCAATCCCAAGTGCTCCAAGCCCCGTCCAGGACAATTCCAGGGATGCTGGGGCAGCCACAGCCACACCTGTGCCAGGATCTGAGCACCCTCACAAGGAGGAATTTCTTCCCAAAATCCCCTCCCGAGTCCATTTCTCCACCTGTAAAGGTGGAGCAAGGCTGCAAGGATCTGGGAAGTGGCATCATGGAATGATTTGGGTGGCAAAATCCCATCCAGTGCCACGGGCAGAGGCAGCTTCCCCAATCCCAGCTGCTCCAAGCCCCATCCAGGACAATTCCAGGGATCCTGGGGCAGCCACAGCTGCTCTGGGCACCCTCGGAGGGAGGAATTTCTTCCCAACATTCCCTCCCGAGTCCATTTCTCCACCTGTAAAGGTGGAGCAAGGCTGCAAGGATCTGGGAAGTGGCATCATGGAATGATTTGGGTGGCAAAATCCCATCCAGTGCCACGGGCAGAGGCAGCTTCCCCAATCCCAGCTGCTCCAAGCCCCATCCAGGACAATTCCAGGGATCCTGGGGCAGCCACAGCTGCTCTGGGCACCCTCGGAGGGAGGAATTTCTTCCCAACATTCCCTCCCGAGTCCATTTCTCTACCTGTAAAGGTGAAGCAAGGCTGCAAGGATCTGGGAAGTGGCATCATGGAATGGTTTGGGTGGCAAAATCCCATCCAGTGCCACCCGTGCCATGGGCAGGAGCAGCTTCCCCAATCCCAGCTGCTCCGAGTCCTGTCCAGGGACAAATCCAGGGATCCAGGGGCAGCCACAGCTGCTCTGGACATCTCAGATTTCTTCCCAAAATCCCCTCCCGAGTCCATTTCTCCACGAGGAAAAATTGGAGGAATGCTACAAGGATCTGGAAAGTGGCATCGTGGAATGGTTTGTGTGGCAAAGGACCTTAAATCCCATCCAGTGCCACCCCTGCCATGGCTGGAGAGGAAGGAAAGGAGAATGGAAAGGCCATGCTCCCAAAAAAAGCCACATTCCACCCAAAAATCCCCTTTTCCATTCCGAGCCAGGGCTGGGGAACCCCACAGAACCCCAGATTTGGAGGGAAGGAGCTTTAAATTCCATCCAGGGACACTTCCCACTGTCCCAGGCTGCTCCAACCTGGCTGTGGACACTTCCAGGGATCCAGGGGCAGCCTCAGCTTCTCTGGGAATTCCATCCCAGCCCCTCAGGGAGGAATTCCTTCCCAAAATTCCCTCTAAACTTCATTTTGATGCCATTTTGATGCCTTCCCTGGGCTGTGAGGGAGCAGCACCTGTGGGCGAGCTTATCCCAGGAATTCTCTACTTGGAATTCCCAGGAATTCTCTCTCTGGAATTCCCCCCCTCTCCATTCCCTGCGTTCTGAGCCTCCTCCTGAGCTGCTTTTCCCACCCCCAGCTGAAATCATGGATCCCTACGTCCCCCCCGAGGGCGATGCCCGCCTGACCTCGCTGTCCAAGGACGGGGTGAAGCAGCAGATGCAGAAGCTGAGGCAAACAGCGGCCTCTCAGCTGGCGTACGTACCCCTCGTTAGCTAATTAGCTTAATTAACCGCCTGCAGCAGCTCTGCTCTGCCTGTCCTGGGGCTGTTCCTTAGGTATTTCTACCTCCAGGTCACCTGGGAACCCCAAATCCCCTCCAAGACCCTCCTGTGTCTCTCCAGGTCACCCCAAATTCCCTGCAGGATCCCCCTGTGTCCCTCCAGGTCACCCAGGATACCCCAAATCCCCTCCAGGACCCTCCTGTGTCTCTCCAAGCCACTCAGGTCACCCCAAATCCCTCCAGGATCCCCCTGTGTCCCTCCAGGTCACCCAGGATACCCCAAATTCCCTCCAGGACCCTCCTGTGTCTCTCCAGGTCACCCCAAATTCCCTGCAGGATCCCCCTGTGTCCCTCCAGGTCACCCAGGATACCCCAAATTCCCTCCAGGACCCTCCTGTGTCTCTCCAGGTCACCCCAAATTCCCTGCAGGATCCCCCTGTGTCCCTCCAGGTCACCCAGGATACTCCAAATTCCCTCCAGGACCCTCCTGTGTCTCTCCAGGTCACCCCAAATTCCCTGCAGGATCCCCCTGTGTCCCTCCAGGTCACCCAGGATACCCCAAATTCCCTCCAGGACCCTCCTGTGTCTCTCCAGGTCACCCCAAATCCCTTCAGGATCCCCCTGTCTCCCTCCAGGACACCTCCAGCCCACCCAGGACCCCCAAATCCCCTCAAAACTCCCCCAGATTCTCCCCCAGGACCCCCCTGTGTTCCCCCAGGTCACCTCCAGCCCACCCAGGACCCCCAAATCCCCTCAAAACTCCCCCAAATCCTCCCCGCTGTGTCCCCCCAGGTCACCCAGGACCCCAAATTTCCCCCCAGGACCCCCCTGTGTCCCCCCAGACCTCCCCCCAGGACCCCCCAAACCCCCTCTGTGAGGGGGCTGAGGGATTTCTGGATGATTTTTAGAATTTTAGGTTGTTTCCTCCCTTTTTTCCCCATTTTTGTTGTTGTTCCCCTTCCCCTGGAATTCCCACCTCTCTTGTTGGGAACGGCCACACTGTGCACTCCCAATTTTTTAGGATTTTTTGGATTTTGCTGTTTTATAACCACCTGAAGGTTTTGTCTCAGTGGGGGATCTCCAATTCTCAGCTGGTAAAAACTGGGATTGAATCCTATAGGATCCAAACCTCCAGGACAGCTCCGATTTTGTTCTTTCCTTCATTTTTTTTCTTTCCCAGCCTGCGGAAGATCAAGGATCACGACCCGGATTTCAGCACCAAAACCTTCCCTGAGAAAGCCCAGGAGATATTTATTGAGGCCCACAATTCCCTGGCAAAGTACGGCCCTTCCCCGACCCACGAGGAGCTGGAATTTGTGGGGGAAATGTGGAATTTTTGTGGGGGGAAAGGTGGAATTTATGGGGAAAGAGGGAATTTAAGTGAGGAAATTCTGTGGGGGGAAAAGGGGGAATTTGTATGGGGGAAAACGGGAATTTTGTGGGGGGAAAGGATGAATTTGTTGGGAAAAGGTGGAATTTGTGTGGGGGAAAAAGGGGAGAATTTATGGGGAAAGAGGGAATTTAAGCAAGGAATTTGTGTGGGGGGGAATTTGTGGGGGGGAAAAAGTGGAATTTGTGGGGAAAGAGGGAATTTAAGTGAGGAAATTCTGTGGGAGGAAAAGGGGAGTTTGTGGGGGAAATTGCAGGAATTTATGGGGAAAATAGCAGGAATTTGTGGGAGGAAAAGGGGAATTTGTGGGGGAAATGACAGGAATTTGTGGGGGAAATGGCGGGAATATGTGGGGGAAATTGCAGGAATTTGTGGGAGGAAAAGGGAATTTGTGGGGAAAATTGCAGGAATTTGTGGGAGGAAATGGCGGGAATTTGTGGGGGAAATGGCAGGAATTTGTGGGAGGAAAAGGGGAATTTGTGGGGCAAATGCAAGAATTTGTGGGAGGAAAAGGGAATTTGTGGGAGGAAATGGCGGGAATTTGTGGGGAAATGGCGGGAATTTGTGGGGGAAATGGCGGGAATTTGTGGGGGAAATTGCAGGAATTTGTGGGGGAAATGGCGGGAATTTGTGGGGGAAATTGCAGGAATTTGTGGGAGGAAAAGGGAATTTGTGGGGAAAATTGCAGGAATTTGTGGGAGGAAATGGTGGGAATTTGTGGAGGAAATGGTGGGAATTTGTGGGGGAAATGGCAGGAATTTGTGGGAGGAAATGGCAGGAATTTGTGGAGGAAATGGCGGGAATTTGTGGGGGAAATGGCAGGAATTTGTGGGAGGAAAAGGGGAATTTGTGGGGAAAATGCAAGAGTTTGTGGGAGGAAAAGGGAATTTGTGAGGAAATGGCGGGAATTTGTGGGAGGAAATGGCGGGAATTTGTGGGGAAATGGCAGGAATTTGTGGGAGGAAAAGGGGAATTTGTGGGGGAAAATTGCAAGAATTTGTGGTAGGAAAAGGGAATTTGTGGGGAAATGGCGGGAATTTGTGGGAGGAAATGGCGGGAATTTGTGGGGGAAATTGCAGGAATTTGTGGGGAAAATTGCAGGAATTTTTGGGGGAAATGGCAGCAATTTGTGGGGGAAATGCAAGAATTTGTGGGAGGAAAAGGGGAATTTGTGGGGGAGGAAAGGGGGAATTTGTGGGGAAAATTACAGGAATTTGTGGGGGAAAGCAGGAATTTTTTTGGGAACCTCTTTCCCTGTGCTGGGGTGACCGGGGGTGTTTTCTCTGCAGCTTTAACAAGCAGAAGCTTCACTCCCTGGTGACCGAGCGCTGCTACCCCGTAAGTGCCTGGAATTTTTGGGATTTCTCAGCTGGAAGGGACCCCCAGGGATCATCAACCCAACCACGGCATTTCAAACTTTATAAATTTCATCCTCTGCCTCGTTTTTTATGGAATTTTTCCTTTTTTTTTTAAATTTTTTTTAATTTTTTTTTTTTTTAAGGTTTTCTAAACCTGGTGATATTTATTTTCTGGATTCAGCAAAGAGCTGGGAGGGAAAAACCCAAAAACTCATCAACAACCAATTAAAATGCTTGCGGTGTTCTCTAATTGTTCCCATTAACATCCAAATTGAGTTGGGTTAAAATCCCAGTTGCTGAAAATTTTGAATTTTCTGTGCTGAAGAGCGCAGACCCACAAGAAAAGACAATATTTGACCAAAGACCATAAAAAAACCTTCCAAAATTGATTAATAACACTAAGATTACAAATGTGTAGTTTGATTAGAAGTAATATCTCTAAGTAAAAAACTTAAAATTTTAAAATGTAACAATGTATATAAGGCAAAATAGAAGTTTTAAAACAGTAACTAATTGTTTTTCACAAGATTAGGTATTATTTTATAATTGAACAGAAAAATCCGTGTTATGGACTTTGAGTGGTTATTAAGTCAAAAATAAAAATAGAATTAATATAATTAAACATAATTTCTTAGTTAAATAATTTAACCTTCAAAGATTTTGTATAGAGAGAGTTGACTGTTTCGTAACTTATTAGTAAAATGCTGTAAAAATTACAATTTATAATATAAATATAACACAAAGATTATAATATCAATGAAAATAATAAACACCTAAATCTAAAGTCTATCTTATAAATATAAATATAACACAAAGATTATAATATCAATAAAAATAATAAACACCTAAATCTAAATGTAGTAAATGCGTAAATGTAAATAATCTATTATATAATAATATAATATAATATAATATAATATAATATAATATAATATAATATAATATACATATATATTATATTATATTATATTATATTATATTATATTATATTATATTATATTATATTATATTTACATTACAATTACATTATATTACATTATATTACATTACATTACATTATATTATATTATATTATATTATATTATATTATATTATATTATATTATATTATATTATATTACATTACATTACTTTACATTATATTACATTATATTACATTATATTACATTACATTATTATTTATAATTAATAATAAATAATAATAAGAATATATAAGAATATATAATAATAAATAAATAATAATAAAACCTAAACATCTAAACCTAAATTCCATCTCAAATACCTTCAATCCCAACCTTAACAAGAAACAAACAAACAAAAAACCCCCAAAAAACCCCCAAAAAAACCACAAGAAGCGACTGAATCGGAGCTGATTTTCACCGCCAGGGGGTGAAACAGTGATTAATAATCAAATTAATTGCAAGCTGATTTCTCTGGCAGGACATGGTGCGGGGGAACAGGTACAGAACCATCCGGTGGAGGTTTGTGGAGTCCCTGGAGCCGCCCAGGGTGGTGCACGTGCGCTGCGAGGGCGTCCTGAACCGGGGCAACCTCTACGGGCAGGTGACGGTGAGGATGCACAGCCGCCAGGTGAGCCCTGCCCGCGGCCGCCTGCGGCGTGCAAATTCCCAATTTCCACAGGTTTTCATGGAAAGTCACGTTTAGGTCATCCACGAGCCTTCTCCAGCATGAAAAATCCCAATTTCCACAGTTTTTCATGGAAAGTCACGTTTACGTCATCCACGAGTCTTCTCGAGCATGAAAAAATCCCAATTTCCACAGGTTTTCTTGGAAAGTCACGTTTAGGTCATCCACGAGCCATCTCGAGCATGAAAAAATCCCAATTTCCCCAGTTTTTCATGGAAAGTCATGTTTAGGTCATCCAGGAGTCTTCTCGAGCATGAAAAAATCCCAATTTCCCCAGTTTTTCATGGAAAGTCATGTTTAGGTCATCCAGGAGTCTTCTTGAGCATGGAAAATCCCAATTTCCACAGGTTTTCTTGGAAAGTCACATTTAGGTCATCCAGGAGTCTTCTCGAGCATGAAAAAATCCCAATTTCCATAGTTTTTAATGGAAAGTCACATTTAGGTCATCCAGGAGCCTCCTCCAGGATGAACAATCCCAACTTCTCCAGTTTTTAATGGAAAGTCACGTTTAGGTCATCCATGAGCCTTCTCGAGCATGAAAAATCCCAATTTCCACAGTTTTTCGTGGAAAGTCACGTTTAGGTCATCCATGAGCCTTCTCGAGCATGAAAAAATCCCAATTTCCACAGTTTTTCGTGGAAAGTCACAATTAGGTCATCCACGAGCCATCTCGAGCATGAAAAAATCCCAATTTCCCCAGTTTTTAATGGAAAGTCACGTTTAGGTCATCCAGGAGCCTCCTCGAGGATGAACAATCCCAACTTCTCCAGTTTTTAATGGAAAGTCACGTTTAGGTCATCCACGAGCCTTCTCCAGCATGAAAAAATCCCAATTTCCACAGTTTTTAATGGAAAGTCACGTTTAGGTCATCCACGAGCCTTCTCCAGCATGAAAAAATCCCAATTTCCACAGTTTTTAATGGAAAGTCATGTTTACGTCATCCACGAGCCATCTCGAGCATGAAAAATCCCAATTTCCCCAGTTTTTAATGGAAAGTCACGTTTACGTCATCCAGGAGTCTTCTCGAGCATGAAAAAATCCCAATTTCCCCAGTTTTTAATGGAAAGTCACGTTTACGTCATCCAGGAGTCTTCTCGAGCATGAAAAAATCCCAATTTCCACAGTTTATCTTGGAAAGTCACGTTTAGGTCATCCACGAGCCTTCTCCAGCATGAAAAAATCCCAATTTCCACAGTTTTTAATGGAAAGTCACGTTTAGGTCATCCAGGAGTCTTCTCGAGCATGAAAAAATCCCAATTTCCACAGTTTTTCATGGAAAGTCACGTTTAGGTCATCCAGGAGTCTTCTCGAGCATGAAAAAATCCCAATTTCCCCAGTTTTTCATGGAAAGTCATGTTTAGGTCATCCAGGAGTCTTCTTGAGCATGGAAAATCCCAATTTCCACAGGTTTTCTTGGAAAGTCACGTTTAGGTCATCCAGGAGTCTTCTCCAGCATGAAAAATCCCAATTTCCACAGTTTTTCATGGAAAGTCACGTTTAGGTCATCCAGGAGCCTCCTCGAGGATGAACAATCCCAACTTCTCCAGTTTTTAATGGAAAGTCACGTTTAGGTCATCCACGAGCCTTCTCCAGCATGAAAAATCCCAATTTCCATAGTTTTTAATGGAAAGTCACATTTAGGTCATCCAGGAGCCTCCTCCAGGATGAACAATCCCAACTTCTCCAGTTTTTAATGGAAAGTCACGTTTAGGTCATCCACGAGCCTTCTCCAGCATGAAAAATCCCAATTTCCACAGTTTTTCGTGGAAAGTCATGTTTAAGTCATCCAGGAGCCTTCTCGAGCATGAAAAAATCCCAATTTCCACAGTTTTTCTTGGAAAGTCACGTTTACGTCATCCATGAGCCATCTCCAGCATGAAAAATCCCAATTTCCCCAGTTTTTAATGGAAAGTCACGTTTAGGTCATCCACGAGCCTTCTCCAGCATGAAAAATCCCAATTTCCCCAGTTTTTAATGGAATGTCACATTTAGGTCATCCAGGAGCCTCCTCCAGGATGAACAATCCCAATTTCCCCAGTTTTTAATGGAAAGTCATGTTTAGGTCATCCAGGAGTCTTCTTGAGCATGGAAAATCCCAATTTCCACAGGTTTTCTTGGAAAGTCACGTTTAGGTCATCCAGGAGCCTCCTCCAGGATGAACAATCCCAACTTCTCCAGTTTTTAATGGAAAGTCACGTTTAGGTCATCCACGAGCCATCTCGAGCATGAAAAAATCCCAATTTCCCCAGTTTTTCATGGAAAGTCACGTTTAGGTCATCCACGAGTCTTCTCCAGCATGAAAAATCCCAATTTCCCCAGTTTTTAATGGAAAGTCACGTTTAGGTCATCCACGAGTCTTCTCCAGCATGAAAAATCCCAATTTCCCCAGTTTTTAATGGAAAGTCACGTTTAGGTCATCCAGGAGACTTCTCGAGCATGAAAAAATCCCAATTTCCACAGTTTTTAATGGAAAGTCACGTTTACGTCATCCAGGAGTCTTCTCGAGCATGAAAAAATCCCAATTTCCACAGTTTTTAATGGAAAGTCACGTTTAGGTCATCCAGGAGACTTCTCGAGCATGAAAAAATCACAATTTCCACAGTTTTTCTTGGAAAGTCACGTTTAGGTCATCCACAAGCCATCTCGAGCATGAAAAAATCCCAATTTCCACAGTTTTTAATGGAAAGTCACGTTTAGGTCATCCAGGAGTCTTCTTCAGGATGAAAAATCCCAATTTTCCCAGTTTTTCCTGGAAATTTACATTTAGGTCATCCACGAGCCTTCTCCAGCATGAAAAAAATCCCAATTTCCCCAGTTTTTAATGGAAAGTCACGTTTAGGTCCTCCAGGAGACTTCTCCAGGATGAACAATCCAAATTTCCCCAGCTTTTCCTGGAATGTCACATTCAGGTCATCCAGGATGAACAATCCCAAATTTTCCCAGCCTTTCCTCCCTAGGAAAATCCATCCCTCCATCTTCCCTCACCATTCCCAACCTGCTGCCAGAGATCCCAAACTTTTTTGGGTTGGAAATCCCTTAAATCCCATCCCATGGGCAGGGACACCTCCCACTACCCCAGGTCACTCCAAACCCCATCCATCCGGGTTTTTTTGGGTTTTTTTGGATATTTTGACAGATTTTGGCCATCTACGACCGCTTCGGGCGCCTCATGTACGGCGGGGAGGAAATTCCCAAGGATGTTCTGGAATATGTCGTGTTTGAGAGGTACCTGGTGAACCCCTATGGAACGTGGAGGATGCACGGGAAGATCATCCCAGAGTGGGCCCCACCCAAGGATCCCATCATAAAGGTGGGGAAAAAGCTGGAAAATGGGATTGTGGGGGGGAAAAATGGGATTGTGAGGGGGAAAAATGGGATCAAGAAGGGGAAAATGGGATCAAGAAGGGGAAAATGGGATCGTGAAGGGGAAAAATGGTATTGTGAGGGGGAAAAATGGGATTGTGAGGGGGAAAATGGGATTGTGAAGGGGAAAATGGGATCGTGAAGGGGAAAAATGGGATTGTGAGGGGGAAAAATGGGATTGTGAGGGGGAAAAATGGGATTGTGAAGGGGAAAATGGGATTGTGAGGGGGAAAAATGGGATTGTGAGGGGGAAAATGGGATTGTGAGGGGGAAAAATGGGATCAAGAAGGGGAAAATGGGATCAAGAAGGGGAAAATGGGATCGTGAAGGGGAAAAATGGTATTGTGAGGGGGAAAAATGGTATTGTGAGGGGGAAAATGGGATTGTGAAGGGGGAAAATGGGATCACGAAGGGGAAAGACTGGAAAAATGCAGCTCCCAGAGGGGAAAATGCAGATCCCTGGGGATCATTCTGGACAAAGCAGAGCTGTTTGGAATTTCCATGGAATTGCTCCCTGGAACACCTGGGAGCTGGAATGGGAGGCTGAGGGCCTGGAATGGCTGAGGGCAGGTGTGGGGTAATTTTGGGAATTATTTCCCCCTTTTGCCTGACCTTCCTGACTAAAAATAGATGTTGGAGAAGGAGGAGGGGAGAATTCCAGTGCAATTCAAGGCTTCCCGTCCCATTCCCTTCTCCTGCCTCCATTTGATCCCATTTTTTTCCCCTTTCCAGAACCCTCTGCTCCCCTTTTTTCCTGCTGATTTTTGTCCCTTGCTTTTGCAGACCGTGATGATTCCAGCCCCGGATGCCTCACAGGAGCACGAAACAGTGAAGTAGAAAATTCTGGAATGTGGACAGGGACATCAGACAGGCCAGGAGGGAGGATTGGGAATTGTGCCTTTGGGAATGGGCTCCAGCCACTCCAAAATTTGTACAAATCCTTCAAAACGAGCGAGCCTCGCCCTCGCTGGGTTTCCATGAGGATGAGGAGCTTCGGGAGCATCCAGAGGCCACCCTCTGTCCTGGAATTCCATGGGAGAGCCCTTGGAGTGTTTGTCACCTCCATGGGGAGTGTCACAGACCTGCAGCTCAGTCATTAAAACTTCACCAGTGGCTGTTGGCACTGTTTTTTTCCCCATCTCTTTCTCAAACTCCTATTTTTTAAACAGAAACCAGGAGAACTTTAAGTTCTGTGGTTGCCAGAGGAGCTGATAATTTGATTTAATTTCAGGTTTGATTCCTGACGAGGGGCTGGGGTTGGTGTTGTCACTGAGGGGCTGGCACCATCCTGTGGGCACGGTGACATTTGCTGCTGTCCCTGCTTTTCCTGGGCTGGAAAAACAACTTTTTGGTTTTTTTCCCTCTGTGAGGTTCCTTCTTTATTCCTGCTCTGCTCAGCCAGTTCTCCTCACAGAGAAAACCCTCCCTGCTCCCCCAAGAACAAACCCTTTTCTCCTTCTCGTCCTGCTTTTTAACTCAGCCACTTCCAGAGCGTGGGAGAGTTCAGGGAATTTTTATTTTTTCCTTGAGAGGGATTTTGCAGAGCTGTAAAAAACAAAACAAAACAAAACAAAAAAAAAAAAAAACAAAAAAAGAGGAGCTGTGGCTCCTTTTTGCTTCTCTGTGTTTCATTTTGGGAGGGCAGTAGCTCCTCTTTGTGCCGTGCTGGGAGAGGAGCCAGCAGTGGAATCCCTGCCATGTCCCTTGGGATGTCACAGGGGTGTCCTAAAAAATTGTTTTTATTTGTTTATTATTTTATTATTTAAAAATTGTCGCAATCTGTTCCTAAAAAAAAAAACAAAAAAAACCAAAAAAAACCAATTTCCACGGAGTGTGGGAGCTCAGATCTCTCTGTGGATCCCAGGGCAGGAGGGAATGGAATTCCTGCACCCGGAGGGAGGGGAGGATTGGGATTGTTCAGGCTGGAAAAGGGGAATTTTGGGGTGACCCCATGGAGGATTCCCTGAAGGAACTATGGGGAAAGATGGGACAGAGGGATGAAGGGCACAGGGAATGGGTTCCTTCTGCCAGAGGCCAGGGAGAGGTGGAATTTTGGGAAGGAATTCCTCCCTGAGGGGCTGGGATGGAATTCCCAGAGAAGCTGAGGCTGCCCCTGGATCCCTGGAAGTGTCCAGGGCCAGGTTGGAGCAGCCTGGGACAGTGGGAAGTGTCCCTGGATGGAATTTAAAGCTCCTTCCCTCCAAACCTGGGGTTCTGTGGGGTTCCCCGGAATGGAAAGGGGATTTTGGGGTGGAATGTGGCTTTTTTTGGGAGCATGGCCTTTCCTTCCAGCCACTCGACCCCTCCAGTGCTGGATTTCCTCTCCAGCGCCTTCCCTGGGGGTATCCCAGCTGGGCCCCACCTCGCCGTGAGCCTCTCCGAGCGCACTCCGTAGAGAATTCCGTTTATTTTCCTGTATTTACACAAAATTACACAGCCAGGACCTTCAGGCTCACAGCCCCAGACCCCTCCCCACAGTCCAAATCCAGGGCTGGGCAGGGGCAGCAGGATGGATCCATGGAGGGATGGGATCCATGGAGGGATGGGATCCATGGATGGATGGATGGATGGATGGATGGAATCCATGGATGGATGGATGGATGGAATCCATGGATGGATGGATGGATGGAGGATGGATGGATGGAATCTATGGATGGATGGAGGATGGAATCCATGGATGGATGGATTGAATCCATGGAGGGATGGATGGAGGATGGATGGATGGATGGAATTCATGGAGGGACAGAAGGAATCCATGGAGGGATGGGATGGAATCCATAGAGAGATGGAGGGATGGATAGAAGGAATCCATGGATGGATGGATGGAATCCAGGGATAGAGGGATCCATGGAGGGATGGATGGAATCCATGGATGGATAGATGGATGGAGGGAAGGAAGGACAGAGGGATGGATCCAGGATGAGTGGAGGGATGGATGGATGATGGATGGATGGAATCCATGGAGGGATGGATGGAATCCAGGGATGGAATCCATGGAGGGATGGGTGATGGATGGATGGATGGAATCCATGGATGGATGGATTGAATCCATGGAGGATGGATGGATGATGGAATCCATGGAGGGATGAATGGAGGATGGATGGAGGGATTGATGGATGGAGGGATGGATCCGTGGATGGATGGATGGATGGATGGATGGATGGATGGATGGATGGAATCCATGGATGGAGGGAAGGAAGGACAGAGGGATGGATCCATGGATGAGTGGAGGGATGGATGGGTGATGGATGGATGATGGAATCCATGGAGGGATGGGTGATGGATGGATGGAATCCATGGATGGATGGATTGAATCCATGGAGGGATGGATGGGTGATGGATGGATGATGGAATCCATGGATGGATGGGTGATGGATGGATGGAATCCATGGATTCATGGATGGAGCCACTGGTGCTGGGATCCACTCACACCCCACCCCCATCCCGGGCTCTGCCGTGCCCGGGGCAGGTCCGGGAGGGATCCGTGCTCTCCTCCTCCCACGGACACACCTCCGAGCTGTTCCTCATGTCCAAACTGGGCTTGGCCAGTCCTGCTGGAGCCTCTCCAGCTTCCCAAGGACAAACCTCAGCCAGGCCAGCGCCAGGGCCGGGGCTGCTGCCCACCCCTGGGCGCTGGGCGCCGGGCAGGAGTCGGCACAGGGGTTTGTGCTCGTGGGATCCCCCCCTGGATTTTTCCAGAGGTGTTGGAGACCCGGCGCTGGCACCTGGCTGTCCCATCCCTGCAGAGGAAGCTTTTTGGGCTGCCTGTGCCTGCACATCTGGCTGGGACATTTCCTCCTCCAACCCAACGGGCGCCGCTGCTTCCCAGGGGCAGATTGCAGATTTCCTGCTCTCCGTGCTGTGGGATTTGTGGGATGGCTCCTTCCCCACGGCAGATTTCGGGGACAGCTCCTCCCTGTCCAGGCTCTCCCATGGACAGATGGACTCCCGGTCTCTGCTCCCCTTCTCCTCAGCTTTGGAGGCTTCTGGTGGGAGTTTCTCCTTTCCTGGGGCTGTTCCTTTCTCCAGCTGAGGCTCAGCCACCTCCCAGGGACAGATTTCAGCTTTGTCACTGGATTTAGAGCCCTGAGACTCCCAGGGACAGATGGATTCCCTCTCACTGCTCCCCTTCTCAAGAGCTTTGGTTGTGTCTTTTCCCAGGATTTTCTCATTTCCTGGGGCTGTTCCTTTCTCCAGCTCAGGCTCAGCCACCTCCCAGGGACAGATTTCAGCTTTGTCACTGGATTTAGAGCCCTGAGACTCCCAGGGACAGATGGATTCCCTCTCTCTGCTCCCCTTCTCGAGAGCTTTGGTTGTGTCTTTTCCCAGGATTTTCTCCTTTCCTGGGGCTGTTCCTTTCTCCAGCTCAGGCTCAGCCACCTCCCAGGGACAGATTTCGGCTTTGTCACTGGATTCGAGTTCCCAGGGACAGATCTTTTCCTTGTCTGAGCTCTGGGATGTCCCTGAAGGAGCTTTGGGCAGTGCTGAGCTCCCAGTTTGGGGTTTGACCAGGGGCTGCTCTGTGTCTGGGCTCTCCCAAGGACAGACGGACACTCGGTCTCTGCTCCCCTTCTCCAGAATTTCAGACAATTCTCTTGATGGGAGTTTCTCCTTTCCTGGGGCTGTTCCTTTCTCCAGCTGAGGTGCAGCCACCTCCCAGGGACAGATTTCAGCTTTGTCACTGGATTTAGAGCCCTGAGACTCCCAGGGACAGATCTCTGCCTTCTCCGAGCTCTGGGATTTCCCTGGAGCTCCTTTGGTCAGTGCTGAGCTCCCAGTTTGGGATTTGGCCAGGGTCAGCTCCGTGTCTGGGCTCTCCCAAGGACAGACGGATTCCCTCTCTCTGCTCCCCTTCTCTGCTTTTCCCAGGAGTTTCTCCTTTCCTGGGGCTGTTCCTTTCTCCAGCTCAGGCTCAGCCACCTCCCAGGGACAGATTTCAGCTTTGCTGCTGCATTCAACATCCTGAGTATCCCAGGGACAGATCTCTGCCTTCTCCGAGCTCTGGGGTCTCCCTGAAGGAGCTTTGGGCAGTGCTGAGCTCCCAGTTTGGGATTTGACCAGGGGTTGCTCCGTGTCTGGGCTCTCCCAAGGACAGATTTCAGCTTTGCTGCTGGATTCGAGTTCCCAGGGACAGATCTCTGCCTTCTCCGAGCTCTGGGATGTCCCTGGAGCTCCTTTGGGCAGTGCTGAGCTCCCAGTTTGGGATTTGGCCGGGGTCAGCTCCCTGTCCTGGCTCTCCCAAGGACAGACGGACGCTCGGTCTCTGCTGCCCAGGGATCTCTCCGGGCTGCCCAGCGCTGCCTGGCGCGTGATGCGCTTGTCCCCCTTGGTGCCCCCAGCAGGGACCTGCTTTGCCTTTGGCTGCTGGCAGGGAGGTTCAGCCACTTCCCAGGGACAGATCTCGGCTTTGCTGCTGGATTCGACCTCCCAAGGACAGATCTCTGCCTTCTCTGAGCTCTGGGATGTCCCTGAAGGAGCTTTGGGCAGTGCTGAGCTCCCAGTTTGGGATTTGGCCGGGGTCAGCTCCCTGTCCTGGTTCTCCCAGGGGCAGATGGATTCCCTCTCTCTGCTGCCCTTCTCCAGAGCTTTGGTTGTGTCTTTTCCTGGGAGTTTCTCCTTTCCTGGGGCTGTTCCTTTCTCCAGTTGAGGTTCAGCCACTTCCCAGGGACAGATTTCAGCTTTGTCACTGGATTTAGAGCCCTGAGACTCCCAGGGACAGATGGATTCCCTCTCTCTGCTCCCATTCTCCAGAGCTTTGGTTATGTCTTTTCCCGGGAGTTTCTCCTTTCCTGGGGCTGTTCCTTTCTCCAGTTGAGGTGCAGCCGCCTCCCAGGGACAGATTTCAGCTTTGTCACTGGATTTAAGGTCCTGACTCTCCCAGGGACAGATCTCTGCCTTCTCCGAGCTCTGGGATCTCCCTGGAGGAGATTTGGGCAGGGATTTGGCTGGGTGCTGCTTTCCTTTTTCCGGTGCTCTGGCTCCCACTTTTTCTTCCCCTTTGGAAGTGCCACGCGTGTCCTCCCTCGATCTCTCCTTCCCCGACGGAGCTGCAGCCTCTTCCCAGGGGCAGATCTCCGTTTTTGGGCGCGGCTCACCCTCCACCTCCCAGGGACAGATGCTGGCCTTTTTAATCTCCTCAGCCCGCTGGGATGAGGCTCTGGGCAGAGCTGGGGGTTTCCCCATCCCAGGCTGCTCCACACCTCCAGATTTGGGGGATCCCTGCTCTGGCAGAGCCCCTTCTGTGTCCCAGGGGCAAATTTCTGCTCGGACACTCCCTCCCTGTTCCCGGCTCTCCCACGGGCACACCTCAACCCTCCTGCCCTCCGCTTCCTCCGGGGCCAATTTGGGCAGCTCTGGTGGCTTTTCCATGCCCGGAGCGCGCTGAGAATCCGCCTCACTGCCGCCCATCCCCGGGCAGATTCCTGCTTCGGGGCTGGAATCTCCCCGCGTTCCTGGGGGCTGCGCTCTCCCAGCCCCGCTCCGGCTCCTTCCAGGGACCCGCTCGGAGTCGGGCCGGCTGCTCGGCTCTCCCAGCGCCTTGTCCGGGCTCTCTGCCTCCTCCCGGGGAGCGATCGCCTGCTGGCGCAGCAGGGCTCCCCTTCCTGCCGGGGCTCCGAGCGAGCCGGGCGGACCGAGCCCAGCCCGCGGCTTCGGCCCCGCCGCGCCCCGCACGCTGCTCGGGGCGAGCTTCGCAGGCGGCTGCTCCTCCTCCGGCTGGTCCCGGGGCTGGAAGGACCCGCTGGTCCCCTCGAGCTCGTCAAGTGTCCCTTCCTCCGCTGTGACCCCAGGAATGCCCTCCCCCAGATCCGGAGCCTCGTCCCTTTCCTGCGCCCGTGCCACCTCCGGGGGACGTTCAGCTCCTTGGTGGCCCGAGCTGGGTGGCTCCAGACGCCCACCAGTGCCCGCCTTCCCCCGGGCAGCGCTGGGCTCCTCTGCCGCTGTGTCCCCATCGCCTGTCCCCGCGGCCAGCCTGGCCCCCTGTCCTCCTGTCCCGCTGTCCCCCCAGCCCGCCGCTTCCCCGGGGGTGGCGGCGTTGTTGTTGTGCTGCAGGGCGGGGGTCTCCGGGCTCTGCCCGCTCCCCTCGGGGGTTTTGGCAGCGGGGTTTGGGCTGAGCCCCCCGAGGGACACGGCCGAGGCCTCTGCCAGGCCGGGCTTCTCCCTCCTGCTGCTGCTCCCCCTCTTCCTGAGGCTCCCCTCGCTTTTCCCTTTCAGGATGCTCTTCCCCCTGGAGCGGTTGAGGGCTTTGATGGCGAGTCCCAGGCTGCGGAAACTTTTCGCGGGGGGCGGCTTGGGCCCGGGGCTGGTGGCCGCTGTGTCACCGGGGCTCCCGGACTCTGCTGCCTCGGCCGCTTTTTGCTTCCTACTCAGAATCTCGTCCTGGACCAGCTCCCAGGGACAGACGTGTGCTGACCTCGGGGTCAGCATCCTGCCCTTCCCCGCCGGGGGGGACCCGCGCTCCGGGTCGTGCCCTGCCGTCCCCTCCGCCTGTCCCGCCGGTCCCGGGGGCCCCGGCGCTGGCTCCGGGCTGTCCCCGAGCGTCCCGGAGCGCTGCAGGCTCTGGTAGCGGACGGGGGGCGGAGGTGGCGTTTTCTTCACGGTCACCCGCACCTTCCTGGCCGGGCGGGCGCTGTCCACGCTGACGCTTTTTTTGACGGGCACGTAGGTGACACGTTCGTGTCCCTCGGCATCTCCCGGCGGCGCCGCGTCCTCCTGCGAGCCCCGGGGGCTCTGGGGGGTGGCGGTGTCGCTGGGGACCCCCGGGGCCGGCGCGGAGAGGTGGCGGGCAGCCAGCAGCGCCACTTCCCTCGCCCCGGTGACAACGCTGTGCGACTTCTGCAAAGGCGGGGGGCGGCCCGGGGGTCGCTGCCAGTGCCCCGCCAGGTTTTGGGCGCTGGCCGATTTGCACAGGAGCGGGGCGGCGTCCAGCGAGTCGCTGTCCGATTGCTCCACGTCCCTCACGGCCGCCGGCGGAGGCTCCTCGGGCGGGCTGCGGGTGGGCGACCCTCGGCGGGGCTCCCGCGGGGGTCCCTCGGAGCTGCGGGACTTGCGCAGGGCTGAGGAGCGGCGCCGGGAGCTTTCGTCCCGCATCCTCAGGCCGGTCCCGGAGGCATCGGCGAGCCGCTTGGCCGAGGAGCTGCGGCGGGACAGGGTCCCCGGCCGGTCCCCGGCGCAGCTCTCGGCCAGCCCGGCATCGCTGCGGCGCAGGATGGAGCGGGCGAGGCTGCGGCGGGAGCTGCGCTTCTTGGCCAGGTGCGGGTTGTTGGTGGCCATCCTCCACGTCTTGTGCACCTCCAGCTGTCGGTAGAGCTTCTTCAGCTCCTCCTGCGCCGCGGGCGGTGGTGGTGGGGGGGAACGCGGCAGAGAAAAGGGAGAGAGGAGAGCGCCTACAGCGGAGGCTGCGGCCGGGACCGCCCCGCCGAGCCCCGCGTTGTCCCCGTGTCCCCAGAGCCGCCCGCGCTGCCCAGGGGACGCAGCGGGTTTGCCCACCCGGGTGGGGTCACCCTACACCCCCTCGTCCCCTCCCTCTGCTTTGCATCAGGAAAAGATTGCGAAAGGCACCTCTTACTCTGCACAGCTAGCGTCAAAAGAAGGTCCTGAGTGTGCCACCCACCCGAATGTCATCGGGGTCGAGACTGCGCTCGCTCCAGGCGGACGCGATGCTGCTGTTCATGCAGGAGCCCGAGCGCCGCATGTCCAGCTCGTCCTCGTACACCTCGGCCGTGATCTCCTCCCGCAGCGGCGAGCCCGTGTGCAGGAACTGCGCGGGGACACGGGGAGTCACGCCGGGGGTCCCCTCCCAGCTCCCCGAATCTCCGGGATGAGTGTGAGCGATGGAATCGTGGAATTGTGGAGGCTGGAAAAACTCTCCGGGGTCGGCGAGTCCAGCTGCTCCCCCAGTGCTGACACAGCCACATCCACAGGTTCTCGAGCACTTCCAGGGGTGGGGACTCCGCTTGTTCCAACCCCTGATCACTCTCTCCATGAGAAATTTCCCCAATATTCAACCCAAACCTTCCCTGGCAAACCCTGAGGCTGTTCCCTCTGCTCCTATCCCCATTCCCTGGCAGCAAAGCCTGACCCTCCCCAGGTCCTGTCAGGGACTTGTGGAGAGCCAGAAGGTCCCTCTTAGCTTCCTCTTCTCCCCCCAGCTCCCTGATCATCTCCTGGTGCTCCAGCGCCTTCCCCAGCTCCGTTCCTCCCCTGGAATACCTTGGGAATGAAGAGCAGGGCCAGGGTCATGGTGGTGGTGCCGTGGGTGTGAGCGAAGAAGAGCAGCAGAGTCCAGTCCGGGTGCAGTGAGGGGACGATCAGGAACCTGGCAGGGACCAGGGGGGCAGTGCCAGCTCCCACCACAGCCCCTCCCCACCTCCAGACTCCACAATCCCCTCTGGGCTGCTTGGCCACCCAAATCCTTCCCACTCTGAGGATCCTGAGCACCAAAACCCCTTTATCTGCAGATCCTGAGCACCCAAATCCTCTTTTCTCCAAAGATCCAGAGCACCAAAACCCCCTTTTCTCCGAAGATCCAGAGCACCCAAATCCCCTTTGCTCTGGAGATCCAGTGCACCCAAATCCCCTTTGCTCTGCAGATCCTGAGCACCCAAACCTGCTTTTCTCTGAAGATCCAGAGCACCAAAACCCTTCCCACTGTGGGGGTCCCGAGCACCCAAATCCTGTTTCCTCTGGAGATCCTGATCACTCAAACCCCCTTTCCTCTGGAGATCCAGAGCACCCAAACCTGCTTTTCTCTGGAGATCCAGAGCACCCAAACCTGCTTTTCTCTGAAAATCCAGAGCATCCCAAACTCTTCCCATGCTGAGGATCCTGATCACCCAAACCCCCTTTTCTCTGCAGATCCTGAGCACCCAAACCCTTCCCACTGTGGGGGTCCCAAGCACCCAAACCTGCTTTCCTCTGGAGATCCAGAGCACCCAAATCCCCTTTTCTCTGCAGATCCTGAGCACCCAAACCCTTCCCATACTGAGGATCCCGAGCACCCAAACCCCCTTTTCTCTGAAGATCCAGAGCACCCAAACCTGCTTTTCTCTGCAGATCCAGAGCACTCAAATCCCCTTTTCTCTGAAGATCCAGAGCACCCAAACCTGCTTTTCTCTGCAGATCCAGAGCACCCAAATCCCCTTTTCTCTGAAGATCCAGAGCACCCAAACCTGCTTTTCTCTGAAGATCCAGAGCATCCCAAACTCTTCCCATACTGAGGATCCTGATCACCCAAACCCCCTTTTCTCTGAAGATCCTGAGCACCCAAACCCTTCCCACTGTGGGGATCCTAAGCACCCAAACCCCCTTTTCTCTGGAGATCCTGAGCACCCAAACCTTTCCCACTCTGAGGATCCTGAGCACCCAAACCCCCTTTTCTCTGGAGATCCTGAGCACCCAAACCCCCTTTCCCCTGCAGATCCAGAGCACCCAAACCTTTCCCACTCTGACGATCCTGAGCACCCAAATCCCATTTCCTCTGGAGATCCTGAGCACCCAAACCCCCTTTCCCCTGCAGATCCAGAGCACCCAAACCCCACCTTGGAAGCCTCCTGAGCATCCCCGGGGGTGGCAGCCGTGGCTCGTGGCCCTACCTGAGCGCGTGGAAGGCGGCAGAGAGCACGAGCTCGTTGTGCAGGGCGATGCCCAGGTAGCGGGGCTCGTGGAAGGCCGAGGGCACGGCGCGCGTGGCGTGGCACAGGAAGCTGCCCCACAGCAGGAACAGCACCTCGGCTGTGGGGCACAGCAGGACCCGCCCTGAGCGGCCGCACCCCCCGCCCCCGGGCAGCTTTTTGGGGTGCTGCCCACCACCCTCACCCCGGAACGTGTTAGAGCCGGGTTTGGAGCATCCCACAGCGTGGCATTGCCGAAGTTTGGGACTCGACACCAGGGGATGCTCAGAGGGGAGGGTGGGAAGCAGCTGGGGGACCCCAACCCTCCTTGAAACCTTGAAACCTTTAATCCTCCTTCAGGTGGATTAAAGGGACAAGGGAATGAAAGGCCCAGATTGTGGGATGGGGTCCTGGGGCTGTGGGGATCCCAGATTTTGCAGCTTCCGTAAGGATTAAAGAGACAAGGGAATGAAAACCCCAAATTGTGAGATGGAGTCCTGGGGTTGTGGGGATCCCAGGTCCCTGTAGCCTCCAGGAGGATTAAACAGACAAAGGAATATGGGATGGAGTCCTGGGACCATAGGGACCCCCAGATCCTTTTAGCTTCCATAAGGATTAAACAGACAAGGGAATTTAAGCCCCACAATTATGGGGTGGGGTCCGTGGGGACCCCCAGATCCTTTTAGCTTCCATAAGGATTAAACAGACAAGGGAATTTAAGCCCCACAATTATGGGGTGGGGTCCGTGGGGACCCCCAGATCCTTTTAGCTTCCATGAGGATTAATCAGGCAAAGGAATGAAAACCCCACAATTATGGGATGGGGTCCATGGGGACTCCCAGATCCTTGCAGCTCCCAGGTGGATTAAACAGACAAGGGAATGAAAACCCCACAATTATGGGGTGGGGTCTGTGGGGACTCCCGGATCCTCACAACTTCCAGGAAGGTTCAATGAATAACATAACTAAAGCCCCACAATTATGGGGTGGGGTCCGTGGGCACCCCCAGATCCTCGCAGCCTCCAGGAAGGTTCATCATAAGACAAGGAGAGCCCCACAGTTCTGGGCTGGGGTCCGGGGGCCCTGGGGACCCCCAGGCCGCGCCGGGGGCCGGCCTCACCGATGACCATCATGTAGTCCCAGCAGTCGTGGCGGCAGAGGGAGAAGCGGAGGCCGCGGGCGGTCTGGGCGCGGGTGACCAGCGGGACGTTCCTGCGGGCGTCCTGCAGCGCGCCCGCGGTCCAGGCGGCCAGGAACCAGAGCACGGGCAGCAGGATGGGCGCCAGCAGCCGCAGCGCGCGCCCGCTCGGCGCGGAGGGAGCGCGCCGCGCCGCCCGCGCCAGGAACGCCCTCAGCACCCTGCCGGGGGGCGCGGGGTGAGACCCCCGCCCGTCCACTGGGACCCCCGCCCGGCCCAGTGACACCCAGCCCATCCCAGTGACACCCAGCCCATCCCAGTGAGACCCCAAACCCATCCCAGTGACACCCAGCCCATCCCAGTGAGACCCCCACCCATCCCAGTGACACCCCAAACCCATCCCAGTGACACCCAGCCCATCCCAGTGAGACCCCCACCCATCCCAGTGACACCCAGCCCATCCCAGTGAGACCCCAAACCCATCCCACTGGGACCCCAGCCCGGCCCAGTGACACCCAGCCCATCCCAGTGACACCCAGCCCATCCCACTGAGACCCCCACCCATCCCAGTGACACCCAGTGAGACCCCAAACCATCCCACTGGGACCCCAGCCCATCCCAGTGAGACCCCAAACCCATCCCACTGAAACCCCTCCCCATTCCAGTGAGACCCCAAACCCATCCCAGTGACACCCAGCCCATCCCAGTGAGACCCCAAACCATCCCACTGAGACCCCCACCCATCCCAGTGACACCCAGCCCATCCCAGTGACATCCAGCCCATCCCAGTGACATCCAGCCCATTCCAGTGAGACCCCAAACCCATCCCAGTGACACCCAGCCCATTCCAGTGACACCCAGCCCATCCCACTGAGACCCCCACCCATCCCAGTGACACCCAGCCCATCCCACTGAGACCCCCACCCATCCCAGTGACACCCAGCCCATCCCACTGAGACCCCAAACCCATCCCACTGGGACCCCCACCCATTCCAGTGACACCCCCACCCATCCCAGTGAGACCCCAAACCATCCCACTGGGACCCCAATCCATCCCAGTGAGACCCCAAACCCATCCCACTGAAACCCCTCCTCATTCCAGTGAGACCCCAAACCCATCCCAGTGGGACCCAAACCCATCCCATTTTGGGAGTCCCACGCTCTCCCCACTTTGGGGGTTCTAAGTACCCAAACTCTTCCCACTGTGGGGATCCTGAGCCCCAAACCCTTCCCATTTTGGGAGTCCCACGTTCTCCCCACTTTAGGGGTCCTAAGTACCCAAACCCTTCCCATTTTGGGGGTCCTGAGCCCCAAACCCTTCCTGCTGTGGGGATACTGAAACCCAAACCCTTCCCATTCTCCTGAGACCCAAACCCTTCCCATTTTGGTGGTCCTGAGCCCCAAACCCTTCCTGTTCTGGGGGTCCTGAGCCCCAAACCCTTCCCGCTGTGGGGGTCTCCAGCCCCCAGCCCCCCGTCCCAGCTACCTGTAGAGCTTGAGGGTGATGGTGCCGTAGACGATGGCGAAGCCGAGCATCCGCACCCAGCGCAGGACGATGCAGCGGAAGACGCTGGGCTGGAAGTACAGGATGAACACCTGGAGCAGCAGGAGAGAGGAATTTGGGCTGGGTCCCACCTGGCTTCCCTGTGCCACCCTCCCCCGTGACCCCGCAGCACCCGCTGCACTCCTGCGGGAGGGCGGAGGGGATTTGGGCAGGGATTAATTCCCGCAGCCAGCGGGAGAAAAGGGATTTGGTTTTCTGAGAAGGTTTATAGCACAGCCCCCAGGGACCGTGCCAGCAAAAATTAACAATGAGGTGGAGCCGTGCCCGAAAACCCCATCCTGGAGCTTGGGGACAGCTGGATACTCACAGGGAAGTAGAGGAGGAGGGACCCGAAGAGGATGGTCTCCAGCAGGACGATTCCTGATGTCCGGATCCTCTGCAGGGATCGAGGCGTGAGGGGACGGGGTGTGGGCAGGGGGGATCCCTGTCCCCGCAGGGTTTGGGGTGACAGTGGAGCAAGGGGGGCGCGGGGACGCCTTGCCTTGCTGCGTCGGAAGTGGTA
This sequence comes from Lonchura striata, assembly GCF_046129695.1. Taxonomy (NCBI): domain Eukaryota; kingdom Metazoa; phylum Chordata; class Aves; order Passeriformes; family Estrildidae; genus Lonchura; species Lonchura striata. The sequence continues at coordinate 7,726,093 of NC_134627.1, read as the reverse complement.
GGACAGGAGCATGCTGAGGAACACGGCCAGCATGCAGCAGGCCTGGCACGACAGCACCGCTGCCCGCAGCACCCGGTCCTCCTGCACCAGGCAGGGCGAGTCGTCCTCGCAGGTGGCACAGCCCGGGGGGCACGGCCGGCACCCCAGCCGGGACCCCCCGTCTGCCCCTGCCACACCTGGGGACAGAGCCACGGCCAGGCGGGATCACTGGGGTGGGGTCAGCACGACCCGGGTGGGATCAGCACGACCCGGGTGGGATCAGCACATCCCAAGTGGAATCCCCACATCCCAGGTGGGATCAGCACATCCCGGGTGGAGTCAGCACATCCCAGGTGGGATCAGCACGACCCGGGTGGGATCAGCACATCCCGGGTGGGATCAGCATGACCCGGGTGGGATCAGCACGACCCGGGTGGGATCCCCACATCCCAGGTGGGATCAGCACGACCCGGGTGGGATCCCCACATCCCGAGTGGGATCCCCACATTCTGGGTGGAATTCCCACATCCTAGGTTCAATCCCCACATCCCAGCTGGAATCCCCACATCCCGGGTGGGATCCCCAATCCTGGCTGGAATCCCCACATCCCAGGTTCCATCCCCACATCCTGGGTGGGATCCCCACATCCCGGCTGGAATCCCCACATCCCGAGTGGAATCCCCACATCCTGGGTTCTATCCCCACATCCCGGGTGGGATCCCCACATCCCAGCTGGAATCCCCACATCCCGGGTTCCATCCCCACATCCCAGGTTCCATCCCCACATCCCGGGTGGGATCCCCAATCCTGGCTGGAATCCCCACATCCCAAGTGGGATCCCCACATCCTGGGTGGGATCCCCACATCCCGAGTGGGATCCCCACATCCTGGGTGGAATTCCCACATGTAGGTTCAATCCCCACATCCCGGGTTCCATCCCCACATCCCAGGTTCCATCCCCACATCCTGGGTTCCATCCCCACATCCCGAGTGGAATCCCCACATCCCAGGTGCCATCCCCACATCCCAGGGCCTGGTGGCACCCCCCACGTGTTCTGTGTCCCCAAACCCCCAGCCCTGTCCTCCCGTGCTGTATCCCTGTGCCACGGGGGACAGCGGGGACCCCGGCCCTGGTGTCTCTCACCTGCCCAGGCACCGCTGGCCGCTCCGCCGGCCCTGTAAAAACCCGGCTTGCACCTGCACAGGTACCTCCCGAGGACGAAGCCACGGCTCTCCTGGGGGACACACTGAAGGGGACATCCTGAGACACGTCCCCCACGCCCCCATGTCCCCTCTGTCCCCAAATCCCTCCCCCCGAGGGCTTCCAGCAGCCCCCACCTCACGGATACCTGACCCCACGCCGTCCTCCCCCCACAGCCGCGAGGAATCAGTGGTTAAACATTTCAGAATTAAAACCCCGAAGCTTGGCCCCCAAATCCCTCCCTAAAACCTAAATGGACACCTAATGCACCCTAATCCTGCCCAGCCGTGACGGCAGCCTCGGCCCGGGCCCCGCTCCCTAATCCCCCCTGGCCGCATCCCGCTCCGCTGGGCATTGTTGTTTCCTGGAGGGATGCCCGGGCCCCTGGAGGGCACCGCCGGTAGGAAACAGGAGCTGGCGACGCCTTGGAGCTCTGGATGGCACCCCAAAACTGGGGGGCTGCGGGGTTCGCCCCGCCCGGGGGTGCTGCTGGTTGTGCCAAGCCCCGAAACGCCCGGGCAGCGCTGTCCCGCCGGGGTGGGCACCGCTGGAGGGGCCGGGGTGATGCTGCCAGACCCCGTCCCCACCGTCCCCGCGGTGCCCGGGCAGGGAGGAGCAGCCGGGCTGGCGGTGGGGAGGGAAGATTTGCACAATAAACCTCTCGCCGCGGTGCGAGAGCAGCTGAGCGAAGCAGATGGATCGGCCGGGAGAGGATAAAGCTCAGGCCGGAGGGAGGGACGCGGCCCACGGGCGGCACGGCCGGGGCTACGGGGGTGGTTGTGGGTGCGGGGTGCCCCGGTCCTGGCAGGGGATGGAGTGCGGGCACCCCGGTCCTGGCAGGGGATTGAGTTTGGGGTGCCCCGGTCCTGGCAGGGGAGAGGATGGGATGTGGGTACCCTGGTCCTGGCAGGAAATGGAGTGCGGGGTGCCCAGGTCCTGGCAGGGGATGGGATGGAGTGCGGGCACCCCGGTCCTGGCAGGGGATGGAGTTTGGGGTGCCGCGGTCCTGGCAGGATATGGAGTGCGGGGTGCCCCGGTCCTGGCAGGATATGGAGTGCGGGTACCCCGGTCCTGGCAGGGAATAGAGTGCGGGGTACCCCGGTCCTGGCAGGGGATGGAGTGTGGGGTACCCCGGTCCTGGCAGGGGATGGAGTGTGGGGTACCCTGGTCCTGGCAGGGGATGGAGTGCGGGGTGCCCAGGTCCTGGAAGGGGAGAGGATGGGATGTGGGTACCCCGGTCCTGGCAGGGAATGGAGTGTGGGTACCCCGGTCCTGGCAGGGGATGGAGTTTGGGGTACCCCGGTCCTGGCAGGGGATGGAGTTTGGGGTGCCCTGGTCCTGGCAGGGGATGGAGTGCGGGGTGCCCCGGTCCTGGCAGGGGATGGAGTTTGGGGTACCCCGGTCCTGGCAGGGGAGAGGATGGGATGTGGGTACCCTGGTCCTGGCAGGGAATGGAGTTTGGGGTACCCCGGTCCTGGCAGGGGATGGAGTGTGGGGTACCCTGGTCCTGGCAGGGGATGTGGTGCAGGGTGCCCAGGTCCTGGCAGGGAATGGGATGCGGTGCGGGGTGCCCAGGTCCTGGCAGGGGATGGAGTTTGGGGTACCCCGGTCCTGGCAGGGGAGGGGATGCGGTGCGGGGTGCCCAGGTCCTGGCAGGGGAGGGGATGCGGTGCGGGGTGCCCAGGTCCTGGCAGGGGAGGGGATGCGGTGCGGGGTGCCCAGGTCCTGGCAGGGGAGGGGATGCGGTGCGGGGTGCCAGGGCCGGTACCTGGGTGCTGTTGAGGTCACAGCGGTGCGTGTCCGAGAACCAGCCCGGCCCGCTGGAGCACTGGTCGATGGCCACGTCCCGCAGCTCCACGTCCACCCGCACGACCCCCCTGTGACCAGGGACGGGGTCAGCCCGGGGGGTGGCGTGGGGCGACCCCGTGCCCACCCACCCACCCCGTGCCACCCACCCGGAGTGGCCGAGCCCCGGTGGGGCTGGGGCTCGGAGCAGGGGGACGGTGACCGCGGGCAGCGATGGCCCCAGACCCCCGGACAGGGCTGTTGTCCCTCGGGGGCTGGAGCTGGGCCAGGGGCAGAGGCAGCAGCTCCTGGGTGTGAATTCTGCCCCTCCAGAGGGATTTTAATGCAAAAGATGGGGAAATTGGGGCCGCTCTTGCCCGGGTTCTCCAAAGGGGACGCGGATTTCCCCTTGGAAATGGGGCCGTGTCCCGGCTCTGGGACTGATCCCAGCTGACCCTTCCCTCCCCACCGCCTCCCTCTGCGGCTCCCCGCGCAGTGGGGTGCAGCAGGCACCCCCCAATCGCGGGGTCACCCGCCCCCAACGCAGCAGCGACAAGGGGCTGGCAGCGCAAGGTGGGGCAGCACAGGGGACACCGGGAGGGGACCGAGGGTCACCTGCGTGCTTGGGGATGTGTAAAAACACCCGCCGGCACCCGCAGAGGGACACGGGGTGGGTGACACATCCAGCCGCACCCCCAGCACACACACGGGGACACCCCCCACCCCTTTTTACACCCACCCCCAAACCCCTCCGGGGCTCCACTCACTTGAACTCGGGGCTGAGGTCGGGCTTGAGCCCGTAGAAGGCGGAGGAGAGCGTGACGGCCCAGGTGGGCACGAAGCGACCCTCGCGGCACTCCAGGAAGGGCGGCGACCACCGCACGTGGCCCGGGTCGCCCAGGTAGCTGTCCCCCCGCTGCCACTTGGGGGTCTCCAGGCTGCGCAGGTCGTTGCTGAGCAGCCGCTTGCGGAGCGCCGGGAGCCGCTGCGACTTGAGGCCGTTGAACCACTCGCTGTCCCAGCTGAGGTTGCCCAGGTCGGGAGCGGCGTTGGACACGTCCTGCAGCAGGATCTGCCCGTCGCCCTTGGTGGCCTGCAGCATCAGCCGCGGCTTGGGGGCCAGCGGGTGCGCGTCGAGGGCCAGCACCGCCCTGCGCACCCACGGGTGCCCCTCGGCCAGGCTGCGGACCAGCGCCTGGTACCACTCCACGTCCTCGGCCACGCTGGCCTCGCGGATGTCGTTGGTCTGGAAGAGCATGTTGAGGAAGTTGGCGGCGTGGGCCAGCGCCTCGGGGGCGGCTCGCAGGGCTGCCCGCAGCCCCGGGGGTGGCCCGGACCCGGGGGCACCGGCCGCGACAGCCCCGCTGCTGCAGTTGGCCCGGGCCAGGCGCTCGGCATCGCCCGTGCGCAGGAACGCCAGCGCCGCCGCCGAGCCCTCGCTGTCCCCCGGAGCTCCCGGCTCCGCCGTGGGCGCCCACGAGGGTGAGGGGGCCGGCGACCACCCCTCCGGCCGCGGGGGTCTCCCCTGCGGGCGCTGCCCCGCCGCCAGCACGGCGACCTGCAGCAGCGCCGCGCCGAAGCCCCAGAGCGGCGCCCACCGGCACGGCCCCATGGCTGGGGGGGCTCAGCGGAGCCCCCCGGTCCCCGGCGGCTCCCGCGGCCGGCCCGGGGGGCGCATGGCGGGCAGGGACCCCGAGCTGCCCGGAGCCGGCCCCGCGCTCTGCCGCCCGTTCTTCTCCGCCGGCGATGCCGGAGCAGACGTCAGCGGCTCCAAACCGCGCTCAGCGGCTGGCGCTGCCCGGAGCTCCCCCCGCCGTGCCCGCCCCCGCGCTCCCGTTCGGGCGGCAGCGCTGCCCGGAGCCCCCCGGTGTGAGCCCCGAGGGGACCCCGCGGCCCGGCCCCGATGCAAGCGCATCCCGATGGGAAGCCATGGCAACGGCAACCGGAATGTTCCCTGCCCGCGTCCCCCTCCCCGCGGCGGCCGGGGGGAGCGGGGTCCCGCGGGGTCGCGGCCGCTGCCCCCCACCCGCAGGCCGTGGCGTGGGAGTGGGGGGTGGCCCAACCCACGCGGGGTGTCCCTGTGGGGCTGGGGGTGCTGGGTGAGGGCACGAGCGGGATCTGAAGCCCACCCCCCCACCCCCACCCAGGTGGGATGTCCCCCGCAGCACACCCGGGGTGCAACGGGGAAACTGAGGCACGGGAGGGTGCTCAGTTTCTTTGCTCCAGCATCAAGAAACGATGAGCTTCCCCAGCCCCAGCCCGTGGGGAGAGCCGGTCCCCGTCCGCTCTGCTCCGGTTGGGACGCGCCGCCCGCCAGAACCGGGCAAGAGCCGCGCAGGGCTCGCGGTGCCAAGCGCCGCGTGCCCGTGCCTCAGTTTCCCCCACCGCATTCGCCGGTCCCGGAGCGGGGGATGAGTCCGAGGGGTCACGGCGGGAGCTGCGTGTCCGGGAGCCCTTCCCTACGCCCCGGCCCCACCGTCCGTGACCCTCCCGTCCCCGCGGGTGCGGGACCGCGGTGGCGCCGGGGTTCGGAACCGGTCCCGCCCGCGGGTACTGGGGACCCGGAGCGGCTCCCGGGGCTCGGAGCGGCTCCCGCCCGTGGACGCCGGAGCCACCCGTGCTGCCGGTGCCGCCGGTGGGTGCGGGGCTCGGAGCGGCTCCCGGTGGTCCCGCCGCCCCCAGGGTGCCCTCCACGCGCGGCCGGGGGGCTCGGGGGGCGCGGCCTCCACACCGGGGAGGGACCACAACCACCGGGAGAGGCGGGACCGGCACCGGGGGGGCGCGGCCAGCGGCGGAAGCGCGGGGGCGGGGCGGCGGCGGCGGCGGCCAGGCGGGGTGGGGGGGGGGGACGCCGCGGCCGTGCGAGGGCGGCGGCGGCGGCCGCCGGTGCCGGTGCGGTCCCGGTGCCCGCGGGCCATGCGGCGGCCGTAGCCATGCAGCGCGACGGGGATGCTGCGGCGGCCGCCGCGGCCTCGTACCGGGTGCTCAGCCGGCTGCTGGGCTATGGCACCGGGCCGGAGGCGGGCGCGGCGGGCGGTGCCGGTGCCGGTACCGGTGCCGGCGCGGCGGGCGGCGGGCGGCTGCCGCCGGGGGCCGGGCCGGCGCTGCGCAGCCCGCGGCCGCAGCTGATGGTTTTCCGCAACGCGGCGGCCGAGAGCCGGCCCGGCGAGGACTGCGGCCCGGCGGCGGCGGCGGCGGCGGCGGCGGGCGGGGGCGTCCCGGGGGGCGGCGGGGCCGAGCTGTGCCCGCGGCACCGCTGCGCGCTGGAGCCCAAAGCGGCGGCGGGCTGGGGAGCGGCGGCGCGGAGCGGGCTGGAGCTGCAGCTGGCGGCGCTGGGGCTGCGCCCGCCGGGGCTGGCGGCGAAGGCGGCGGCGGGCGCCCCGTGCCCGTGCCTCGGGCCGCCCGCCGGCGAGGAAACCAGCGATGCGCTGCTGGTGCTCGAGGCGCTGGAGCCCGACGAGGGCGGCAGCGGCTCCGAGGACGAGCCGGGGTCGCCGGGGCGCGGGGCCGCCCGCGCCGCCGGCAGGACGGCGGGGACCGGCCCCGCGCCGCCGCCCGCGGGCACCGGCACCGGCCCCGGCGGCAGGAAGGGCTCGCTCCGCATCCGCCTCAGCCGCCTCTTCCGCACCAAGAGCTGCAGCGGCGGCTCGGCCACCGGGGACGCCGCCAGCGCCGCCGCCTCGGCCGGGAGCCTCACGGATGTGTGCGGGGCCCGCGGCCGGGAGCAGGAGCCGGGCAGGTACGGGGGTACCGGGGGTGGCACGGGGAGGATGCGGCCGGGGATGTCCCGGGGGTGTCCCGGGGGCGGTGTCCCCGTGGCCAGGGAGGTCCCGGGGGCCGTGTCCCCGTGGTCGGAGATGTCCCTGGGGCCGGGGGTGTCCCTGGGGCCGGGGGTGTCCCGGGGGGCTCCCCGTGCCCGGAGATGTCCCGGGGTCCGTGTCCCCGGGGTGTCCCGGGGGTGTCCCCGTGGCCGTGGATGTCCCCGTGGACGTGGGTGTCCTGGGTCCCGGGGATGTTCCGGGGTCCGTGTCCCGGGGCCCGGGGGTGTCCCCGTGGCCGTGGATGTCCCCGTGGCCGTGGATGTCCCCGTGGCCGTGGATGTCCCCATGGCCGTGGGTGTCCTGGGTCCCGCGGGTGTCCCGGGGGTGTCCCCGTGGCCGTGGGTGTCCCCGTGGCCGGGGATGTCCCGGGGTCCGTGTCCCGGGGCCCGGGGGTGTCCCGGGGGTGTCCCCGTGGCCGTGGATGTCCCCGTGGCCGTGGGTGTCCCGGGTCCCGCGGGTGTCCCGGGGGTGTCCCCGTGGCCGTGGATGTCCCCGTGGCCGTGGGTGTCCCGGGTCCCGCGGGTGTCCCAGGGGTGTCCCCGTGGCCGCGGGTGTCCTGGGTCCCGCGGATGTCCCGGGGGCCGTGGGTGTCTCCGTGGCCGTGGGTGTCCTGGGTCCCGCGGGTGTCCCGGGGGTGTCCCCGTGGCCGTGGGTGTCCCCGTGGCCGTGGGTGTCCCCGTGGACGTGGGTGTCCCCGTGGCCGTGGGTGTCCCCGTGGCCGGGGATGTCCCGGGGTCCGTGTCCCGGGTCCCGCGGGTGTCCCGGGGGTGTCCCGGGGGCCGTGCCGTGATGCTGTCCCGGAGGTGCTGCGATGCTCCGGGGCCGTTCCTCCCGGCGGGTCCCGGTTGGCATCCGGCTCCCGGCGGGGCCCGGGAGGAGCCGGTGGAGCCGATTCAGGCCTTCATCCCCGCTGGGGATGGTGGAAACACCTCTGGGAGAGGCGCTCGGAGCATCCGCCTGGGGAAGAGGAGGCTCGGGGGGATCTTCTTGCTCCACAAATTCCCACCAGGAAGGTGCAGCAGCTCGGGCTCTCCAGGGAACGAGAATTGGGGCGACTCCAGCTGTGCCCGAGGGAGGTTTGGGATGGATTTTGGGGAAGATCTGGCGAGGCACTGGTGGAATCTCCGTGCCCCGGAGTTGCTCGGCGGAGGTGGCACCGTGGGGACGCGGGCTGGTGGCCGCGGGTGGGTTCCGTGGGAGGTTGGACTCGCTGCTCTCCGGGGGCTCCTCCGGATTCTGGGATTCCGTGAGGGGCCGGGGGGCTCGGGCGCTGTCCCCGCTGGTGGCTCGGCTGTCCCCACGGCTGTCCCCACACTGCGGCACCTCGGGGGGATTCAGCTCTGCTGCTCCGGGGGCTCCGCTCGCCCTCCCTCCATGCCGGAGGAATCGTTGCCAGGGGGACACAAATCCTGGGAATTTTTGGTGTGGGACCCATTCTGTCCCACAAATCCTGGGATTTCTTGGTGTGGAATCCCATCGTGTCCAACAAATCCTGGGATTTTTGGTGTAGAATCCCATCGTGTCCGACAAATCCTGGAATTTTTGGTGTGGGACCCCATCCTGCCTCACAAATCCCGGGATAAGAAATCCCGGGATTTTTGGTGTGGGACCCATTCTGTCCAACAAATCCCAGGATTTTTGGTGTGGGACCCATTCTGTCCCACAAATCCCGGGATTTTTGGTGTGGGACCCATTCTGTCCAACAAATCCCAGGATTTTTGGTGTGGGACCTGATCCTGTCCCACAAATCCTGGGATTTTTGGTGTGGGACCCATTCTGTCCCACAAATCCCGGGATTTTTGGTGTGGGACCCATTCTGTCCCACAAATCCCGGGAATTTTCATCACTCGGATGGTCACCTTGGTGGTCACTTGGGTGGTCACCTTGGTGGTCACGATGATGGTGATGACGATGGTGGTGATGATGATGGTGATGATGATGATGATGGTGATGTTGGTGATGATGATGATGATGGCGATGATGATGATGATGATGATGGTGATGATGGCGATGAAGATGATGATGATGATGGCGATGATGATGATGGTGATGATGGTGATGATGACGATGATGATGACAATGATGATGGTGATGATGATGATGGTGATGATGATGATGATGATGGTGATGATGGTGATGATGAAGAACCAGGACCTTCCCTTGGTCCTGCTGGGAGCTGGAAGCTGTTTCCTCCTGACCTGTGGCCCCCGTGGGTGTGGGATGGATCTGGTGGGAATTTTGGTGCTCCTGGGAATTTTGGTGCTCCTGGGAATTCTGCTGTTCCTGGGAATTGTGCTGTTCCCGGGAATTCTGCCATTCCTGGGAATTTTGCCATTCTTGGGAATTTTGGTGCTCCTGGGAATTTTGCTGTTTCCAGGAATTCTGCTGTTCTGGGAATTGTGCTGTTCCCAGGAATTGTGCCGTTCCCGGGAATTTTGCTGTTCTGGGAATTTTGCCATTCCCGGGAATTTTGCCGTTCCTGGGAATTCTGCTGTCCCTGGGAATTTTGCCATTCCTGGGAATTTTGCCATTCCCAGGAATTTTTCCGTTCCCGGGAATTCCGCCATTCCTGGGAATTCCGCCGCTCCCGGGAATTCCGCCGTTCCCGACGCCGTTTCCCGGTTTTTCCCCGCAGGAAGCCCCGACTGACGAGAACCCAAAGTGCCTTTTCCCCGGTCGTGTTCAGCCCCCTCTTCACAGGTGAGGATTTGGGGGCAATTTCTGCCACTTTGGGGTTTTCTCTTTGTTTTGCTGTGGGAGTTTCGCTTCGCGCGGTCCCAGCCCGGGATCTCTGAGGTGTCCCTGGGTCCTGCGGGCCTCGACCCAAAAAGGACAACCCAGAGAGAGGATCTGAGCCCAGGAACGGGGCCTAAAATCCAGAACGGGGTTTAAACCACAGGAACAGGGTTTAAACTCCAGGAACGGGGTCTAAACCAGCAGGAAATGGTTTAAATCCAAGGACAGGGTCTGAGACCCCCAAGGAAGGGTTTAAACCCAAGGACAGAGCCTAAGACCCCCAGGAAGGAGTTTAAGCTCAAGGACAGGCTCTGAGACCTCCCAGGAAAGGGTTTAAACCCAAGGAGAGGTTCTAAGACCCCCAGGAATGAGTTTAAGCCCAAGGATAGAGTCTAAGACCCCCAGAAAAGGGTTTAAACCCAAGGACAGGGCCTAAGATCCCCCAGGAAAGGGTTTAAATCCAAAGAGAGAGTCTGAGACCCCCAGGAAATGATTTAAGCTCAAGGACTGGTCTAAGACCCCCAGAAAAGGGTTTAAACAGGGCCTAAGATGGTTTAGGCCCAAAGACAGGGTCTGAGACCCCCAGGAAAGGGTTTAAACACAAGGACAGGTTCTAAGACCCCCAGGAAGGGGTTTAAGCCCAAAGACAGGGTCTAAGACCCCCACGGAAGGGTTTAGGCCCTAGGACCAGGCCTAAGACCCCCAGGAAGGAGTTTAAACCCAAGGATAGGGCCTAAGATCCCCATGAAAGGGTTTAAAACCAAGGACAGAGTCTGAGACCCCAAAAAAGGGTTTAAACCCAAGGACAGGTTCTAAGACCCCCAGGAAGGGGGGTTTAAGCCCGAAGACCTGGTCTAAGACCCCCAAAAAAGGATTTAAACCCAAGGACAGTGTCTGAAACCCCCAGGAAAGAGTTTAAGCCCTAGGACCTGGTCTAAGACCCCCAGGAAATGGTTTAAATCCAAAGACAGGGTCTGAGATCCCCAAGGAAGGGTTTAAGCCCAAGGACAGGTTCTAAGACCCCCAGGAAAGGGTTTAAATCCAGAGTCTGACCCCCAGGAAAGGGTTTAAATCCAGAGTCTGACCCCCAGGAAAGGGTTTAAATCCAGAGTTTACCCCCAAGGAAGGGTTTAAATCCAGAGTTTACCCCCAGGAAAGGGTTTAAATCCAGAGTTTGACCCCCTGGAAAGGGTTTAAATCCAGAGTTTACCCCCAGGAAAGGGTTTAAATCCAGAGTCTGACCCCCAGGAAAGGGTTTAAATCCAGAGTTTACCCCCAAGGAAGGGTTTAAATCCAGAGTTTACCCCCAGGAAAGGGTTTAAATCCAGTCTAAGACCCCCAAGGAAGGGTTTAAGCCCAAGGAGAGGCTCTAAGATCTCCAGGGGAGGAGCTGCTTTTCCGCAGAGGAAAGCCTGGAGGTGCCAAAGCTTTGCTGTAATCTCGATTTCCTTGATTTTTTTACTTTATCTGGCTTTTTTTAAAACGACTTTTTGTAAAAATCGAAACGTTTTCGACATGCCCCCGGCGCCACACGTGGATCAGCTCTGCTCCATGTGGGAATTCCAAGCTGGGATAAAAAAATAAAAATAAAAAAACAATCCCTTGGATCCTCCTCATCCCATCCAGCTGCTGGGCTTGGGGAGGGGAGGAAAAAATTCCCTCCAGGCCTCTCCAAAGATGCAAAAAATTAATTTTGGGAGCGGCAAACGGGGATCAAAACCTGGGAAGATGCCGGGCCCAGCTGGGTTTTCCATCTGCTTTTCCAGGCGAGACGGTGTCGCTGGTGGACGTGGACATTTCCCAGCGAGGGCTCGGCTCCCCGCAGCCGCCGACGCCGCCGCCGCCGCCCCGCCGGAGCCTCAGCCTGCTGGGTACGGCCCGGAACGGGGCTGGGAGACTGGGAACGGGCCTGGGAGACTGGGAATGGGGCTGGGAGACTGGGAATGGGGCTGGGAGACTGGGAACGGGAGACTGGGAATGGGGCTGGGAGACTGGGAAGGGGGCTTGGGAATGGAGCTTGGGAACTGGGAATGGGGCTGGGAGACTGGGAATGGGGATGGGAAACTGGGAATGGGGCTGGGAGACTGGGAATGGGGCTGGGAGACTGGGAATGGGAGACTGGGAATGGGGCTGGGAGACTGGGAATGGGAGACTGGGAACGGGGCTGGGAGACTGGGAACGGGAGACTGGGAATGGGGCTGGGAGACTGGGAATGGGAGACTGGGAATGGGGATGGGAGACTGGGAATGGGGCTGGGAGACTGGGAACGGGGCTGGGAGACTGGGAACGGGAGACTGGGAGACTGGGAACGGGGCTGGGAGACTGGGAACGGGGCTGGGAGACTGGGAATGGGGCTTGGGAATGGGGCTGGGAGACTGGGAACGGGGCTGGGAGACTGGGAACGGGGCTGGGAGACTGGGAACGGGAGACTGGGAGACTGGGAATGGGAGACTGGGAATGGGAGACTGGGAATGGGGCTGGGAGACTGGGAATGGGGCTGGGAGACTGGGAGACTGGGAATGGGAGACTGGGAACGGGGCTGGGAGACTGGGAACGGGGCTGGGAGACTGGGAACGGGGCTGGGAGACTGGGAACGGGGCTGGGAGACTGGGAACGGGGCTGGGAGACTGGGAATGGGGCTTGGGAATGGGAATGGGGCTTGGGAATGGGGCTGGGAGACTGGGAATGGGGATGGGAGACTGGGAATGGGGCTGGGAGACTGGGAATGGGGCTTGGGAATGGGGCTGGGAGACTGGGAATGGGGCTGGGAGACTGGGAATGGGAGACTGGGAACGGGGCTGGGAGACTGGGAATGGGGATGGGAGACTGGGAATGGGGCTGGGAGACTGGGAATGGGGATGGGAGACTGGGAACGGGGCTGGGGGACTGGGAATGGGGATGGGAGACTGGGAATGGGGCTGGGAGACTGGGAATGGGGATGGGAGACTGGGAATGGGGCTGGGAGACTGGGAATGGGGATGGGAATGGGGATGGGAGACTGGGAATGGGGCTGGGAGACTGGGAATGGGGCTGGGAGACTGGGAATGGGAGACTGGGAATGGGGCTGGGAGACTGGGAATGGGGCTGGGAGACTGGGAATGGGGATGGGAGACTGGGAACGGGGCTGGGAGACTGGGAATGGGGCTGGGAGACTGGGAATGGGGCTGGGAGACTGGGAATGGGGCTTGGGGAATGGGGCTGGGAGACTGGGAATGGGGATGGGAGACTGGGAATGGGGCTTGGGAATGGTCCTTGGGGACTGGGAATGGTGCTGGGAGACTGGGAATGGAACTTGGGAATGGAACTTGGGAACTGGGAATGGTACTTGGGAATGGTCCTTGGGAACCTGGAGATGGTCCTTGGAGCCTTGGGATGGAACTTGGGAACCTGGGAATGGTGCTTGGGAACTGGGAATGGTCCTTGGGAACTGGGAATGGTCCTTGGAGCCTTGGGAATTGCCAGTGGAAACCTGGGAATGATCCCTGGAGCTCTGGGAATTCCAGTGCTGGAAAAGGAATCCCTGTCCTCCAGCAGTGCCCAAACCAGAGAGGAGCTGTCACTGGGGATCCCCAGATCCCTTTTCCGGCGGTTTCCCGGTCTCTGTTGGAATTCCCAGACCCGTTTTCCAGCGGTTTCCCGGCTCCGGGGCTGGGCTGGGAATTCCTGGATCCCGTTTTCCAGCGGTTTCCCGGCTCCAGGGCTGGGCTGGGAATTCCTGGATCCCGTTTTCCAGCGGTTTCCCGGCTCCGGGGCTGGGCTGGGAATTCCCAGACCCGTTTTCCAGTGGTTTCCCGGTGTCTGTCGGGAATTCCCAGATCCCTTTTCCGGCAGTTTCCCGGTCTCTGTTGGAATTCCCAGATCCCTTTTCCGTCGGTTTCCCGGTCTCTGTTGGGATTCCCAGATCCCGTTTTCCGGCGGTTTCCCGGTCTCTGTTGGGAATTCCCAGATCCCTTTTCCGTCGGTTTCCCGGTCTCTGTTGGAATTCCCAGATCCCTTTCCTGGCAGTTTCCCGGTGTCTGTTGGGAATTCCCAGATCCCTTTCCCAGCAGTTTCCTGGTCTCTGTTGGAATTCCCAGATCCCATTTTCCGGCGGTTTCCCGGCTCCGGGGCTGTGCTGGGAATTCCCAGACCCGTTTTCCGGCGGTTTCCCGGCTCCGGGGCTGTGCTGGGAATTCCCGGATCCCGTTTTCCGGCGGTTTCCCGGCTCCGGGGCTGTCGGTTCCCGCTCTCCTGAGCCGTTTCTCTCTCCCAGATGATTTTGGCGGATCGCTGCTGCCTCCGGTGCTCCTGGGGCCCGCTGGCTCCTCGCTGCAAAGCTTCCGGCCGCCGCCGCCGCCGCACGCCGCAGGTCAGCCCCGGAGCCGGGAATTCCGCCCTTCCCGCCGGGAATTCCGCCCTTCCCACCGGGAATTCCGCCTCTTCCCTCCTGGAATTCCGCCCTTCCCGCCGGGAATTCCGCCCTTCCCGCCGGGAATTCCGCCTTTTCCCTCCTGGAATTCCGCCCTTCCCGCCGGGAATTCCGCCTTTTCCCTCCTGGAATTCTGCCCTTCCCGCCGGGAATTCCGCCTTTTCCCTCCTGGAATTCCGCCCTTCCCGCCGGGAATTCTGCTTTTTCTTTCCTTGGTATTCCGCTTTTCCCTCCTGGAATTCCGCCTCTTCCCTCCTGGAATTCTGCCTCTTCCCTTCATGAGTTCTGCTTTTTTTTTCCCTTGGTATTCCGCTTTTCCCTCCTGGAATTCCGCCTCTTCCCTCCTGGAATTCTGCCTTTTCCCTCCAGGAATTCTGCTTTTTTTTCCCTTGGTATTCCGTCCTTCCCTCCTGGAATTCCGCCCTTCCCTCCTGGAATTCTGCCTTTTCCTTCCTGGAATTCTGACTTTCCCCTCCTGGAATTCCACCTTTTTCCTCCTGGAATTCCACCTTTTCCCTCCTGGAATTCCATCATTCCCCTCCTGGAATTCCACCTTTTCCCTCCTGGAATTCCCACTTTTTCCCTCCTACAATCTCCAGGTGTCTCTGGGTGACAGTGACAGTGACCCTGGCTGTCTCGGTGTGACAACAGTGGTGACAATGACAATGACCTGTCTGTGTCTGGGTGACAGTGACAGTGACCCTGGGCTGTCTCTGGGTCACAATGACAACGATCCGGCTGTCTGTGTGTGACAGTGACAATGACAACGACCCGGCTGTCTGTGTGTGACAGTGACAATGACAACGATCCGGCTGTCTGTGTGTGACAGTGACAATAACAAAGATCCGGCTGTCTGTGTGTAATGGTGACAATGACAACGACCCGGCTGTCTGTGTGTGACAGTGACAATAACAACGATCCGGCTGTCTCTGTGTAATGGTGACAATGACAACGACCCGGCTGTCTGTGTGTGACAGTGACAATAACAACGATCCGGCTGTCTGTGTGTAATGGTGACAATGACAACGACCCGGCTGTCTGTGTGTGACAGTGACAATAACAACGATCCGGCTGTCTCTGTGTAATGGTGACAATGACAACGACCCGGCTGTCTGTGTGTGACACTGACAATGACAACGATCCGGCTGTCTCTGTGTAATGGTGACAATGACCCTGAATGATGGGGACAATGACCTGTCTTTCTCTGTGTGACAATGACAATGACAGTGACAGTGACAGTGACCATGATCCCGCTGTCCCTGTGTGACGGTGACGGTAATAGGGACCTCGCTGTCTCCATCTGATGGTGATGGTGACAATGATCCTGCTGTCTCCGTGTGACGGTGACAGTGACACTGACCATGGCCGCTCCGGGTGACACTGACAGTGACACTGACCATGGCCGCTCCGTGTGACGGTGACAGTGACGGTGACACTGACCATGGCCGCTCCGGGTGATGGTGACAGTGACGGTGACACTGACCGTGGCCGCTCCATGTGACAGTGACGGTGACGGTGACCATGGCTGCTCCGTGTGACGGTGACCGTGGCCGCTCCGGGTGACAGTGACAGTGACGGTGACACTGACCGTGGCCTGCTCCATGTGACAGTGACGGTGACGGTGACCATGGCTGCTCCGTGTGACAGTGACCGTGGCCGCTCCGGGTGACAGTGACAGTGATGGTGACACTGACCGTGGCCTGCTCTGTGTGACAGTGACAGTGACGGTGACCATGGCTGCTCAGTGTGACGGTGACACTGACTGTGGCCGCTCCGTGTGATGGTGACAGTGACACTGACACTGACTGTAGCCGCTCCGGATTATGGTGACGGTGACACTGACCATGGCTGCTCCGTGTGATGGTGACGGTGGTGGTGACACTGACCATGGCCGCTCCGGGTGACGGTGACACTGACACTGACACTGACCGTGGCCGCTCTGGGCGACGGTGACACTGACTGTGGCCGCTCCGGGTGACAGTGACAGTGACACTGACACTGACCATGGCTGCTCCGGGTGACACTGACACTGACCATGGCTGCTCCGTGTGATGGTGATGGTGACACTGACACTGACCGTGGCCGCTCCGGGTGATGGTGACACTGACACTGACTGTGGCTGCTCCGGGTGACGGTGACGGTGACGGTGACGTCTCGGTGTCCCTGCAGACGCCCCTGCCCGGCCGGCGCCGCTGCGGCCGCCCGAGGCCCCGGGGCAGCCGAGCGTCCCGGCCCGGCCCGACCCCGGCAGCTTCGCCGCCAGCCTCCGGGAGCTGGAGAAGGTGCGGGAACGCCGGGAATGGGAATGGGAATGGGAATGGGAATGGGAATTGGGAATGGGAATGGGAATGGGATTGGGAATGGGATTGGGAATGGGTTGGGAATGGGATTGGGAATGGGAATTGGGAATGGGAATGGGAATGGGTTGGGAATGGGAGCCTTGGGAATGGGATTGGGAATGGGAGCCCTGGGAATGGGATTGGGAATGGGGATTGGGAATGGGATTGGGAATGGGAGCCTTGGGAATGGGATTGGGAATGGGAATTGGGAATGGGATTGGGAATGGGATTGGGAATGGGAATGGGATTGGGAATGGGAATTGGGAATGGGATTGGGAATGGGATTGGGAATGGGGATTGGGAATGGGATTGGGAATGGGAATTGGGAATGGGATTGGGAATGGGTTGGGAATGGGAGCCTTGGGAATGGGATTGGGAATGGGAGCCTCGGGAATGGGATTGGGATTGGGAATGGGAATGGGAATGGGAATGGGATTGGGAATGGGGATTGGGAATGGGATTGGGAATGGGGATTGGGAATGGGATTGGAAATGGGAGCCTTGGGAATGGTATTGGGAATGGGTTGGGAATGGGATTGGGAATGGGAGCATCGGGAATGGGAGCCCTGGGAATGGGATTGGGAATGGGAGCCTTGGGAATGGGATTGGGAATGGGATTGGGAATGGGAGCCTCGGGAATGGGGATTGGGAATGTGAGCCTCAGGGACTGGGATTTGGGATTCCAACCCCTCAGTGATTAGGATTTGGAAAATCGACCCTTTAGGGATTGAGATTTGGGAATCTGAGCCCTCAGGGACTGGGATTTTCCCTTGGGAATTGTGGGGAGCGCCCTGCTGGACTTTTCCCTTGGGAATCGCCCTGCTGGGAGTTTTTTCCCTTGGGAATCGCCCTGCTGGGAGTTTTTTCCCTCGGGAATCGCTCTGCTGGGATTTTCCCTCGGGAATCCTGACTCTGCCCGTTCCCAGTGCGGGTGGTACTGGGGCCCCATGAACTGGGAGGACGCCGAGATGAAGCTGAAGGGAAAAGCCGACGGATCCTTCCTGGTGCGGGACAGCTCCGACCCCCGCTACATCCTGAGCCTGAGCTTCCGCTCGCAGGGCGTCACGCACCACACCCGCATGGAGCACTACCGGGGTGAGACATTCCCGGGATCCCAAAATATTTGGGATGCCATTCCCAGCTCCGTTAGATACACACCCGCATGGAGCACTACCGGGGTGAGACATTCCCAGAATTTGGGATTCCTTGGGATGCCATTCCCAGCTCCATTAGATGCACACCCGCATGGAGCACTACCGGGGTGAGACATTCCCAGAATTTGGGATTCCTTGGGATGCCATTCCCAGCTCCTGTAAATACACACCCGCATGGAGCACTACCGGGGTGAGACATTCCCGGGATCTAGGAATTTTTGGGATGCCATTTCCAGCTCCATTAGATGCACACCCGCATGGAGCACTACCGGGGTGAGACATTCCCAGAATTTGGGATTCCTTGGGATGCCATTCCCAGCTCCATTAGATACACACCCGCATGGAGCACTACCGGGGTGAGACATTCCCGGGATCCGGGATTCCTTGGGATGCCATTCCCAGCTCCTGTAAATACACACCCGCATGGAGCACTACCGGGGTGAGACATTCCTGGGATCCGGGATTCCTTGGGATGCCATTCCCAGCTCCATTACATACACACCACATGGAGCACTACCGGGGTGAGACATTCCCAGAATTTGGGATTTTTTGGGATGCCATTCCCAGCTCCATTACATACACACCCACATGGAGCACTACCAGGGTGAGACATTCCCAGAATTTGGGATTTTTTGGGATGCCATTGCCAGCTCCATTAGATACACACCCGCATGGAGCACTACCGGGGTGAGACATTCCCGGGATCCCAAAATATTTGGGATGCCATTCCCAGCTCCTGTAAATACACACCCGCATGGAGCACTACCGGGGTGAGACATTCCCGGGACCCCAAAATATTTGGGATGCCATTCCCAGCTCCATTACATACACACCCGCATGGAGCACTACCGGGGTGAGACATTCCCAGAATTTGGGATTTTTTGGGATGCCATTCCCAGCTCCATTACATACACACCCGCATGGAGCACTACCAGGGTGAGACATTCCCGGGATCCGGGATTCCTTGGGATGCCATTCCCAGCTCCATTACATACACACCCGCATGGAGCACTACCGGGGTGAGACATTCCCAGAATTTGGGATTTTTTGGGATGCCATTCCCAGCTCCATTAGATGCACACCCACATGGAGCACTACCGGGGTGAGACATTCCCAGAATTTGGGATTTTTTGGGATGCCATTCCCAGCTCCATTAGATGCACACCCGCATGGAGCACTACCGGGGTGAGACATTCCCGGGACCCCAAAATATTTGGGATGCCATTCCCAGCTCCATTACATACACACCCGCATGGAGCACTACCGGGGTGAGACATTCCCAGAATTTGGGATTCCTTGGGATGCCATTCCCAGCTCCATTACATACACACCCGCATGGAGCACTACCGGGGTGAGACATTCCCAGAATTTGGGATTTTTTGGGATGCCATTCCCAGCTCCTGTAAATACACACCCGCATGGAGCACTACTGGGGTGAGACATTCCCAGGATCCCAAAATATTTGGGATACCATTCCCAGCTCTGTTAGATACACACCCGCATGGAGCACTACCGGGGTGAGACATTCCCGGGATCCCAAAATATTTGGGATGCCATTCCCAGCTCCATTAGATACACACCCGCATGGAGCACTACCGGGCTGAGACATTCCCGGGATCTAGGAATTTTTGGGATGCCATTCCCAGCTCCATTAGATGCACACCCACATGGAGCACTACCGGGGTGAGACATTCCCAGAATTTGGGATTTTTTGGGATGCCATTCCCAGCTCCATTACATACACACCCGCATGGAGCACTACCGGGGTGAGACATTCCCAGAATTTGGGATTTTTTGGGATGCCATTCCCAGCTCCATTACATACACACCCGCATGGAGCACTACCAGGGTGAGACATTCCCGGGATCCCAAAATATTTGGGATGCCATTCCCAGCTCCATTAGATACACACCCGCATGGAGCACTACCGGGGTGAGACATTCCCAGAATTTGGGATTTTTTGGGATGCCATTCCCAGCTCCATTACATACACACCCGCATGGAGCACTACCGGGGTGAGACATTCCCAGAATTTGGGATTTTTTGGGATGCCATTCCCAGCTCCATTACATACACACCCGCATGGAGCACTACCGGGGTGAGACATTCCCAGAATTTGGGATTTTTTGGGATGCCATTCCCAGCTCCATTACATACACACCCGCATGGAGCACTACCGGGGTGAGACTTATTCAATTGACTAAATAGAAAAATATTTAATTTACTAAATACAAGAATATTCAATTGACTAAATAGAAAAATATTTAATTTACTAAATACAAGAATATTAAATTCACTAAATAGAAAAATACTTAATTTACTAAATACAAGAATATTTAATGTCTTCAATAGACGAATATTTAATTTATTAAATAGGTGACTGTTGGTAAGTTGGGCTGTTCCCAAATCCGTAAAAAAGCCCATTCCAGGGGATTTTGGGAATGCCAGGTTTGTCACTGATTCTCATGTTGCTTCCGTGATGGTGCTGGGGAAGCTGCTTTCCCAAAAATTCCTTGGAAAAATGGGAATAATTCCCCTGTGCCTTCCCAAAAATCCCCCGGGATAACGGGAATGATTCCCCTGTGCTTTCCCGAAACTCCCCTGGGATAACAGGAATAATTCCCCTGTGCCTTCCCAAAAATCCCCTGGATAACAGGAGTGATTCCCCTGTGCTTTCCCAAAAATCCCCATGGATAATGGGAATAATTTCCCTGTGCTTTCCCAAAAATCCCCTGGGATAACGGGAATGATTTCCCTGTGCTTTCCCAAAAATTCCTTGGAATAAAGAGAATTATTCACCTATCCTTTATCAAAAATGCCCCGGGATAACGGGAATGATTTCCCTGTGCTTTCCCAAAAATCCCCTGGGATAACGGGAATGATTTCCCTGTGCTTTCCCAAAACTTCCTTGGAATAAAGAGAATTATTCACCTATCCTTTATCAAAAATTCCCCGGGATAACAGGAATGATTCCCCTGTGCTTTCCCAAAAATCCCCATGGATAATGGGAATAATTTCCCTGTGCTTTCCCAAAAATCCCCTGGGATAACGGGAATGATTCCCCTGTGCCTTCCCAAAAATCCCCCGGGATAACGGGAATAATTCCCCTGTGCCTTCCCAAAAATCCCCAGGAATAACAGGAATAATTCCCCTATGATTTCCCAAAATCCCCTGGGATAACGGGAATGATTCCCCTGTGCCTTCCCAAAAATCCCCCGGGATAACGGGAATGATTCCCCTGTGCCTTCCCAAAAATCCCCTGGGATAACGGGAATGATTCCCCTGTGCCTTCCC
Organism: Lonchura striata; assembly: GCF_046129695.1. NCBI lineage: Eukaryota > Metazoa > Chordata > Aves > Passeriformes > Estrildidae > Lonchura > Lonchura striata. The sequence continues at coordinate 7,705,377 of NC_134627.1, read as the reverse complement.
AAAAATCCCTGGGATAACGGGAATTCTTTCTCTCCGAAGGGACCTTCAGCCTGTGGTGCCACCCCAAGTTCGAGGACCGCTGCCAGTCCGTGGTGGAGTTCATCAGGAGGGCCACGATGCACTCCAAGAACGGGAAATTCCTCTACTTCCTGCGCTCCCGCGTGCCAGGTGAGCTGGGAATGCCAGGGAGCTGGGAATGGGATTGTCCAGGGAGCTGGGAATGGGATTGTCCAGGTGAATCTGGGAATGGGATTGCCAGGGAGCTGGGAATGGGAATGCCAGGGAGCTGGGAATGGGATTGTCAGGGAGCTGGGAATGGGATTGTCCAGGTGAATCTGGGAATGGGATTGCCAGGGAGCTGGGAATGGGATTGTCCAGGGAGCTGGGAATGGGATTGTCCAGGTGAATCTGGGAATGGGAATGCCAGGGAGCTGGGAATGGGAATGCCAGGGAGCTGGGAATGGGAATGCCAGGGAGCTGGGAATGGGAATGCCAGGGAGCTGGGAATGGGATTGTCCAGGGATCCTGGGAATGGGATTGCCAGGGAGCTGGGAATGGGATTGTCCAGGGATCCTGGGAATGGGATTGCCAGGGAGCTGGGAATGGGATTGCCAGGGAGCTGGGAATGGGATTGTCCAGGGATCCTGGGAATGGGATTGTCCAGGGAGCTGGGAATGGGATTGTCCAGGTGAATCTGGGAATGGGATTGCCAGGGAGCTGGGAATGGGAATGCCAAGGAGCTGGGAATGGGAATGCCAGGGAGCTGGGAATGGGAATGCCAGGGAGCTGGGAATGGGATTGTCCAGGGAGCTGGGAATGGGATTGTCCAGGTGAATCTGGGAATGGGATTGTCCAGGGAACTGGGAATGGGATTGTCCAGGGAGCTGGGAATGGGAATGCCAGGGAGCTGGGAATGGGAATGCCAGGGAGCTGGGAATGGGATTGCCAGGGATCCAGGGAATGGGATTGCCAGGGATCCAGGGAATGGGATTGTCAGGGAGCTGGGAATGGGAATGCCAGGGAGCTGGGAATGGGATTGCCAGGGATCCAGGGAATGGGATTGTCCAGGGAGCTGGGAATGGGATTGTCCAGGGATCCAGGGAATGGGATTGTCCAGGGATCCAGGGAATGGGATTGTCAGGGAGCTGGGAATGGGATTGTCCAGGGATCCAGGGAATGGGATTGTCCAGGTGAATCTGGGAATGGGATTGTCCAGGGAACTGGGAATGGGATTGTCCAGGGATCCAGGGAATGGGATTGTCCAGGGAACTGGGAATGGGATTGTCAGGGATCCAAGGAATGGGATTGTCCAGGGAGCTGGGAATGGGATTGTCAGGGAGCTGGGAATGGGATTGTCAGGGATCCAAGGAATGGGATTGTCCAGGGAGCTGGGAATGGGATTGCCAGGGAGCTGGGAATGGGATTGTCCAGGTGAATCTGGGAATGGGATTGTCCAGGTGAATCTGGGAATGGGATTGCCAGGGAGCTGGGAATGGGATTGTCCAGGTGAATCTGGGAATGGGATTGCCAGGGAGCTGGGAATGGGATTGTCCAGGTGAATCTGGGAATGGGATTGCCAGGGAGCTGGGAATGGGATTGTCCAGGGATCCTGGGAATGGGATTGTCCAGGGAGCTGGGAATGGGATTGTCCAGGGAGCTGGGAATGGGATTGTCCAGGTGAGCCTGGGAATGGGATTGTCCAGGTGAGCCCGGGAATGCCAGGGAGCTGGGAATGGGATTGTCCAGGTGAATCTGGGAATGGGATTGTCCAGGTGAGCCTGGGAATGGGATTGTCCAGGTGAATCTGGGAATGGGATTGTCCAGGTGAGCCCGGGAATGCCAGGGAGCTGGGAATGGGATTGTCCAGGTGAATCTGGGAATGGGATTGCCAGGGAGCTGGGAATGGGATTGCCAGGGAGCTGGGAATGGGATTGTCCAGGTGAATCTGGGAATGGGATTGCCAGGGAGCTGGGAATGGGAATGCCAGGGATCCAGGGAATGGGATTGTCCAGGGATCCAGGGAATGGGATTGCCAGGGATCCAGGGAATGGGATTGTCCAGGTGAATCTGGGAATGGGATTGCCAGGGATCCAGGAATGGGATTGTCCAGGTGAATCTGGGAATGGGATTGTCCAGGGATCCAGGGAATGGGATTGTCCAGGGAGCTGGGAATGGGATTGTCCAGGTGAGCCCGGGAATGCCAGGGAGCTGGGAATGGGATTGCCAGGGAGCTGGGAATGGGATTGTCCAGGTGAATCTGGGAATGGGATTGTCCAGGTGAGCCCGGGAATGCCAGGGAGCTGGGAATGGGATTTGTCTAGGGAGCTGGGAATGGGAATGCCAGGGAGCTGGGAATGGGAATGCCAGGGAGCTGGGAATGGGAATGCCAGGGAGCTGGGAATGGGATTGTCCAGGGAGCTGGGAATGGGATTGTCCAGGGAGCTGGGAATGGGAATGCCAGGGAGCTGGGAATGGGATTGTCCAGGGAGCTGGGAATGGGATTGTCAGGGATCCAGGGAATGGGATTGTCCAGGGAGCTGGGAATGGGATTGTCCAGGGATCCAGGGAATGGGATTGTCCAGGGATCTGGGAATGGGATTGCCAGGGAGCTGGGAATGGGATTGCCAGGGAGCTGGGAATGGGATTGTCCAGGGATCCAGGGAATGGGATTGCCAGGGAGCTGGGAATGGGAATGCCAGGTGAGCCTGGGAATGCCAGGGAGCTGGGAATGGGATTGTCCAGGGATCCAGGGAATGGGATTGTCCAGGGATCTGGGAATGGGATTGCCAGGGAGCTGGGAATGGGATTGCCAGGGAGCTGGGAATGGGATTGTCCAGGTGAATCTGGGAATGGGATTGTCCAGGGATTCAGGGAATAGGATATCCAGGGATCCAGGGAATGCGATTGTCCAGGGATCCAGACGAGCCTGGGAATGGGATTGTCCAGGGAACTGGGAACGGGATTTTCCAGGTGAGCCCGGGAATCTACTCCTGCCTAACCCTGGTGCCCAAAATCTCCTTTTTTTGCCCCGGAAAGGTCTCCCTCCGACGCCTGTCCAGCTCCTGTATCCCGTCTCCAGGTTCAGCAACGTCAAATCCCTGCAGCACCTTTGCCGCTTCCGCATCCGGCAGCTGGTCCGGATCGACCACATTCCCGAGCTCCCGCTGCCCAAGTGAGTCCCGGAATCCCCCGGGATCAAATCCTGGGATTCCCTGCCCCGGGATCAAATCCTGGGATTCCCTCCCCTGCATCAAAACCTGGGATTCCCTGCCCCGGGATCAAATCCTGGGATTCCCTGCCCCGGGATCAAATCCTGGGATTCCCTGCCCCGGGATCAAATCCTGGAATTCCCTCCCCTGGATCAAAACCTGGGATTCCCTGCCCCAGGATCAAATCCTGGGATTCCCTGCCCCGGGATCAAATCCTGGGATTCCCTGCCCCGGGATCTAAAACCTGGAATTCCCTGCCCTGCATCAAAACCTGGAATTCCCTGCCCTGGGATCAAATCCTGGAATTCCCTCCCCTGCATCAAAACCTGGGATCCCCCCTGCATCAAAACCTGGAATTCCTTCCCCTGGATCAAAATCTAGAATTCCCTCCCCTGGATCAAAACCTGGAATTCCCTCCCCTGGATCAAAATCTAGAATTCCCTCCCCTGGATCAAAACCTGGAATTCCCTCCCCTGGATCAAAATCTGGGATCCCCCCTGGATCAAAACCTGGAATTCCCTCCCCTGCATCAAAACCTGGGATCCCCCCTGCATCAAAACCTGGGATCCCCCCTGCATCAAAACCTGGGATCCCCCCTGCATCAAAACCTGGAATTCCCTCCCCTGCATCAAAACCTGGAATTCCCTCCCCTGCATCAAAACCTGGAATTCCCTCCCCTGCATCAAAACCTGGAATTCCCTCCCCTGCATCAAAACCTGGAATTCCCTCCCCTGGATCAAAACCTGGAATTCCCTCCCAGGCTCCCTGACCACAGATCTGGGTGGGAATCCTTGGCTTTTCCAGCTTTGGGATCGCTTTGGGATCGATGTCCTGTGGGGTTTAGGGATGCCGTGGGAATTCTGAGCGCCTTGGGAATGAGGAATTCCCCGCCATGCCAGAGGTTTGGGAAGCGGTGATTTTGCAGGGAAGAGCCTCTGGATGTGTTTTAGGAATTTCAGTGGGGCTGTGGCTCAGGAATCCGGCTGTTCCCAATGTTTTTCCAGGGAAGAAGCTCTGGTTGTGTTTTGGGAATTTTGGAGGGGTTGTGTCTCAAGGATCCAGCTCTTCCCGATGTTTCTCTGGGATGTATTTTGGGAATTTTGGAGGGGCTGTGTCTCAGGAATCCGGCTATTCCTGATGTTTCTCTGGGATGTATTTTGGGAATTTTGGAGGGGCTGTGACTCAGGAATCCGGCTGTTCCCCATGTTTCTCTGGGATGTATTTTGGGAATTTTGGAGGGGTTGTGTCTCAAGGATCCAGCTCTTCCCCATGTTTCTCCGGGATGTATTTTGGGAATTTTGGAGGTGCTGTGTCTCAGGAATCCGGCTGTTCCTGGTGTTTCTCCAGGATGTATTTTGGGAGTTTTGGAGGGGCTGTGGCTCAGGGATCCAGCTCTTCCCCATGTTTCTCCGGGATGTATTTTGGGAATTTTGGAGGGGCTGTGTCTCAGGGATCCGGCTATTCCTGGTGTTTCTCCGGGATGTATTTTGGGAATTTTGGAGGGGCTGTGGCTCAGGGATCCGGCTCTTCCCGCTGTTTTCCAGGCCCCTGATCTCCTACATCCGCAAGTTCTACTACTACGACCCGCAGGAGGAGCAGTACCTGGCCCTCAGGGAGGCCCAGCTCCTCTCCCGACAGAGGCAGGAGCCGGAATCCTCCACGTAGCGGAGCCGGAGCGGCACCCACGGTGCGGGAACGGCTGGGAATGGGTGGGAATGGGGTGGGAATGGGTGGGAATGGGGTGGGATGGGTGGGAATGGGGTGGGAATGGGGTGGGATGGGTGGGAATGGGGTGGGAATGGGGTGGGATGGTTGGGAATGGGTGGGAATGGGGTGGGATGGTTGGGATGATTGGGAATGGGCTGGGAATGATGTGGGAATGGGCTGGGATTGTTGGGAATGGGCTGGGATGGTTGGGAATGGGGTGGGATGGTTGGGAATGGGTGGGAATGGGGTGGGATGGGTGGGAATGGGGTGGGAATGGGGTGGGATGGATGGGAATGGGTGGGAATGGGGTGGGATGGTTGGGAATGGGCTGGGAATGGGGTGGGATGATTGGGAATGGGTGGGAATGGGTGGGAATGGGGTGGGATTGTTGGGAATAGGCTGGGAATGGTTGGAAATGGGCTGGGAATGGTCCAGGAATGGGCTGGGAATGGGCTGGGAATGGGGTGGGAATGGGCTGGGATGGCTGGGAATGGGGTGGGAATGGGCTGGGATGGCTGGGAATGGGGTGGGAATGGGCTGGGATGGCTGGGAATGGGGTGGGAATGGGCTGGGATGGCTGGGAATGGGGTGGGAATGGGCTGGGATGGCTGGGAATGGGGTGGGAATGGGCTGGGATGGCTGGGAATGGGGTGGGAATGGGCTGGGATGGCTGGGAATGGTCCAGGAATGGGCTGGGAATGGGGTGGGATAGGTCAGGAATGGTTCAGGGATGGTCTGGGATTGGTTGGGAATGGTCAGGAATGATCTGGGAATTGTCTGGAATGGTTCAGGGGTGGTCTGGGAATGGTCAAGAATGGTGTAGGAATGGTCTGGGATGGTTGGGAATGGGCTGGGATGGTTGGGATGATTGGGAATGGGCTGGGATTGTTGGGAATGGGCTGGGAAAGGCTGGGAATGGGCTGGGATTGTTGGGAATGGGCTGGGAATGATGTGGGAATGGTGTGGGAATGGTTGGGAATGGGCTGGGAATGGGCTGGGATTGGTCTCAATCCCTCCGATCCCATCTGATCCCAATTCCCGGTGTTTTTTCCCGGCAGGAATTTGGTTGTCGCCCTCGTGCCGTGGTGGGAAGCCGAGCTCCTGCTGCTGCTGCTGCTGCTCTTTTCCCTGGAGGAGAGGGCCCAGCATTCCCAGGAATCCCAGGAATCCCAGCATTCCCGGGAAAGCCAGCAGAGCAGGATTCCTCCTGGGAAAAGGATTCCCGGCCCCGCGGGATCCCCGCGGGACGAAGAATGTCACGGCACTATTCCCAACTTTTCCTGGAAGTTTTCGGTTTGGATGTCTCTGGATTTTTTTTATTTTTTTTATTTTTTTATTTTTTAATTTGATTTTTCAGCATGAGAAAAAAAACAAAAAAACCAAAAAAACCCTGGATTTTCTGATGCCACCTTGGGGAATTTTCTGGGAAGATCCCTCTGTTCCAAGGTTTTGATCCTCGCTGGAGAGCTGCAAACGGAGCCAGGGGGGTTGGAATAACCCCTGGGAATAACCCCGGGAAGAAATAAAATATGGAATTCTCAGCAGCTCCACAGCTTCCCAGGATTTTGGGAAAAAAACAGATCCAAACCCTTCCAGGATTGGCAGGAACATCCTGGGAAAAGCTTGAAGAAGAAGAGGAAGGAGGAGCGTGGGATGTGATGGATCCAAAGGGAAAATTCCTGGAAGATTCCCCTGGGAGGTGGAAAAGCTGCTGGAATTTCCGGAGCTCTCCAGGGATCCCAAAATTTGGGATGGGCTTTTCCCAGCCTGGTGGATTCCAGAGGCTGGGAATGAAGATTTCCTCTGCTGGAGCAGCTCCCTCGTGTCCCTGGGATATTTTGGGAACAGCAAATCCAGGAGAATTGTGGATTTTTCCCGATTTTTTGGGCACAAATTCCCTCCTTCACCCCTTTGGGATTCCCGAGCTCCATCCCCTGAGCAGGAATTCCAGCTGGGAATTCTGGAGGAATTCTTCTTTCCCTGCTGTGTTTTCAAGGAGCAGCTCTGAATCCAAGGAATTTTCCTGCTGGATCTGAGGATTCCCTGCGAGCTGCCAGGACCTGTGTGGGAAGTGGGGGGGGGATGATGCCAAATCCTGGAATTTTTGTGGATTTTCATGGGAAAAAAAAAAAAAATTCCAAGCTGCTTTTGCCACGGAAGGTGCTACAAATCCTGCAAATCCTGCCTGCTCCAGCTGGGATTTGGAGAGGGAAAAAAAAACCAAAAAACAAACAAAGAAAAAAGCCAAAATCCTTAAAAAAAAATTCCAGGTTTTTGGATGAAACCGAGCTTGAAAAATCCGTGGAAATGCCTCGTGGGATTTTGTGAGGGAAAAAGCTTCCTAAAAACCAGCCTGGTCCAGTTTTTCTTCCCAAAAAAACCAAAATGAGACTCTGGGAAAAAAAAAAAAAAAAGGAAAAGTGGATCAGGGATGGATAATGGGATGCAGGGAATTTGGGAATTTGGGAAGGAATCCAGGGGAAATCCTGGTTTTTTTGCCATGGGGTGGTGGTGGCAGCATTCCCACTTTTCTTTGGGAATGGGGGGCGCTGGGGTTTTTTTTGGGGGGGTTTTTTTGCCACCCTTGGGTGCTCCCAATTCCCCAAATCCCATCCTGGGGTGTTCCAGTGTCCCGAAATCCACCTTGGGGTGCTCCCAATTCCCAAAATCCCATCCTGGGGTTCCCCAAGTGCTCCCAGTGTCCCAAAATCCCACCCTAGGGTGCTCCCAGTGCCACCCTGGGGTGCTCCCAGTGCCCCCAAATCCATCTTGGGTCATTCCCAGTGCTCCCAGTGCCACCCCAGGGTGCTCCCAGTCCCTAAAAATCCATCCTGGGGTGCTCCCAGTGCTCCCAGTGTCACCCTAGGGTGCTCCCAGTCCCTAAAAATCCATCCTGGGGTGCTCCCAGTGCCCCAAAATCCACCTTGAGCCATTCCCAGTGTTCCCAGTGCCACCTTGGGGTGCTCCCAGTGCCCCAAAATCCCACCCTAGGGTGCTCCCAGTGCCCCAAAATCCCACCCTAGGGTGCTCCCAGTGCCCCAAAATCCACCCCAGGGTGCTCCCAGCACCCCCAAATCCATCTTGGGTCATTCCCAGTGTTCCCAGTGCCACCCCAGGGTGCTCCCAGACCCTAAAAATCCACCTTGGGGTGCTCCCAGTGCTCCAAAATCCACCTTGAGCCATTCCCAGTGCTCCCAGTGCCACCTTGGGGTGCTCCCAGTGCTCCAAAATCCCACCCTGGGGTGCTCCCAGTCCCTAAAAATACACCTTGGGGTGCTCCCAGTGCCACCCTGGGGTGCTCCCAGTGCTCCCAGTGCCCCAAAATCCATCTTGGATCATTCCCAGTGCTCCCAGTGCCACCCCAGGGTGCTCCCAGTCCCTAAAAATCCATCCTTGGGGTGCTCCCAGTGCTCCCAGTGCCACCCTGGGGTGCTCCCAGTGCCCCAAAATCCACCTTGAGCCATTCCCAGTGTTCCCAGTGTCACCCTAGGGTGCTCCCAGTCCCTAAAAATCCATCCTTGGGGTTTTTCCAGTCCCTAAAAATCCACCCCAGGGTGCTCCCAGTGCTCCCAGTGCCCCAAAATCCATCTTGGGTCATTCCCAGTGTTCCCAGTGGCACCCTAGGGTGCTCCCAGTCCCTAAAAATCCATCCTTGGGGTGCTCCCAGTGCTCCCAGTGGCACCCTAGGGTGCTCCCAGACCCTAAAAATCCACCCCGGGGTGCTCCCAGTGCTCCCAGTCCGGGGCTTCCCCCCAGTCCCCAGGAATTTCAGGGGATCCAGCCTCAGCTTTGGAGGAGGAAGGAGCAAATTCCAGCAGCTCCCAGGGCAGGAGATTCCCAGGATTTTGGGAATCACCCTTTGGAATTAACGAAAAAACAACAAAAAAAAAATTGCAGCTTTTGCTTCATTTTATTTTGATTTTTTTATTTTTATCCACCCCCCTTTTTTAAAAAAAAATTTTAATTTTAATTTTAATTTTAAATTTTTTTTTTTTTTTTTTTTTGGTGTGTGTGTGCTTAATTTATTCAAATAGTGGCTGTATAATTTATTTTCGTAAATATATGAGAAAAGTTACTAAATGGTTAAAAAAAAAATAATAATAAAAAAAAACCAAACGGACTTTGCAGGCCAATCTTTCAGATTTAATGAAAAAAAAAAATTAATTAATAATAATAATAATAATAATAATAATAATGGGTTTTGATATGAACCACAAATGCACTTTTGGGTGTGTTTGGTTATTTTTTGGGGTGGGGAGCTGTGGGGTTGGTGTGTAAATATTGTATTTATAGGCATGTTTGGCCTCTTGTGGGGATTTTAGGAACTGCTGGCGTGGAATTCCTGAATTTTGGGGGTTTTGGGGTTTTTTTGGGGTGTTTTTTTTTGCCCCACGGGGTCAGCCAGGAAGAGCTGACTTGGTGTTTGTAAAACTCATTTTTATCGTCGATTTTTGGGGTTTTTTTTTTTGGGGTAGTTTGGGATTTTTTTTTTTTTTTTGATTTTTTGCCGTGGGAAGGGAAGGGGGAAAGGGTTTGAAATAAAAATCTTGGAAATCGTTGGAGTTTTTTGTGGTGGATTCCGAGTGCTTGGCCCCCTCCAGGTCCTTTTTGTCCCTTTTTTTTGGGGGGTGTCCTGGTACCCCAAAATCCGAAATATTTGGGGTTCTGCTCTGGGTGGCCCAAAATTCCATCGGGGAGTTCTCAGTGTCCCCCCAAAAAATTGAGAGAGAACCCAAAAATCCCAAAAATTGAGAGAGAACCCAAAAATCCATCGGGGAATTCTCAGTGCCCCCCAAAAATTGAGAGAGAACCCAAAAATCCCAAAAACTGAGAGAGAACCCAAAAATCCCAAAAATTGAGGGAGAACCCAAAATTCCCAAAAATTGACAGAGAACCCAAAAATCCATCGGGGAATTCTCAGTGCCCCCCAAAAATTGAGGGAGAACCCAAAAAACCCATCGGGGAATTCTCAGTGCCCCCCAAAATTTGAGGGAGAACCCAAAAATCCATCGGGAAGTTCTCAGTGTCCCCCCAAAAAATTGACAGGGAACCCAAAAATCCCTCGGGGAGTTCTCAGTGCCCCCCAAAAATTCAGGGAGAACCCAAAAATCCCAAAAATTGAGGGAGAACCCAAAAATCCCTTGGGGAGTTCTCAGTGCCCCCCAAAAATCCATCGGGGAATTCTCAGTGCCCCCCAAAAATTGAGAGAGAACCCAAAAATCCCAAAAATTGAGAGAGAACCCAAAAACCCATCGGGGAGTTCTCAGTGCCCCCCAAAAATTGAGGGAGAACCCAAAAATCCCAAAAATTGAGGGAGAACCCAAAATTCCATCGGGGAGTTCTCAGTGGCCCCCCCAAAAAATTCATGGGGAGTTCTGGGTGCCCCCTCAGGGTGCCCCAAAATCCATCAGGGATCATCCGGCGCCCCCCAAATTATTTGGGGTGCAGCTGTGAGCGCCCCAAAAATCCATCAGGGGAATGGGGCAGACCTGGGGTCCCTGGGGTGGGGAGCAAGGGAAATTTGGGATCCCTGGGGTGGGGAAAAGGCGGATTTGGGGGGTCCCAGAGGTGGATTTGGGGTCCCTGAGGTGGATTTGGGGTCCCCGGAGGTGGATTTGGGGTCCCAGAGATGGATTTGGGGGTCCCAGAGGTGGATTTGGGGGGTCCCAGAGGTGGATTTGGGGGTCCCAAGGATGGGGCAGATTTGGGAATGGGGAATGGGGCAGATTTGGGATCCCTGGGATGGGGGAAAGGCGGATTTGGGGTCTCCGAGGCTGATTTGGGGTCCCTGGAGGTGGATTTGGGGTCCCGAGGATGGGGCAGATTTGGGGATAGGGAATGGGGCAGATTTGGGATTCCTGGAGTGGGGAAAAGAAGGCTTTGGGGTCCCTGGGGCTGATTTGGGGTCCCCAGAGATGGATTTGGGGTCCCAGACGTGGATTTGGGGGTCCCCAAGGATGGGGCAGATTTGGGATCCTGAACCTGAAACCGATCCCGATCCTGATCCCGATCCTGATCCCAATCCCTATCCTGATCCCAAACTTGATCCCAATCTCAACCCCGATCCAGAACCTGATCCTGATCCCGATCTAGATCCCGAACCCGATCCCGATCCTGACCCTGATCCCGATCCCGAACCCAATCCCGATCCCAAACCCGATCCCCATCCCCATCCCAATCCTGATCCTGACCCCAATCCCGATCCCGATCCCAACTTCAATCCTGATCCCGATCCCGATCCCGACCCCCATCCTGATCCCGACCCCAATCCCGATCCTGACCCCGATCCTGACCCCGATCCTGATCCCAACTCCGATCCTGATCCTGATCCCAACCCTGATCCCAATCCCAACCCTGACTCCAATCCCAACCCTGACTTTGATCCCAATCCCAATCCCAATCCCGATCCCGATCCCAATCCCGATCCCGATCCCAATCCCGATCCCGATCCCGATCCCGCGAGTGGGGTCCCACCTCGGGCCCCCCAGGACCCCCCAGTGCAGCCCCGGCCACCGCGGGGTCGGGGAGGGGCAGAATCCCCCTGGGGGGCCGGGCGGTGCCCCCGTCCCAAAATCCCGACCCTAAATCCCAACCCTCAATCCCATCCCAAAATCCCGACCCTAAATCCCGTCCCTCAATCCCATCCCAAAATTCCCTCCTTAAATCCCGTCCCTAAATCCTGACCCTCAATCCCATCCCAAAATTCCATCCCTGAGCCTGGGATCAGTCCAAGGGAAACTGAGGCACGGCATGGGATCAATCCAAGGAACACTGAGGCACGGCCTGGAACCAAGCAGGGAAACTGAGGCACAGCATGGGATTAATCCAAGGGAAACTGAGGCAGAGCAGAGGATCAATCCAAAGGAAATTGAGGCATGGCCTGGAATCAAGCATGATGGATGATGGATGATGGATGATGGATGGAATCCATGGATGGATGGATGGATGGATGATGGATGATGGATGGAATCCATGGATGATGGATGTATGGATGATGGATGGATGGAATCCATGGATGGATGGATGGATGGATGGATGGATGGATGGATGGATGATGGATGGATGGATGGATGGATGGATGGATGGATGGATGGATGATGGATGGATGGATGGATGGATGGATGGATGGATGGATGGATGATGGATGGATGGATGATGGATGATGGATGATGGATGGATGGATGGAATCCATGGATGGATGGATGGATGGATGGATGGATGGATGGATGGATGATGGATGGATGGATGGATGGATGGATGGATGGATGGATGGATGATGGATGGATGGATGGATGGATGGATGGATGGATGGATGGATGGATGATGGATGGATGGATGGATGGATGGATGGATGGATGGATGGATGATGGATGGATGGATGGATGGATGGATGGATGGATGGATGGATGGAATCCATGGATGGATGGATGAGGATGATGGATGGATGGATGATGGATGGATGGATGGATGGATGGAGGATGGATGGATGGATGGATGGAGGATGGATGGATGGATGGATGGATGGATGGATGGATGGATGGAATCCATGGATGGATGGATGAGGATGATGGATGGAATCCATGGATGGATGGATGATGGATGGAATCCATGGATGGATGGATGGAATCCATGGATGGATGGATGGATGGATGGATGGATGGATGGATGGATGATGGATGGATGGAATCCATGGATGGATGGTTGGATGGATGGATGGATGGATGGATGGATGGATGGATGATGGATGGAATCCATGGATGGATGGATGGAATCCATGGATGGATGGATGGAATCCATGGATAATGGATGATGGATGATGGATGATGGATGGATGATGGATGGATGGATGGATGGATGGATGGATGGAATCCATGGATGGATGATGGATGGATGAATGGATGGAATCCATGGATGGATGATGGATGGATGGATGGATGGATGGATGATGGAATCCATGGATGGATGATGGAATCCATGGATGGATGGATGATGGATGGAATCCATGGATGGATGGAGGAGGAGGAGGTCAGCAGCGGGATGGGACCGGCGTGGTCCCGGTGGGGCCGGGCGGAGCGGAGGGAGGGGATGGCGGCGGCGGGGTCCGGCGGGGCGGGCGGGGTCCGGCGGGCGGGGCCCCTCCCGCCGCCGCCGCTCACATGACGCCGCTCCCGGGATGCGCCGGGCGGCGCCGGGCGTGGGCGGCGGCGGCGGCGGCAGCGGGGCCGCACCGGCTCCGCCACCGGCACCGGGACACCGGCTGTGGGCAGCGGGCCCGGCCCATGGCCCGCGGCCGGCCCGGCCCCTGAGCGTCCCCATGGAGCAGGTAGGACCGGGATAAGGAGCGGGACCCGGACAGGGAGCAGCGGGACCGCGGCCGGCCGATAACCGGACGGGTCCGTCACCCACGGGCGCGGCGCCGTTCCGGGGCTCCGCCACCCCCGGGGACCCCACCTGCCCCCGCCGCGCTTCCCACCTGCTGCTGGCTGCCCCACCCACCTTCCCCCGGCCCTCGGCCTCCCCCCGCGCCCCTCACCCGCTGCCCCGGTACCACCGGAGCCCCTCCGCAGCTTCGCCCACCGGGGACCCTCGGCAGCACCCCCGGAACCCGCCCAGCGCCGCCGGCGTGCCTCGCCCAGCCCGGGTGTGCCGCGGGACCCTGTCCCTGCCACAGCCCGGGCTGGGTCCCGCCCGCGATTTGGGGAGGGGGCTTCTTGTTTCTGCTCGGGGAACGGGCTGGAGCCGCCGCGGGGTGTGAGAAAACCTCGGTTTTTTAATTTCTTTTTTTTGTCGTTGCTCCGGTTCCCCATCCCGTTATTCACCGGCCAACGCCTCCAGCCCCCGTCCCGCTCCGGCCGGGCTCTGCTGCCCCTCCTCGCCGCCCACCCGCGGCTCGGGGTCTCTCGGACCCCCCGTGCCGTGGCTCTGCGTGGACAGGAGAGCCCCTGGAGTGGGGATCAACCCCTCCCGACCATTCCCCACGCAATTTTGGGGCTCCAGCTGCCTCCCCGCAGCCCCTGGAGTGGGGATCAACCCCTCCCGACCATTCCCCACGCAATTTTGGGGCTCCAGCTGCCTCCCCGCAGCCCCCGGGGCTCTGCCGCGTGTTTCCCCTTCCTTCCCCCGCATCGCTCGGGCTCAGCCCAGATCGCAGCGCAGGATTTGATCCCTCGTGGGTGCCCCGCACCCCCCGACCCCCCGAAGGGCTGGAGGGGGTTGGGGTGACTTTGGGGACCCTCGCCGAGCCACCGCTGCGGGCACGGCACGCAGCGAGCCCTGGCCGCACGTTGGGGGCCGCGTGCTGCCAAATCCACCCACCCGCCCTTTCCCCCGAGCCGCGGCACGGGGGGAGCACCGGGGGTGTCACAGCGTGGCCGTGTCACCCAGCTGGGTGGGCACCCTCCACCGCCAGCCCCGCGCCCCTCGTGGCCCGCGGGGACATCCCGGCGTGCAGCATCCCCCCGGGGGTGCAGCATCCCCTCGAGGTGCAGCATCCCCCCGGGGTGCAGCATCCCCTCAGGGTGCAGCATCTCCCGGGGTGCAGCATCCCCCGGGGGTGCAGCATCCCCCCGGGGTGCAGCATCCCCTCAGGGTGCAGCATCCCCCCGGGGGTGCAGCATCCCCCGGGGGTGCAGCATCCCCTCGGCGTGCAGCATCCCCTCAGGGTGCAGCATCCCCCGGGGGTGCAGCATCCCCCCGGGGTGCAGCATCCCCCCGGGGTGCAGAATCCCCCCGGGGTGCAGCATCCCCTCAGGGTGCAGCATCCCCTCGAGGTGCAGCATCCCCCCGGGGTGCAGCATCCCCTCGAGGTGCAGCATCCCCCCGGGGTGCAGCATCCCCCGGGGTGCAGCATCCCCTCGAGGTGCAGCATCCCCTCAGGGTGCAGAATCCCCCCGGGGGTGCAGCATCCCCCGGGGTGCAGCATCCCCTCGGCGTGCAGCATCCCCTCAGGGTGCAGCATCCCCTCGAGGTGCAGCATCCCCCCGGGGGTGCAGCATCCCCCGGGGGTGCAGCATCCCCCCGGCTGCGTTTCCCCCCGCGCTGTTTAAAAAATCCCCCCTCTCTTCCCACATCCAGCTGCAATGCAGAGGAGCTCCCGAGCCTTCCCCTGCCGCCCTGATTGGCGGCGACGCCTCTGGAAAAAGGGGCCGTGGTAATTTTAGGCCGTCAGCGGCAGCAGGTTGGCATGTGCCCGCCGGCACCGGGCACGGCCGGGAGGCTCGGCCAGCGCTGCCCGGCCGCTCTCCCTCTCCTCCTCCCGGGAGCAGCGGCACCCACAGCCCACGGCAGCCGGGGGATGCTGCGCAGCGCCCGGGGCGCCCCAAATCCCGGCAGGATCGTAAGTCCTCGGCGGTCCCCCCCGGGATTCCCGGCCGCTGCCCCGCTGCTGTTGATTCCGGCGGGATCCCGGCGGGCAGGGAAGGAGGGCTTGGGGCCGTAACCCTCCCGTCTCGCCGCCCGCTCGCTCAAAATGGCTTCGTGCTTGCTGCTGCCGCCGCCGGGGAACGGGAGCTGCCAGCTGGAAGCGCCCGGTGGAGCCGGGAGGGCGCTGGGAAAGGAGAGGGGGGGGGACACCCGGCGAGACCCCACCCCAGCGGGGCACCCACGCCACCCCCGGGTCACCCTCCGCGCCCCGCCCCGATTCCGCGTACCCCCCACCCCATCCCCAACCTCCTCCCCGCTCCCCGCTTTTGCTTTTCTTGGTTTGAATTCCCGGGATTAGGTTAAAACCCGTTTTTTTCCCACCCAGGCTGGATTCGCCTCTCGCTGCCTTTGTCTGCGGCGAGGCAGCGGCTCCCGTGGGGAGCGGCGGGCGGGGGGCTCCTGCTGCCCCCCAAAACCGCTCCGGCGGCCGCCGGGATTTGGGGCGGGGGGCTCCGGGAGGGACGGATCGGCCCCACCGAGGGCGGCGGGGTGGGCAGCGAGCGGGGGCGGCTGCCGCGGGCAGCGGGAGGGTGGCAGGGCGGTGATTTTTCGGGTGGATGGTCACGGAATGGGGCGTGGGGAGCCCTGGCAGGTGCGTGGGGACACGGGTGGGGCTCGGCAGACAAAGGGTGGGAATTCTTTGGGGTGGGGAGAGACATCTGGGGGGGGCATGGTGGCACCCCAGCCTTGGGGAGAGTGCCCGGGGGTGGGGATGAGATTTGGGGCGTCTCTTGGAGCCTCTGCACCCCAGGACGGGGCTCAGCCCTCGCCGTGTCCTTGTCGCTGACCTCGTGCGAGGGTCAGTCCCTGTCCCCGCAGGGTGAGTGGCCGCACGGCCAGGGCAGCTTGTGTCACCTCCTGGGTGGCACTGGGGACACCGAGAGGGGACTCAGGGTGCCGGGAGCCACAGCAGCATCCTGCCGGGGGTGTCACAGGAGATCTGGGGGCCCTGGAGTGGCGAGCGAGGCAAATTTGGGATCCCTGGGATGGGGGAAAAGGCGGATTTGGGGTGTCAAGGATGGGGAGCGAGGTCAGTCCCTGTCCCCGCAGGGTGAGTGGCCGCACGGCCAGGGCAGATTGTGTCACCTCCTGGGTGGCACTGGGGACAGCAACGTCCTGCCGGGGGTGTCACAAAAATGGGGCTGGAGTCCCTGGAGTGGCGAGCGAGGCAAATTTGGGATCCCTGGGATGGGGAAAAGGCGGATTTGGGGTGTCAAGGATGGGGAGCGAGGCCGATTCGGGGAGCGAGGTCAGTCCCTGTCCCCGCAGGGTGAGTGGCCACGAGGCCAGCGCAGCTTTTGTCACCTCCTGGGTGGCACTGGGGACACCAAGAGGGGACTCAGGGTGCCGGGAGCCACAGCAGCGTCCTGCCGGGGGTGTCACAGGCCGGACGTGGCCGTGTGTCCCCTCGTGGGGGACACAAATTTGGGACCCCGAGGAGTGGCACTGCCAGGAGGGGCCGGGAGCGGGTGGCACAGCTGGACGAGTGGCACTGCCCCTCCTCCGGGGAGGGGACGGACGTGGGTCAGGTTGTCCCTCGGTGCCACAAACAGCGGGAGGGGACATTTCCTGGGAAAGTCCCTCTGGAGAGCGGCCAGCGGAGCCAGCCGGGGTGGCCAGAGCCGCGTGGCAGAGGGCAGCCGTGGGCACATCCCGTCTGGCACGTCCCAGGGAGGTGTCCCACGGATGGGACAGCAGGCAGGGACGTGTCCCCCGTATCTGGTGACATTTCCCCCCCCCACCCCGTGTGTCCCACAGTTTTGGGGTGGGGGTGCCCAGCTGTGGGGAGCAAATCCCGTCGCTCCCATCCCGCTGTTTGTCGGGCCAGCAGTGGTGGCAGTGTCCCCGCTGTGTCCCCTCAACGCTGGCACCCACATTTCCACAGGGAAAACCCTCCCGTCCCACCCCTGCACGCTGTGGGTGGCACCGGGGTGGCACCACCGCTGTCCACCCTCGCGGGGTTGTGGGTTGGCACTCCCGGGAATGTGGGTTGGCACGGGCTGGCACTCCCGGGAATGTGGGGTGGCACGGGCTGGCACTCCCGGGAATGTGGGGTGGCACGGGCTGGCACTCCCGGGAATGCAGAGTGGCACGGGCTGGCATTCCCGGGATTGTGGATTGGCACGGGCTGGCGTTCCCGGGAATGTGGATTGGCACGGGCTGGCATTCCTGGGATTGCAGGGTGACACGGGCTGGCATTCCCGGGAATGCGGGTTGGCATGGGCTGGCATTCCCGGGATTGTGGATTGGCACGGGCTGGCATTCCTGGGATTGCAGGGTGGCACGGGCTGGCATTCCTGGGAATGTGTATTGGCACGGGCTGGCATTCCCGGGAATGCGGGGTGACACGGGCTGGCATTCCTGGAATTGCAGGGTGGCACGGGCTGGCACTCCCGGGAATGTGGATTGGCACGGGCTGGCATTCCTGGAATTGCAGGGTGACACGGGCTGGCATTTCCGGGAATACTGCATGGCATGGGCTGACATTCCCGGGATTGTGGATTGGCACGGACTGGCATTCCCGGGAATGTGGATTGGCACGGACTGGCATTCCTGGAATTGGCACGAGCTGGCATTCCCGGGAATGCAGAGTGGCACGGGCTGGCATTCCTGGGATTGCAGGGTGGCACGGGCTGGCATTCCCGGGAATGTGGATTGGCACGGGCTGGCATTCCCGGGATTGCGGATTGGCACGGGCTGGCATTCCTGGAATTGCAGGGTGGCACGGGCTGGCATTCCCGGGATTGTGGATTGGCACGGGCTGGCATTCCTGGGATTGCAGGGTGGCACGGGCTGGCATTCCCGGGATTGTGGATTGGCACGGGCTGGCATTCCCGGGATTGCAGATTGGCACGGGCTGGCATTCCTGGGAATGCAGATTGGCACGGGCTGGCATTCCTGGGAATGCAGATTGGCACGGGCTGGCATTCCCGGGATTGCGGATTGGCACGGGCTGGCATTCCCAGGGGCACGCCTGGCTTGCCGGCAGGGCCGCGCCCGCTCGGGAGGGACACGGGAGTGGCGCGGGGCTGGCGGCGACACCGCGACACGGGGACACGGGACACGCTGGGGGTGCCGCGTCCCCCGGGAATTTTGGGGTGCTCTGAGGGTTTATTCCAACCCCGCGCGTGCGGCTCTGTCCCTTTTGGGGACAGAGAGGGGACAGAGAGGGGACAGAGAGGGGACAGAGAGGGGACAGTGCCACCCGCCAGCAGCGGGGGAGGCATCTCGGGGCTCTGTGGGGCGATGATCCCGCTGTGCCCTGCCCTGGGCACGTGTGCCACCAGCCTGGGCCCTGCTGGCTCCTGCCCTGTCGCTGTGGTGGCTCTGTCCCCTCCCTGCCGTGTCCCTGTGTCCCCAAGGGTTGTGGTGGCCGTCGTTCCTCCCGGCTTTCTTCACCCCCTCCCTCTTTCCTGTCGCACGTGCCTCAGTTTCCCTCCCGAAATCGCCCCCCACGCCACCCCAGGGCCGGCGCTGGCTCCTGGCTGTGCCAGCTGGTGGCACAGGGCTCGTGTCGCGGCATCGATGTCACCTCCTGCCACCGCAGAGCCTTCCGGGTGCCGTTTGCACCCCGAAATCCGGCGGTGGGACTCGTTTCCTCAGCAGCTTCTCCTCGCTGGTTTTGGGGTGCTCTGATGTGCCCAAGCAGCCTGAGCCGGGCCAGGCCCTGCTGGCTGTCCCCATCCCTCTGTCCCATCCCTCTGTCCCATCCCACTGTCCCCATCCCTCTGTCCCCATCCCACTGTCCCCATCCCTCTGTCCCCATCCCTCTGTCCCATCCCTCTGTCCCCATCCCTCTGTCCCCACCCCTCTGTCCCATCCCTCTGTCCCCATCCCACTGTCCCCATCCCTCTGTCCCCATCCCTCTGTCCCATCCCTCTGTCCCATCCCTCTGTCCCCACCCCTCTGGCTGCCAGGCCAGGCTCTGTCTGTCTGTCTGTCTGTCTGTCTGTCTGTCCAGCTGTTTCCCGTCCTCGCTGTTTCCTTTCCCCGCGGCTCCGTGTCAGCCTTTGTCCGTCTGTCGGTCCTGACCCGGCTGTTTCCGTCCCTGCATCTGCCTGTGCCAGTCCCTCCTGTCCCTCTGTCCCTCCTGTCCCTCTGTCCCTCCTGTCCCTCCTGTCCCTCTGTCCTGGCCTTTCCTGTCCGTGTGTCCTTCCGTGCCCGGCTTTCCCTGTCCTGCTTCTCCTGGTGTCCCTGTGCCCGTCCTGCTCAGATCATGGTCCCTGTCCCTCTGTCCTGGCTGTCCCCTTGGTGACACATCCCTGTCCCCATCCCCATCCCGGGTGTCCCCTGCCCATCTCTGGGATTGTCCCCTGCCCATCGCTGGGTGACACAGCCCTGTCCCCATCCCCATCCTGGATGTCCCAAGACCCTGTCTGGCCTGGTCCCTTGCCTGGTCCTGGTCTCTAGGATTGTCCCCTGCCCATCCCGGTTGTCCCCTGCCCATCCCGGTTGTCCCCATCCCCATCCTGGGTGTCCCCTGCCCATCCCGGTTGTCCCCATCCCGGGTGTCCCCTGCCCATCCTGAATGTCCCCTGCCCATCCTGGTTGTCCCCATCCCCATCCTGGGTGTCCCCTGCCCATCCCGGTTGTCCCCATCCCCATCCTGGGTGTCCCCTGCCCATCCCGGTTGTCCCCATCCCCATCCCGGTTGTCCCCTGCCCATCCCGGGTGTCCCCATCCCCATCCCGGGTGTCCCCTGCCCATCCCGGTTGTCCCACTCCTGTCCCGGTCCCCGTGTGCCCTGTCCTGGTCCCCTGGATGTCCCTCCCCGTTCCTGGGAGTCCCTTGCCCATCCGGGTCCCTGCTCGGTACCGGTTCCCGCTGTCCCGGTGCCGGTTCCCGTTCCCACCCCGCCATCCCGGTTCCGGTGCCTGTTCAGCTGTCCCGGTGCCGGTTCCGTTGTCCCAGTGCGGTTCCGCCGTCCCGGTGCCGGTTCCGGTTCCCACCCCGCCATCCCGGTGCCGGTTCTGTTGTCCCAGTGCGGTTCAGCTGTCCCGGTGCCGGTTCCCGTTCCCCCCCGCTGTCCCGGTGCCGGTCCCGCTGTCCCGGTGCCGGTCCCGCTGTCCCGGTGCCGGTTCCCGTTCCCCCCCCGCTGTCCCCGTGCCGGTTCCGCTGTCCCGGTGCCGGTCCCGCTGTCCCTGCCGGTTCCCGTTCCCCCTCCGCTGTCCCCGTGCTGGTTCCGCTGTCCCGGTGCCGGTCCCGCTGTCCCGGTGCCGGTCCCGCTGTCCCAGCGCCGGTTCCCGTTCCCCCCCGCTGTCCCGATGCCGGTCCCGCTGTCCCGGTGCCGGTTCCCGTCCCCCCCCGCCGTCCCGGTGCCGGTGCCGTGCCGGTCCCTCCCGCCGGGCGGGCCGTACCGAGCCGCCCCGCGCCCCGCCCGCCGCCGCGGGCGCCCGGAGGAGGCGGAGCCGCGACCGGGGCCGGGGCCGCCGCCGGCCCAACCCGAGCCGAGCCGTGCGGAGCCGAGCCGGACCGCACCGGGCCGAACCCACCGGGAGCGCGCCGTGCGGGGCCGCACCGGGCAGCGGCGTGCGGGGCCGTGCCGAACCGAGCCGTGCGGAGCCGGGCCGGGCCAAACCGAGCCCGCCGCGCCCCGATGAATGGGATCGCCTTCTGCCTGGTCGGGATCCCGCCGTCCGCCCCCGCGGTGAGCGAACCGGGGACACCGGCGACACCGGCGACACCGGAGCTGGGACTGGGAGCGGCGCTGGGGGATACTGGGCGGACTGGGGCGGGTGTGGGCTCGGGGGGATAGGGGCCGCGAGGAACTGGGGGATACTGGGCGGACTGGGGCGGGTGCGGGCTCGGGGGGATAGGGGCCGCGAGGAACTGGGGGATACTGGGCGGACTGGGGCGGGTGTGGGCTCGGGGGGATAGGGGCCGGGAGGAACCGGAGCTCCTGGCTGAGCTGGAGGTTTGGGGGAATCAGGCGAACTGGGAGCCGGGACTGGGAGCGCTGGGATGGCACGGGATGTTGGGCGATGCCCCTCGGGGACGGCGGCGGGACCGAGCCGGTCCCCGGGGCTGGGCCGTGGGTCACCCTCGCCACGCCACGGGCGTTGGTGGCCTGTCCCCCACTGTCCCCAGCCACGGCGGCGTCGTGGCAGGGCGGACGGGGTTGCGGCGCTTGGATCCGCTCCCGGAGCCGAGCGGGGAGACCCCGGGAAGGAGCTGCCCCTTTCCCGGTTCGAAGCCCCACGGGCACCCACGCACTTCCTCCGAAACTCGCGGCCGGGCTTGGCTCCGTGCGGCTCCGGCCGATCCATCCCCGGAACCCCCGGAGATCAAATCCATCCCCCCGCAACCCCGAGCAGCCCCCCGGGATTCGCACCGGCATCGCCCGGCGCCGCTGCCCCGGAGGGCGATTCCCGAATCCCGGTGCTGCCAAGGAAAGCCAGCCCAGCCCTGGCTGAATCCTCATTTCCTGCCCGTTCCATGCCAAATCCCGGAGAAACTTTGGCGTGGGGATGAGGACAGAGCTGGGGGGGACGTGGGTCGGGGGTCTGGTGGCCTTGGGGACACCGCGGTGTTGGGACTGGCACGTCCTGGCCCCAGAGATGTCCCCAAAAAAAACCCCCCAAAACTCATCCTGGCAGAGAAAACCCTTCAAAAATCCCTTTAAGCCGAGTTTTGGTGCCGAAAATCTCAGTTTCATTTTCGGGTCCCATCGCCCATCCCAACCCCAAAACTTGGCAGTAGAAGAGGAGAAAATGCCCCCAAAACCCCCCAAATTCATCCTGGCAGAGCAAACCCTTCAAAAACCCCTTTAAACCGAATTTTGGTGGGAAAATCTCAGTTTCAATTTCAGGCCCAGTCGCCCACCCCAACCCCAAAACTCGGCAGCAGAAGAGGAGAAAACGCCCCAAAAAAACCCCAAAATTCATCCTGGCAGAGCAAACCCTTCAAAAACCCCTTTAAGCCAAGTTTTGGTGCCGAAAATCTTGGTTTCATTTTAGGGTCCCGTCGCCCACCCCAACCCCACAACTCGGAGGCAAAAAAGGAGAAAACGCCCCCCAAAAAACCCCCAAAACCCCCAAAATTCATCCTGGCAGAGCAAACCTTCTTTTTTTGGAACTCGGCTGTCTCAGCCCCGGCCATGGGGGTAATTAAGCGGCCTGAAAGGATTAATTGGGGATGAGGAGCAGCTGAGCATTAATCATGGTTCCTCCTCGGACCCGTCCCTGCTCGCAATTTTGGGACGGGGGTGGGGGTGTGCGAGTCTTGAAATCGGCTTTGCTGCTGCGTTTTGGGGTGAAATGTGCCCTCCTGGGGGGCAGCACCCGGGGCGAGGCTCAGGCGGCCGATTTGGGGGGATTTGGGGGGGATCTGGGGGGATTTGGGGCGCTGGGAGATTTGGGGGGACTTTGGAGGGGTTCCTTACCCAGCACGTGTGGGGATGAAGGCTTTTTGCCATCCTCCCGCGAGGATTTCGTGCTGTGCCAGCAGAAATCCTGCCTGGCAGCCACCCCCAGAGCGTGGCAGGGACGGTGCCCCACTGTCCCCACTGTCCCCAAAGCCCCAACCCCTTCACGCCTCCTCCCCCGAACCCCTTTTTTTGCCGTCTCCGCTTTACAAATTGGATTTCTTAACGCCTTTTTTATTTTATTTTATTTTTTCCTTCCCCCCCCCCCGCACCTCCTCCTTTCTCTCCGAACCCTGAACTTGAAAGACAGGAAAAGCCTGTGCTCGGGGCTGCTGCCGCAATCCCGCCTCGCCAGCGCGAAACCTGGCACGGGCACCGGGCTGGGCCGTGCCGTGCCACCCCGGGGTCCCGCTGTGCCACCCCGGGGTCCCGCTGTGCCACCCTGGGGTCCCGCTGTGCCACCCTGGGGTCCCTCTGGTCACCCTGGGGTTCCACTGTGCCACCCCGGGGTCCCTCTGGTCACCCTGAGGTCCTGCTGGTCACCCCGGGGTTCCACTGTGCCACCCCGGGGTCCCTCTGGTCACCCTGAGGTCCTGCTGGTCACCCCGGGGTTCCACTGTGCCACCGCGGGGTCCCTCTGGTCACCCTGAGGTCCCTCTGGCCACCCTGGGGTCGCTCTGGTCACCCCGAGGTCCTGCTGGTCACCCCGGGGTTCCACTGTGCCACCCCGGGGTCCCGCTGTGCCACCCCAGGGTCCCTCTGGTCACCCAGGGTCCCGCTGTGCCACCCTGAGGTCACACTGTGCCACCCTGGGGTCCCTCTGGTCACCCTGAGGTCCCTCTGGTCACCCCGAGGTCGTGCTGGTCACCCCGGGGTTCCACTGTGCCACCCCGGGGTCCTGCTGTGACACCCCAGGGTCCCTCTGGTCACCCAGGGTCCCTCTGGTCACCCTGAGGTCCCTCTGGTCACCCCGAGGTCCTGCTGGTCACCCCGGGGTCCTGCTGTGCCACCTTGGTATCCCGCTGGTCACCCCGGGGTCCTGTTGGCCACCCCAGGGTCCCGCTGTGCCACTCTGGGTCCCTCTGGTCACCCTGGGGTCCCTCTGGTCACCCCAGGGTCTGGGGATTGTGGGTTTGGGGACTTTGAATTTGGGGACTTTGAGCTTTGGGAACTTTGGCATGGGGACTTTGGGTTTGGAGACTGGATTTGGGGACTTTGGGAATTTTAGGTTTGGGGACTTTGGGTTTGGGGATTTTGGGTTTAGGGACTTTGGATTTGGGGACTTTCGGTCTGGGGACTGTGGGTTTGGGGACTTTGAGTTTGGGGACTTTGAGTCTGGGGATTTTAGGTTTGGAGGACTTTGGATTTGGGGACTTTGGATTTGGGGATATTTGGTTTAGGGACTTTGGGTTTGGGGATTTTGGGTTTAGGAACTTTGACATGCGGACTTTGGATTTGGGGACTTGGGATTTGGAGACTTTGGGTTTAGGGACTTTGGGTCTGGGGACTTTGAGTTTAGGGGCTTTGAGTTTGGGAATTTTACGTTTGGGGGACTTTTTGGGGATTTTGGGTTTAGGGACTTTGGCATGGGGGGCAGCTCGGGTTGTGGGGGATGCCGAGTGCGGGCCCAGCTCCAAACTGGAATTTGGAGCCTCTCCCCAGTTCCCTGGGAGAAAACGCCGGGGATGAGGGGCGGCTGTCCTGGGAAGCCGCCGAGCCCCGGCGCGGCCTTTTCTTCTCATTAAAAGGGGAAAAAGCGGGGTTGGGTTTCACCTCGGTGCCGTCCCATGAATAAACCACGTCTGGCTGCGGCGAGGCAGCGCGGCCCGATTGAAGAGGAATGGAGATATGTGACCTATTTTAGGCTCTCGAGTTGGAAAATATCGACCTGGCTGCCTCCGGCCTGCCAGCGGCGGGGCCGGCTGTGCCAGCTGGGCCGCAGCGCGCTCCCAAAACGCTCCCGGATATCCCAAAACGCTCCCGGTTATCCCAAAACCCTCCCTGATATCCCAAAATGCTCCTGGATATCCCAAAACCCTCCCTGATATCCCAAAACCTGACTGGTTATCCCAAAACGCTCCCGGATATCCCAAAACGCTCCTGGATATCCCAAAACGCTCCTGGATATCCCAAAACCCTCCCAGTTATCCCAAAACGCTCCTGGATATCCCAAAACCTGACTGGTTATCCCAAAACACTCCCGGTTATCCCAAAACCCTCCTGGATATCCCAAAATGCTCCTGGTTATCCCCAAACCCTCCTGGATATCCCAAAACCCATCTGGTTATCCCAAAATGCTCCCGGATATCCCAAAATGCTCCCTGATATCCCAAAATGCTCCTGATTATCCCAAAACCCACCTGATTATCCCAAAACCCATCTGGTTATCCCAAAAGCCTCCTGGATATCCCAAAACCCTCCCAGTGCTCCCAAAACCCTCACGGATATCCCAAAACCCACCTGATTATCCCAAAACCCATCTGGTTTTCCCAAAACACTCCCAGATATCCCAAAACCCTCCCAGATATCCCAAAACCTACCTGGCTATTCCAAAACCTGCCTGGTTATCCCAAAACCCTCCCAGGTATCCCAAAACCTGCCTGGTTATTCCAAAACCTGCCTGGTTATCCCAAAACCCTCCCAGGTATCCCAAAACCTGCCTGGTTATTCCAAAACCTGCCTGGTAATCCCAAAACCCACCTGGCGATCCCAAAACCTTCCCGGTTCTCCCAAAACCCTCCCAGCTCTCCCAAAACCTGCTCAGCTCTCCCAGAACCCATCTGGTTATCCCAAAACCCACCTGGTTATCCCAAAACCTGTCTAGTTATCCCAAAACCCACCTAGCTCTCTCAAAACCCACCTGACTCTCCCAAAACCTGCTCAGCTCTGCCAGAACCCTCTTGGCTCCCCGAAAACCTGCTTGGTTATCCCAAAACCCACCTGGTTATCCCAAAACCTGTCTAGTTCTCCCAAAACCCACCTGACTCTCCCAAAACCTGTCTAGTTCTCCCAAAACCCACCTGACTCTCCCAGAACCTGTCTAGTTCTCCCAAAACCCGCCCGGCTCTCCCAGAACCTGCCCGGCTCAGGATGCCCCAGGTGGCTCCTTCAAAGGCGCCGCCGAGCTCCTGCCCGGAGCTCCTGGCGCGGTCGCCTCCTTTCTCCGCGGCGACTTCTCCCCAGGAGTTCATTAACTCCTCGCTAATTGCCAGCCCTGCACACCTTGGCGTGGCGCAAGAGCCGCGGCGGCGCGGGCCGGCAGCTTGGTGCCACCGCGGCCGCGCCGGGCATCGGTCACGTTCCCCACGGGTTCGGTGTCGCCAGGGTTGGGGGAGAGGTTTTTGAGGTGGTTTTTGGGGTGGTTTTAGGGTGTTGGGGTGTGGTTGGACCCAGATTTTGGGGGTGGAGCTGGAGCTGGGCTGGCTTTGGGGAAGAGGGGGTGGGTTGTCCCAAAGTGACAAAAATGAGGCAGTGGTGGATGTGGGGGTGGGACCTGGTGGCCATGGTGGGAATAGTCTTGTTGGCCATGGGGGTGGGACCTGGTGGCCGTGGGGATGGAGCCTGGTGGCCATGAGGATGGCCCTGGTGGCCATGGGGATGGGACCTGGTGGCCGTGGGGATGGCTCTGGTGGCCGTGGTGGGGATATCCTTGGTGGCCATGAGGATGGGACCTGGTGGCCATGGGGATGAGACCTGGTGACCATGAGGATGGAGCCTGGTGACCATGGTGGGAATAGCCTTGGTGGCCATGGGGATGGGACCTGGTGGCCGTGGGGATGGGACCTGGTGGCCGTGGGGATGGGACCTGGTGGCCATGGGGATGGAACCTGGTGGCCATGGGGATGGCTCTGGTGGCCGTGGGGATGGGACCTGGTGGCCATGGGGATGGGGCCTGGTGGTCGTGGGGATGGAGCCTGGTGACCGTGATAGCCTTGGTGGCCATGGGGATGGGACCTGGTGGCCGTGGGGATGGGACCTGGTGGCCATGGGGATGGGACCTGGTGGCCGTGGGGATGGAGCCTGGTGACTGTGATGGAGATAGCCTTGGTGACCATGGGTGTGGCTCTAGTGGCCATGGGGATGAAGTCTGGTGACAACAGGGATGACCCTGGTGACCATGGGGATGGCTCTGGTGTCCATGGGGTGGCCCTGGTGACCATGGGGTGGCCCTAGTGACCATGGGGATAGATCCTGGTGACCATGGGGATGGCTCTGGTGTCCATGGGGTGGCCCTGGTGTCCATGGAGTGGCCCTGGTGACCATGGGGATGGCCCTGGTGACCATGGGGTGGCCCTGGTGTCCATGGGGTGGCCCTGGTGACCATGGGGTGGCCCTGGTGACCATGGGGATGGCTCTGGTGACCATGGGGTGGCCCTGGTGACCATGGGGATGGCTCTGGTGGCCGTGGGGTGGCCCTGGTGTCCATGGGGATGGCCCTGGTGACCATGGGGTGGCCCTGGTGTCCATGGAGTGGCCCTAGTGACCATGGGGATGGCTCTGGTGACCATGGGGATGGCCCTGGTGACCATGGGGATGGCTCTGGTGACCATGGGGTGGCCCTGGTGACCATGGGGATGGCCCTGGTGACCATGGGGACAGCCCTGGTGCCAGTGGGGACAGACCCTGCCCTCACCTTGGGCGGAATCCCTTTTCCAACCGCAGCAGGACGGATTTGGGATCCCAGGCGCCATCCCAGGGTAGGGAACCGGCTCCTGCCACAGCCCCGAGCCCCAGACTCGTGTCCCCTTCAGCGACCAGCCAGGTCCCCATTGCCCCTCTGACCACCCACCATCCCGGTGACACCCCCGCGGTGACCGTGTCCCCCCCTGCCATCCCCGAGGGCCACAGAGGGTCCCTTGACGGGGCTGAGCGCGTGGGGCAGCGCCGGGGGCGGGTGGGACAGAGCGCGGTGGCTCCGGGGGGACAATCGGGCCATTGTGGCACATAGTGGCTCTTTTCTGTGCCACGCCGGGCGGGGGCCGGGCTGCGGTGCCAGCGCTTTTCAGGGCCCAGCGTGGTCCCCAGCGGGGCTGGCGGTGACTGGTGTGGCAGCAGGGCCTGGACATCGATGTCCCCAAGCCGGGGAGGGGACGCGGGCTGGGCCGATGGACGCGTGTGGGCTGAGGAAAAATGTCGGGCTGCTCCTAATCCCAGGAAAACGCTGCCGGAGCTCGGTGTCCCCAAAGTTGTGTCCCCAAAGCCACCTCCTGTCCGTGCTGAGGCCGGGGGGAGAAGCTCAGCACCCCTTTTTGGCTCCTTATTTCCACCATCCCTCAGTGGGATTTGTCCCTCTCAAACCCTCAGGTATCACCCCAAAAATTGTCCCTCACATTCTCCCCACTTCAGGCTCCCCATTTTTGAGCGGGGCAGGGGCTGGAGGGAGCTGCAGCCTCCTCCTGCCCTCCGTGGCTCGGATTTTCCGGCGCGGAGGAGCGGGAGCGGAGCGCAAGGTGCCTCTCGGAGCCGCCCGGAGAGGAAATGGCTCATTGTTAGCCCGGCTGAAAAAAACAAAAAAAACCCACAAAAATAAAAAAAAACCAAGAGACCCAAAAAACGGCCCTAATGAGGCCAGCTTCTATTTGAGGGTTTCCATGGGAAAAACAGGAAACGGGATCCTGTTACTTTTCTAGGGCCCGCTGCTGATAACGGCGTTTTTAGGATGGGGAAGAGGAGGAGGAGGAGCTGGCGATGAAGGCAACCCCAGCATGGCCTTGGTTGGGAGGTGAAAAAATTCCTCCCTGGGCTGGGAGGTGAAAATTCCTCCTTGGAGCGGCTCTGGCTCCGTGGTTCCCCTTTTTGTGCTGTGTCCCCAAATTGTCCCTGCTCGGCGCTGCTGGCGCCGGGTGTTGGGGATAATCCGGGTCCCTGAGTGCAGGGTCCTGTCCCCACCGTCACCAGGGCTGTCCCCATTCCCAGCGGGATCCAGCTGTGTGGGATTGGGCTGGGGGGGGGAATTCCTGGAGCATTCGAGCCCCCTCCCCTCTTTAAAATCCCCGCTGAGCTGCAAAGCTCCTCAGGCAGCGCCGGGTTGAGTTTAAAGAGAATTAAATCGCTTTCTCCCGCCGATCCCTAATCCCGGAGCACCACGGCCGGGGGCGGATGCCGGGATGCTCCTGGCCTTGTCCCCTGTCCCCACCACCCCCGTTCTGCTGTCACCTCACCCCCCTTCCCCCGGCAGCTCCTGCCTGCAGAAAAACATCGATTTCGGCTCTTTTTGGGGGTGCAGCCCCCTCCTCAAACGCTGCCTGCGCCCCACCGAGGGCGTGTGGCACCCCGGAGCCCTTTCCCCATCGCTGTTTTGCCATAAAAGGCCTGGAACTGGGTTATTGTCTCATCAGGGCTTTCTTCTCCTCCCAAATCCTATTAAAAACTCATTTTTCTGACCCTAATCTCAGCTGGCCCTTCTGGGGGGGGTCTGAGGGGGGATTAGCGGCTGTGTCCCCCCCCAGGCCCCAGCCCCGCTGGGTCCGTGCGGGAGAAGCGCGGCCGGAGGAGGACGGCTGTGTGGCCATGGTGGTGGCAGTGTCCCTGTGTCTGTCCCTGTCCCTCTGTCTGTCTCTGTCCCTGTCTGTGTCCCTGTGTCTGTCCCTGTCCCTTGTCCCCATCCCTGTCCCTGTCCCTGTCCCTGTCCCTGTCCCTGTCCCTGTCCCTGTCCCCATCCCTGTTCCTGTCCCCATCCCTGTCCCAAGGGTGACGTTATCCCCACCGCGTGCCAGGGCGATGGCGCGGCTGGCAGGGACCCGTGTCACCGCAGCTGGTGACACGTCTGTCCCCAGCTGGGACCGGTGGCCGCAGCCCGGCGATGTCACCGTGCTCAGGGCAGGGGTGGGACACGGAGCGGGGGGACGTGGTGACATCGGGGTCAAATGTGGAGATCCCTCAATGCAGGGAGCAGGGCCGTGTGTCCCCCTGGTTGTGTGTCCCTGCTGTCCGTGTGTCCCCATGGCCATGTGTCCCCATGTCCGTGTGTCCCCATATCCGTGTGTCCCCATGGCCTTGTGTCCCCCTGGCCATGTGTTCCCCTGGCTGTGTGTCCCTGCTGTCCGTGTGTCCCCATGGCTGTGTGTCCCTTTGTCCTTGTGCCCCTGTCCATCTCCCCCTGTCCATGTCCATGTGTCCCTCTGTCCATGTGTCCTCCTGTCAATGTCCCTGTCCGTGTCCCCTGTCCATGTGTCTATCTGTCCCTCTGTCCCTGTGTCCCTCTGTCCATGTCCCCCATCCGTGTCCCCCACCCGTGTCCCCTTTTCTGTGTCCCCCTGTCCATTTGTCCATCTGACCGTGTGTCCCCCCGTCCGTGTGTCCCCCCGTCCGTGTCTCTGTTTCCCCCTGTCCGTGTCTCTGTTCCCCCCTGTCCGTTTCCCTGGATCCCGCCTCCAGCTCCTCTGGCCGCGTATTTAGGACACTCCAGTGCCACGGAAGGTTCTGGAAGCCGTCCAGGCGCTCGCATTCCTCGGCTGGAATCTGCCCCCGCCAGCGCCGCCTGACCTTTCCTGCTCTGGGCTGCGGGAACGATCCCAGGGCTCGTCCCCTCCCTGTCCCCCCGCCAGGGCTTGGGGACCCCTCCCTGGGCACCTCGGGGCTGCTGGGGCAGCTCCTCTGGCCGCAGGGACCGGGTGACAGCGGGGTGACAGCGGGGTGACACCAGGGTGGCACCAGGGTGGCCCCAGGGTGGTGCTGGTGGCCGGGGTTTTCTCCCACCTTTCTCCATCCCAGTTTCCCGTGGCTGTGCCCAGTGTGGAGGCACTGGGTGACACTAGGGTGACACCGGGGTGACACCGGGGTGGCCTCAGGGTGGCCCACAGTGACACCAGGGTGACACCAGGGCTGTGCTGGTGGCCAGGGTTTTCTCCCACCTTTCCCCATCCTGGTTTCCTGTGGTTCTGCCTGGTGTGGAGGCGCAGGGTGACACCAGGGTGACACCAAGGTGACACCAGGGTGGCACTGGGGTGGCCCCAGGGTGGTGCTGGTGGCCGGGCTTTGGCTCCCACCTTTCTCCATCCCAGTTTCTTGTGGTTGTGCCCAGTGTGGAGGCGCAGGGTGACACCAGGGTGGTCCATGGTGACACCAGGGTGGCCCATGGTGACACCAGGATGACACCAGGGTGGCACCAGGGTGGCCCCAGGGTGGTGCTGGTGGCCGGGCTTTGGCTCCCACCTTTCTCCATTCCAGTTTCTTGTGGCTGTGCCCGGTGTGGAGGCGCAGGGTGACACCAGGGTGGCCCATGGTGACAGCAGGGTGGCACCAGGGTGACACCAGGGCAGTGCTGGTGGCCAGGGTTTTCTCCCACCTTTCTCCATCCCAGTTTCCCGTGGCTGTGCCTGGTGTGGAGGCGCAGGGTGACACCAGGGTGGCCCATGGTGACACCAGGATGACACCGGGGTGGCTCCAGGGCGGTGCTGGTGGCTGGGCTTTGGCTCCCACCTTTCTCCATCCCAGTTTCTTGTGGCTGTGCCCGGTGTGGAGGCACCGGGTGACACCGGGGTGTGCAGAGGGGGCACTTGGGGACCTTTGGCGACACGGCTGCCACCGGCTGGGTGGGTGCTGGAGCTGTTTTGGGGCAGATCCATGTCACCTGAGGCTGGGGGGACATTCCGGATGCCGTGTCCCTCCTAGGGGGGTGGCATCAGCCTGGCGGGGTGGGGGACAGCAGGGGGGTCACCCGCGGGGCCTGGGGGTGCCAGGCCCGGGGCAGCGGGGCAGCAACGGTGGCAGTGGTGCCAATGGCAGCAACGGTGGCAATGGCGGCAATGGCGGCAATTCAGCAATGCAGCAATGGCGGCAATGGCGGCAGTGCGGCAATGGCGGCAATGGCGGCAATGGCGGCCATGGCGGCAATGGCGGCAATGGCGGCAATGGCGGCAATGCGGCAATGGCGGCAATGGCGGCAATGGCGGCAATGGCGGCAATGGCGGCAATGGCGTCAATGCAGCAATGGCGGCAATGCAGCAATGGCGGGAATGGCGGGAATGGCGGGAATGGCGGCAATGGCGGCAATGGCGGCAATGGCGGGAATGCAGCAATGGCGGCAATGGCGGCAATGGCGGCAATGGCGGCCATGGCGGCCATGGCGGCAATGGCGGCAATGGCGGCCATGGCGGCAATGGCGGCAATGGCGGCAATGGCGGCCATGGCGGCCATGGCGGCAATGGCGGCAATGGCGGCAATGGCGGCAATGCAGCAATGGCGGCAATGGCGGCAATGGCGGCCATGGCGGCAATGGCGGCAATGGCGGCAATGGCGGCAATGCGGCAATGGCGGCAATGGCGGCAATGGCGGCAATGGCGGCAATGGCGGCAATGGCGTCAATGCAGCAATGGCGGCAATGCAGCAATGGCGGGAATGGCGGGAATGGCGGGAATGGCGGCAATGGCGGCAATGGCGGCAATGGCGGGAATGCAGCAATGGCGGCAATGGCGGCAATGGCGGCAATGGCGGCCATGGCGGCCATGGCGGCAATGGCGGCAATGGCGGACATGGCGGCAATGGCGGCAATGGCGGCAATGGCGGCCATGGCGGCCATGGCGGCAATGGCGGCAATGGCGGCCATGGCGGCCATGGCGGCAATGGCGGCAATGGCGGCCATGGCGGCCATGGCGGCCATGGTGGCAATGGCGGCAATGCAGCAATGGCGGCAATGGCGGCAATGGCGGAAATGCAGCAATGGCGGCAATGGCGGCAATGGCGGCAATGCCCAGCATTTCTCTGGCATTTCCCTGGAATTTCCCCAGAATTTCCCCGGAATTTCCCCGGCATTTCTCTGGCATTTTCCTGGCATTTTCCCCGAATTTCCCCAGAATTTCTCTGGCATTTCCCCAGAATTTCCCTGGCATTTCTCTGGCATTTTCCCGGCATTTCCCTGGAATTTCTCAGGCATTTCCCCCGGCGGGGCCTCCAGCACGTCAGGAATGCAGAGCACGACCCCCTCGAGTGGGACAGGGACAGAGATGGGACAGAGACGGGGACAGGGACAGGACAGGGACAGGGACAGGGACAGGGACAGGGACAGGGACAGGGACAGGGACAGGGACAGGGACAGAGACAGGGACAGGGACAGGGACAGGGACAGGGACAGGGACAGGGACAGGGACACGGACAGGGATGGGACAGGGACAGGGAGGGGACAGGGACGGGACAGGGATGGGACAGGGACAAGGACAGGGACAGGGACAGGGATGGGACAGGGACAGGGATGGGGACAGGGACGGGGACAGGGACAGGGATGGGGACAGGGACGGGGACAGGGACAGTGACAGGGACAGGGACAGGGATGGGACAGGGACAGGGACAGGGACAGGGACAGGGACGGGGACAGGGACAGGGACAGGGACGGGGACAGGGACAGGGACAGGGACAGGGACAGGGACAGGGATGGGGACAGGGACGGGGACAGGGACAGTGACAGGGACAGGGACAGGGATGGGACAGGGACAGGGACAGGGACAGGGACAGGGACGGGGACAGGGACAGGGACAGGGACAGGGACACGCTGCCACCCCCCATCCCCAGCCCCGAGCTGAGCTCCTCCAGGTGCCGCTCATTTTTCCAAATTTCTCCCAAATTTTGGCTGCCGGGGCTTTGGGGGGAGGGGAGGGCAGGGGAAGGGGATTTGTCCCCCGTGGCTTCTTGTCCCTCGTGTCCCCAGCGCTGCCAGGGACAACAGGGGGACAACAGGGGACCCGCCAGGCCTGGGTGTCCCCCAGAATGAGAGGTGGGGTTGGGAGGGGGCTCTTGGTTTAATTCCACCTGGGAATTGTCCTTGGAGCGATTTTAATTTTTTTTTTTTAATTTTTAAATTTTTAATTTTGAATTTTTTAAATTTTTTTTTTTATTTATTATTTTTTTGTTTTTTTATTTTTAATTTTTAATTTTTACATTTTCTTAATTTAAATTTTTTTTTCTTTTTTCTTTTATATTTTTATTTTTAAAATTTTTAAATTTTAAATTTTTTATTTTTAAAATTTTTAGAATTTTAGTTTTTATTTTTAGTTTTTAATTCTTAATTTTAATTTTAATTTTAATATTTTAATTTTTTATATTTATTTTTATTTCTAATACCATAATTTTTAATTTTTAATGCATTTTGTACTATTTAATTACTTACTTTTAACGTCTTTCCATTTTAAATTTCTAAATCGATTTTGTATTTTAAATAATTATTTACTTTTTAACTTTTTTTCCCAATTTTTAATTTTTAAAATACCTTAATTTTTTTCCCCCTTATTTTACATTTTTACTCCCTTTTTACCACAGGCCCTGAGAGCGCCGTGTCTCTGCGTGGGGGGAAATATTTTTATTTTTTGGCCTCCGCGGGGCTGTTTTGGTCCTCGGGGTGCAGGATGAACGTCCCCCCGACCCCTCCCCAGGGTGGGGACAAATGTGGGACACGGAGGGAGCTGGGGTGGCCCCGCTGGTGGCAGAGGTGACAAAGTGGCTCCGTGTCCCGGTGCCCTGCGGGAAAGGAAGGAAGGAAGAGGCCGGCAGGAGGGAGAGGAGGAAGCGGGGAGGGTGGGATGCTGCCCGCGGTGATGGAGGAACAAAAAAAAAAATAAAATAAAAGAAAAAAATAAGAAAAAAGAAAAAAAAGAAGGGAAAAAAATGGAAGGAAAAAAAATGGGAAAAATGAAAGGGGGAAAATGAAAGGGGAAAAATGAAAGGGGAAAAATTAAAACGGGAGAAATTGAAAGGGAAAAAAAATAAAAGAGGAATAAATGAAGAGGAAAAAATAAAAGGGGAAAAAATAAAAGGGGAAAAAATGAATGGGGGGAAAAATGCAAGGGAAAAATGCAGGGGAAAAATGAAGGGGAAAAATGAAAAGGGAAAAATGAAAAGGGAAAAATGAAAAGGGAAAATGAAAGGTGGAAAAATAAAAGGGGAAAAATAAAAAGAGAAGAAATGAGAAGGGAAAAAATAAAAAAGGAAAAAAATGAGTGGGAAAAAATGAAAGGGGAAAAAATGAAGAGGAAAAATAAAAGGGGGAAAAAAATGAAGGTAAAAAATAAAAGGGGAAAAATGAAAGGGGGAAAAATGCAAGGGAAAAAATGCAAGGGAAAAAAATGAAGGGGAAAAAAATGCAAGGGAAAAAATGAAAACGGAAAAATGAAAGGTGGAAAAATAAAAGGGGAAAATAAAAAGAGAAAAAATGTGAAAGGAAAAAATAAAAAGGGAAAAAGTGAGTAGGAAAAAATAAAAGGGAAAAAATGCAAGGGGAAAAAAATGAAAAGGGAAAAAATGAAAGGGGAAAAATATGAAAGGGGAAAAAATGAAAGGGGAAAAAATGAAAGGGGAAAAATGAAAGGGGAAAAATGGAAGGGGTAAAAAACAGAAGGAAAAAAAAATAAAATAAGAAAAAAAGGGAAAGTGCTGTCAGAGTGACACGGGGGGGGCTGGGGGCGGTGGGCTGGGCGCTGATCCCTGCCGGCAGCTGGAGCCCTGTGGCCGCCCGCCCTCCCTCCGTCCGTCTGTCCATCCTTCCATCCCTCCCTCCCTCTTTCCATCCCTCCCTCCCTCTTTCCATCCCTCCCTCCCTCTTTCCATCCCTCCCTCCCCTGGGTGGGCGCTCCGCGGCTCGGGGGTCGCTGCAGCGAGCGCCAGGCAGCTCCGAGCTCCCGGCAGAGGAGGGGGCTGCGACCCCAATGGGGATCCCGACCCCGAGCTGAGACCCCCGGAGCAGCGGCGGGATGGTGGAGGAGGAGGAGGAGGAGGAGGAGGAGGAGGAGGAGGAGAAGGCGGCCGGGGGGTCGCGGGGTCGCTGCCGACCCCCGGCAGCCCCCAGCCCCAAAAGGCTGTGGAGCGTGGGGGGCTGCGGGCGGCGCTGGCGGCTGGAGAGGCCGGTCGGGGTGGATTGCAGCTCCCCCGAGCCCCGCTGCATTTGGCTGAGCAGCCTCCGCCGCCTCGCCGCCGCCCGCGACCCCCGGGAGACCCCCGAGCCCCGGGAGACCCCCGACCCCCGGGAGACCCCCGAGCCCCGGCCCGGCCGCGGGCTGAGCAGGGAGCGGCGCCGCCGGGTGAGAGCAGCGAACCGGGGCGCGCCCGCGAGGGGAGCGGGGAGGATTTGGGAGGGTGGGAGAGGGGTCTCGGGAGAAGGGGTGGGGTGTTTGTCACAGCGCCCCGGTGCTGGCGTGTCCCCCCCTTTGTCGCCTCCCGGATCCTGAGCCGACAAATCCCGGGGACAAATCCCGGGGCAGCGGGGACAGCGCTGCTTTGTTCGGCAGGAGGGGGACACTGGCGGGAGGTGCCTGTCCCCCAGTGTGTCCCCACGGGGGTGGCTCGGTGACGTGGGGGACGAGGGCTTGGTGACACCGGAGTTCGCAGGAGTTGGGGTGACCCAGCTCGGGGGGGCTCTGGATGATCAAAGGGCTGCCCCCATCCCTGCGGCGCTCCCGGGATGGGGATTTGGGACTGCTGGGGGCGAGGTTAAAATCCAGGAATTTGGGAGGAGGGACAGGACAAACAACCGAGGTGACAAACTGTCTGCAGGAGCTCAGCCAGCCCTGGGCCACAAGCTTCAAAACCCAAAAAAACCCCCAAAAACACCCTCCAAATCCGTGTGGCGGCGAGGGAAACTGAGGCACAGCCGCCTGGCAGGATGCTCCTCCCCGGGTCACCTCACACCTGGGGTGTGACACGTCCTGCCTTCACGGCAGTGACACGGGGACGCGTCCCCGTCCCCTCGGGCCCGCTGCTGCCCATGTCTGCAGCCATCCGAGCCCTCTCCGCGGGGCCTGTCCGCGCCGGTTAAAATCAGCGGGGCACATTCAGCTGTCAGCTTAAAAATAATCCGGCCAGCCGGCGGCCGACACAATGGAGGGCACAGATGGGGCCGGGCGCCCCGGGGATGCTCCCGAGCCCCGGGGTTGAGGGATGGGGGTCCCCCGGCAGCGGGGACGGGGGTGGGGGGCTCCTGTTGGGATTATCTTGGGGTTTTTGGAGGGGTTGCGGCGTTGGCAGTGGGGGTTTTGTGGCTTTCCCGGGCTGGTTTTTGGGGTTCTGTGTGGTTTTGGGGTGGGGCAGCTGATTTTTGGAAGGGGTCAGCGCAGGGACCCTGTTCTCAGCGGGGAAAGACCCCCGTGGGCACCTCGGGGTCCGTGTGGGACGTGCTGGACGGGGGGCACGGCCCGGCCCTGCCGAAAAGGCCCACTCAGCACAGGCACACACACAAAGGCTTTTTGTGCCTTGTCCCTTTGTGTCCCTTGTCCCCGTCGCCTCCCATCCACCGCTTCCACCCAGACAGCCCCTGAATTTTAACACCCTCATCCCAGCACGGCCTGGAAGGAGCCAAAACTGGGCCCAGGGTCCCTGTGGATCCCTGCCCGGCTCCCTGCCTCCTTCTCCCGCTCCCACATTCCCGATTCCCCCGGTTTATGGCACAGCTGGGTGATGCCAGGACACATCAGGCAGCGCCCTCTGCTCCCCTCGGCCCTGGAGCTGCTCCCAGCCCGGCCAGATGTGCTGCCAGATGTGAGCTGAGCCCTCCCAAACTCATCCCACCCTGAGCTCCAAGCTCCTGGAATTCAGAAGCCGGGAGTCCATCCCAGGTGTTGGCACTCGGGCGGTTTCTCCAAGCTCCTCGGTGCCAGGGGAGGTGCCCGCGGCTGCCCCGGCTGTGCCACGGCCCCGTTCCCTCTCCTGGCACCGGCACTGGGAGCTGTGGGATGGAGCCACATCCCCTTGACCCCGTTTGCTGCTCTGGGCAGTGTCCCCTGCTAGATCCTGCCAGGTCCTGCCCCGTTTTGGGAAGCCTCGCTGGTCCCACCACCTCCCTTTCCGGCTTTGCCCGAGGTTCTTGCTGTGCCATCAGGGACCTTTTGTCCCCAAGTGCCACATCCCGTCCCCTCACCTCCCCTCCTGGGTCCCATCCAGACCCTGGGGCACAGCTCCTTTATTTTAATTTCCTTTCCATTCATCTCCTTCCCAAAGGCCCCACAGGGCTGGAATTTTTTTTTTTTTTGGGGGGGGGGATGGATTAGGGATGGGGTGGAGGAGGGGGTTTAGGAACGGGGCAGCTTTTTGGGCAGAGCTCAGCCCCCATCACGGGCTTCAGCATGGCCACATGGGGTGCCACCTTCCCCAGCAGTGACAGCTTGTCCTTGTCCCCGCAGCCGACGCCGGGACGGAGAGATGGGGCGTCCCCAAACGCCAACGCACCCCCGGAGGGGGGATCCTTCCCCTGGGTGGGCCCCAAGACGGTGGCGCTGCGGAAAAGCCCCCGGGGCGGCTTCGGCTTCACCCTCCGCCACTTCATCGTGTACCCCCCGGAATCGGCCGTGCACTCGGCCAAGGTAGGAGCCGCGGGAATTTTGGGAATGCTGCCGGGATGCGGGATGCTCCTGTCGGGGCTGGTGGCGGGCAGGGGGATGAGTCCATCCCCTGCTTTGTTGGTGTCCTAGTTTAGGGTAAATTTGGGAGAAAAACCCCTGGAAGGAGCCCCCAGCAAACAAACCCCCACGGCGCCTCCCCACCCACCCGGTTCGGGAAGAATTTTCTCGGAGAGAAATGGAAAAGAACCTGTTTATTTAACAAACAAAACACTCCCCAGCACAAAACACAAAAAAAAGAACAACACCAGATGAGAACAAAACTCTTTCACCACTCTGAAGAGATGAACAAATCCAGAAAGTTTCTCCCGAGAGTGGGTGCTGGGGGTTGCTCTGGGCACTGGGGATGGCTGCTGCAGATCACAGAGCGCAGGCTCTGGGTGCTCCTCGGTGTTTCCCGGCTCCCAGTTCGGAGCAGGTTGGATGATATTCAGGAAAGGAAAAGGAAAAAAAAACAGTCCAGGGAAAGAATTGGACTGGTTAACTAAACTAACTAAAAAGCAAAGGGAAAAGCAGAAGCAAGGAAACAAAGCAAGCCAGCCAGCACGAGCCTCTTCTAGACAACAAACCATGGCGGGAGGTTCTCGGAATCTGAGGTATTGATGATTCCCAGATTGTAGAAATTCTCTTTTTGCCTCTTTGCCAAAGGAGAAGCCATAATTGGTCTGTGCTGGTTTCCAGGTTGTTTATTCTGTTTATCTCTCACATGTTCTGCTGTCCTGCCCAGCTCTGTCCTGCAGGGCAGCGTGTGGGGCTCTGCCCTCAGTGGGATGTGACAAACATTAAATACCAGAAACTCCCTGGGCTGGATTTACAATAAAAATGGTAAATTTATTTTAAATTGTAACATCCCTCAGTGGGGTGTTACAAACATTAAATACCACAAACTACCTGGGCTGGATTTACAATAACATGCCAATATTGCTGGGAACGGCAGGAAAAGGCACCTCGGAGCCCCCAGGGCTGGTGGATTTTTGGTTCCCTCTCTCCTGACTTTTTTTCCAACTGGATTTGCCCTGGGATCTGCATTTTTGTTGCCCCTCTGGTTGATGCCTTTTGGGCACCTCTGAGCCCCGATCTGGGCATCGCCTTTGCCCTGAAGGATGGAGAGATCCCGTGGAGCCACCCAGCAGCATTTTCCAGCGTGGATTTTCCCCTCCACACCCCGAGGCACGAACCAGCTCCAACCTCCTGGAATTCTGGAATAATTCTGGAATTCGGAACACCTTCCTCTGCCCATTTTCCACGGGAGGAGAGGCTGAGAGCCACACATCCCTTTCCCTGCTCCGGGCTGGGCAGATCCTTGGATCATCCCATCACCCTTGGAGCTCCACGGCTGCCCCACGGCTGCGGCTGCCCCACGGCTGCGGGCGCTGGCGGACGGGGAAATGAGTCACAGGGTGGGGAGAACCGACTCGCCGGAATCCATCCTCCGGCACCTCCGGCTTTTCCCAGGCTCCTCGTTCTGCCTCTCCATCCCCTTCCTGCCCCGTCCCCGCCAGCGTGGCTCTGCCGGGAAGATTTTGTCATCAGAACGGCCTGAAGCGCCTCCAAACCCGCTCCCACCTCTCCACTGCCTTCCAAAAAAATTGCTCCTGCCCCGCTGGGCACCGGGGCGTGGCGGGGGATGGAGCCGGATCCGCGCCGGGAGCTAGAGATGCTCTTGGGAAGAGGCTGGGAATGGCTCGGGAGCTGGGATTGCTCCTGGAAATGGCTCGGGAGCTGGAGATGCTCCTGGAAAGAGGCTGGAAATGGCTCGGGAGCTGGGATTGCTCCTGGAAAGAGGCTGGAATGGCTCGGGAGCTGGGATTGCTCCTGGAAAGAGGCTGAGAATGGCTCGGGAGCTGGGATTGCTCCTGGGAAGGGCTCGGGAGCTGAAGATGCTCCTGGAAAGAGGCTGGGAATGGCTCGGGAGCTGGGATTGCTCCTGGAAAGAGGCCTGGAATGGCTCGGGAGCTGGGATTGCTCCTGGAAAGAGGCCTGGAATGGCTCGGGAGCTGGGATTGCTCCTGGAAAGAGGCCGGGAATGGCTCGGGAGCTGGGATTGCTCCTGGAAATGGCTCGGGAGCTGGGATTGCTCCTGGAAAGAGGCGGGGAAGGGCTCGGGAGCTGGGATTGCTCCTGGAAAGAGGCTGGGAAGCGCTCGGGAGCTGGGATTGCTCCTGGAAAGAGGCTGGGAAGCGCTCGGGAGCTGGAGATGCTCCTGGAAAGAGGCCGGGAAGGGCTCGGGAGCTGGGATTGCTCCTGGAAAGAGGCTGGGAATGGCTCGGGAGCTGGAGATGCTCCTGGAAAGAG
Source organism: Lonchura striata (assembly GCF_046129695.1). NCBI lineage: Eukaryota > Metazoa > Chordata > Aves > Passeriformes > Estrildidae > Lonchura > Lonchura striata. The sequence continues at coordinate 7,665,067 of NC_134627.1, read as the reverse complement.
GCCGGGAAGGGCTCGGGAGCTGGGATTGCTCCTGGAAAGAGGCCGGGAATGGCTCGGGAGCTGGGATTGCTCCTGGAAAGAGGCTGGGAATGGCTCGGGAGCTGGAGATGCTCCTGGAAAGAGGCCGGGAAGGGCTCGGGAGCTGGGATTGCTCCTGGAAAGAGGCCGGGAAGGGCTCCCGGCCCCGTGCCAGCCGAAGCCGGCGGGGCAGGGCGCGGCGGGGCCGGCGGAGCTGCAGCCGCCGCGGGGCCCGGCTCCCCGCCAGCTCCGGGGCTGAGTTTCGGTGGGTTGACTCAGCAGGGAGGGGCAGCGGTGCCACCGGGGCGGCCCCGGGGCTGGGAAGGGCTCCGGGGCGCCGCGGGCCGAGGATGGGCAGGGACGGGCTGAGTCCGTGCCCGCAGGGCGGCCCCACGGTCCGGCCGTGGCTTTTCCGTGGGCACCTGCAGCGGTGCCCCGGCTGTCCGCTCCTTGTGGCTGCCGATGTCTCCCTCCTGGCACCCTGGCACCTTGGGGACACCGGGGTTGTGTCCCCACCGGCTGGGGGCTGTGGCCTGCCCTGTGCTCCCAGCCAGGCGTGGAAAAATCTGGCGCTGCTGGAGGGAAAATTCCCCTTCCAGGTGCCCAAATCCTTCCTTGGGGGGACGTGAGACCCACCCCGTGCCCCACCCCACCCTGGCACCCCCAGCGCGGCTCTGCTGGGGCTCCCCATGGCGGGTTTGAGTTAAAAGGGCAGGGATTTGGCACAATTGCCATGCCATGGCACAGATCAGTGCCCACCCCACCCTGGCACCCCAACCCGGGCAGCGCGGCTCTGCTGGGGCTCCCCATGGCGGGTTTGGGTTAAAAGGGCAGGGATTTGGCACAATTGCCATGGCATGGCACAGATCAGTGCCCACCTCAGCCCTGGCACCCCCAACCCGGGCAGCGCGGCTCTGCTGGGGCTCCCCATGGCGGGTTTGGGTTAAAAGGGCAGGGATTTGGCACAATTGCCATGCCATGGCACAGATCAGTGCCCACCTCAGCCCTGGCACCCCAACCCAGGCAGAGCGGCTTTGGCAGAGCTCCCTGTGGTGGGTTTGGGTTAAAAGGGCAGGGATTTGGCACAATTGCCATGCCATGGCACAGATCAGTGCCCACCTCAGCCTGGCATCCCCAACCCAGGCAGAGCGGCTTTGGCAGAGCTCCCTGTGGTGGGTTTGGGTTAAAAGGGCAGGGATTTGGCACAATTGCCATGCCATGGCACAGATCAGTGCCCACCTCAGCCTGGCATCCCCAACCCAGGCAGAGCGGCTTTGGCAGAGCTCCCTGTGGTGGGTTTGGGTTAAAAGGGCAGAGATTTGGCACAATTCCCATGCCATGGCACAGATCAGTGCCCACCTCAGCCCTGGCACCCCAACCCGGGCAGTGAGGCTCTGGCAGAGCTCCCCATGGTGGGTTTGGGTTAAAAGGGCAGAGATTTGGCACAATTCCCATGCCATGGCACAGATCAGTGCCCACCTCAGCCTGGCATCCCCAGCCAGGCAGTGTGGCTCTGGCAGAGCTCCCTGTGGTGGGTTTGGGTTAAAAGGGCAGGGATTTGGCACAATTGCCATGCCATGGCACAGATCAGTGCCCACCTCAGCCCTGGCACCCCAACCCGGGCAGCGCGGCTTTGGCAGAGCTCCCTGCGGTGGGTTTGGGTTAAAAGGGCAGAGATTTGGCACAATTCCCATGCCATGGCACAGATCAGTGCCCACCTCAGCCCTGGCACCCCAACCCGGGCAGTGAGGCTCTGGCAGAGCTCCCCATGGTGGGTTTGGGTTAAAAGGGCAGGGATTTGGCACAATTGCCATGCCATGGCACAGATCAGTGCCCACCTCAGCCCTGGCACCCCCGCCGTGCACCGGGAGGCTGCAGGGATGAGGATTTATCCAAGTTGGGATGGATCCTTCCCCTGGAGCCCCGCGGGTGGGTTTGGGATCTCCCCAGCCCGGTGGGAAGGGTAAGATGCCACCCTGAAGCTGGCATGGCCCCTTCCTGTCCCCTGCCCCAAACCCGGCCCCAAACCGGCAGCCGGGTGCGGGTCCGGTGCCAGGAGGGAATTTTAGCCGGGGGCAGAGGAGGGCAGAGGGACACGCGGGTCCCGTGGGGGCTTCGTGGGGATGCCACCCCCCCTCGGTCCCCTCCCGGTCCCCTCCCGGTCCCCCCTCGGTCCCCTCCCGGTCCCCTCCCGGTCCCCCCTCGGTCCCCTCCCGGTCCCCTCCCGGTCCCCCCTCGGTCCCCCCTCGGTCCCCTCCCGGTCCCCTCTCGATCCCCTCCCGGTCCCCTCCCGGTCCCCTCCCGGTCCCCTCTCGGTCCGCTCTCGGTCCCCTCCCGGTCCCCTCCCGGTCCCCTCTCGGTCCCCTCCCGGTCCCCTCGTCACGACCCCGCCGCCGAACCAACGCTTTTCTCTTCTTTTCCTTTTCTTTTGGCAGGAGGAGGAGAATGGGAACCGGGCAGGTGAGCACCGGCACGGGGACCCTGGGGACAGCGGCACTGGGTGGCACAGGGTGGCACAGGGTGGCACAGGGTGGCACAGAGTGACACAGGAGTGGCACAGGGATGACACAGGGGTGACACAGAGTGACACAGAGTGACACAGGGGTGACACAGGGGTGGCACAGGGGTGGCACAGAGTGACACAGGGGTGACACAGGGTGGCACAGAGTGGCAGAGGGGTGGCACAGACTGGCACAGGGATGACACAGGGGTGGCACAGGGTGACACAGGGTGACACAGGGGTGGCACAGGGGTGACACGGGGTGACACAGGGGTGGCACAGGGTGACACAGGGGTGGCACAGGGGTGGCACAGAGTGGCACAGAGTGGCACAGGGGTGGCACAGGGGTGGCACAGAGTGACACAGGGGTGGCACAGGGTGGCACAGAGTGGCACAGGGGTGGCACAGACTGGCACAGAGTGGCATAGGGTGGCACAGGGTGGCACAGAGTGGCACAGGGGTGGCACAGGGGTGGCACAGGGTGGCACAGGGTGACACAGGGGTGGTACTGGGATGGTACTGGGATGGTACTGGGGTGGTACAGGGTGACACGGACTGGCACAGAGTGGCACAGGGGTGGCACAGGGGTGGTACAGGGTGACACAGGGGTGGCAGAGGGATGGCAGAGGGGTGGCAGAGAGTGGCACGGGGTGACACAGGGGTGGCACAGAGTGACACAGGGGTGACACAGGGGTGGCACAGACTGGCACAGAGTGGCACAGGGTGGCACAGAGTGGCAGAGGGGTGGCACAGAGTGGCACAGGGATGACACAGGGGTGGCACAGAGTGGCACAGGGGTGACACGGGGTGACACAGGGGTGGCACAGGAGTGACACAGGGATGACACAGGGGTGGCACAGAGTGGCACAGGGGTGACACGGGGTGACACAGGGGTGGCACAGGAGTGACACAGGGATGACACAGGGGTGGCACAGAGTGGCACAGGGGTGACACGGGGTGACACAGGAGTGGCACAGGGGTGGCACAGGGTGGCACAGGGTGACACAGGGGTGGCACAGACTGGCACAGGGGTGGCACAGGGTGACACAGGGGTGGCACAGGGGTGACACGGGGTGACACAGGGGTGGCACAGGGGTGGCACAGACTGGCACAGACTGACACAGGGGTGACACAGAGTGGCACAGGGTGGCACAGGGTGACACAGAGTGACACAGGGTGGCACAGGGTGGCAGCTCGGTGGCACCGGTGCCGGGCTCGGTGTCCCCAAACCCCGCCGGAGCTTTGCGGGGTGTGCCAGCCGGGCCGTTCGGGGACAGGGACGCGGCCCGCTGTCCCCTCGCCGTGGCTCCGGGTGACATGAGCGAATGTGACGGTGTCAGGAGGGATCGGCGCTGGCGCGGTGACGCGGCGCCGGGTGGTGCCAGAGCTGCGAAAAATTCAATTTTAGAATCAGAATAAAGATTTGTAGGCAACGGGCGCCTTTCTTCCCAGCGCCGCGGACGCATGGCACATGCGTGCCTCGGAGAAATTTCAATCCTTTTTTATTATCCACATTAATTTTTATATCCGTAGAATTTCGTAATAGGTGAATGCATATTCATTTTGCTGATTTCACATTATACTTAATTTTTATACTTCATATATACTTAATTTTTGTTAGAAAGTACAGAAAGAACTCTCGGGTCACTTTGCCCTGTCTGTTTTAATTTTTAACGTTAATTAATTTTTTAAATGGTTTTAATTTTTTATCTTTCAGTGTGGAAATTTGCATTATTTTTTTTTTTTTTTAGGGGTAGATTTTCTAGGGCTGCCACCACTAGACTAAAGAGCAAATTTAGCAAGCTCCAAGTGGCACATTTTACTTAAATCTAAATGGATTTTCACTCTGTTAAATTTTCACTCTGAGTCACCTGGCACCGGGCACCCCGCAGGGTTGGGGGACACCGACCTCGCTCCGGGTGGGATTTGGGATCCCCGGTGGGATTTGGGATCTCTGGTCAGATTTGGGATCTCTGGTGGGATTTGGGATCTTCAGTGGGATTTGGGATCCCTGGTGGGATTTGGGATCCCCGGTGGGATCTGGGATCCCTGGTGGGATCTGGGATCTCCAGTGGTATTTGAGATCCCCGGTGGGATCTGGGATCTCTGGTGGTATTTGAGATCCCCGGTGGGATCTGGGATCTCTGGTGGTATTTGAGATCCCCGGTAGGATCTGGGATCTCCAGTAGGATTTGGGATCCCCGGTGGGATTTGGGATCCCCGATGGGATTTAGGATCCCTGGTGGGATCTGGGATCCCTGGTGGTATTTGGGATCCCCGGTGGGATTTGGGATCCCCGATGGGATTTGGGATCCCTGGTGGGATCTGGGATCCCTGGTGGTATTTGGGATCCCCGGTGGGATTTGGGATCCCCGATGGGATTTGGGATCCCTGGTGGGATTTGGGATCCCTGGTGGGATTTGGGATCCCCGGTGGTATTTGGGATCTCCGGTGGGATTTTTTGGGATCCCCTGACCCGCCGTCCCCACCGAGCAGGGCCCCGGAGCCGCCTGGAGCCCATGGACACGATCTTCGTCAAGAGCGTGCGGGAGGACGGGCCGGCGCACCAGGCGGGGCTGCGCACGGGTGAGCGCGGCCGGGAATGCTCCTCGTCCTCCTCCTCTTCCTCCTCTTCCTCCTCATCATCCTCCTCCTCCTCCTCCTCCTCCTCCTTCTCCTTCTCCTTCTCCTTCTCCTTCTCCTTCTCCTTCTCCTTCTCCTTCTCCTTCTCCTTCTCCTTCTCCTTCTCCTTCTCCTTCTCCTTCTCCTTCTCCTTCTCCTTCTCCTTCTCCTTCTCCTTCTCCTTCTCCTTCTCCTTCTCCTTCTCCTTCTCCTTCTCCTTCTCCTTCTCCTTCTCCTTCTCCTTCTCCTCCTCCTCCTCCTCCTCCTCCTTCCCCTCCTCCTCAGAATTTCTTGCTGATTCTGCTCCTTTTTTAATTATTATTATTTATTTTTCTGGCGTTCCTGCTCTTTCCTGCCCCTTCTCTCTGCTTCTGGGAGCGCTCTGCTCTCTCTGCTGCATCCTCGGGGTCCCCGGGGCTTCTCCTGGCTTTGGGGTCCCCCTTTGCTCCCCTTGTCACACGGGGGCTGGCAGGGATCTGCCCTGGGTGACCCTGGGGGCATCCAGGTGCCACCACTCCTTCATGGTGACCCTGTCCCCTTCACTGGGTGACCCTGGGGGACATCCAAGTGCCACCACTCCCTCCTGGTGACCCTGTCCCCTGCCCTGGGTGACCATGGGGGACATCCAGGTGCCACCACACCCTCCTGGTGACCCTGTCCCCTTCACTGGGTGACCCTGGGGGACATCCAGGTGCCACCACTCCCTCATGGCGACCCTGTCCTCCTATCCTGTGTGACCGAGGGGACATCCAGATGCCACCATTCCCCCTTCCCTGGGGACCTCCAGGTGCCACCACTGTCCCCCTGTCCTGTGTGACCCTGGGGACATCCAGGTGCCACTACACCCTCATGGTGATGCTGTCCCCTGTCCTGTGTGACCCTGGGGACATCCAGGTGCCACCACACCCTCATGGTGACGCTGTCCCCTGTCCTGGGTGACTGTGGGGACATCCAGGTGCCACCACTCCTTCATGGTGACCCTGTCCCCTGCCCTGGGTGACCCTGGGGGACATCCAGGTACCACCACTCCTTCATGGTGACGCTGTCCCCTGTCCTGGGTGACTGTGGGGACATCCAGGTGCCACCACTCCCTCCTGGTGACCCTGTCCCCTGCCCTGGGTGACCATGGGGGACATCCAGGTGCCACCACTCCCTGCTGGTGACCCTGTCCCCTTCCCGGGTTCTGCAGGTGACCGTCTGGTCAAGGTGAACGGGGAGAGCATCATCGGGAAAACCTACTCGCAGGTGATCGCCCTGATCCAGAACAGGTGAGTGCCCTTCCCGGGGTGGCAGGTGACAGCTTGGGGACACACCACAGCCAGCTCTGTCCCTCTGGGATGTCACTGGGGTGTCACTCTGTCCCTCTGGGATCCCTCTGTCACTGCCGTGATGGTGGCCCTGAGGCGTTTGGGTGGCCAGGGACAGGCAGCAAGGTGCTGTCACCCTCACCTGGGGACAGGGACAATCCAGCCAGGTGTGGGCTTGGGGACAGTGGGGACTGACCATTCTGTCCCCTGTCCTGCAGTGACGATGTGCTGGAGCTCTCCATCATGCCCAAGGACGAGGACATCCTCCAGCTGGTGAGTTTGCTGGGCAGGTGCCTTGGGGACACTTGGGGACACTTGGAGACACTTTTGGGGACACTTGGGGACACTTGGGAACACCTGGGGACACTTGGGGACACTTTTGGGGACACTTGGGGACACCTGGGGACACTTGGGGACACTTTTAGGGACACTTGGGGACACTTGGAGACACCTGGGGACACTTGGGGACACTTTTAGGGACACTTGGGGACACTTGGAGACACCTGAGGACACTTGGGGACACTTTTGGGGACACTTGGGGACACCTGGGGACACTTGGGGACACTTTTAGGGACACTTGGGGACACTTTTGGGGACACTTGGGGACACTTGGAGACACCTGAGGACACTTGGGGACACCTGAGGACACTTGAGGACACTTTTGGGGACACCTGGGGACAGGGCTCCACCAGCATCCCTGGAGGAGCAATGGCTGCAGAACTGGGGATACTGAGGCAGGAACAGGGGGGTGGTGGGCCCCAGGGATTTTGGGAGGATGAACTGTCCCAGGTTTTGGGGTCTGGCTTTCCCTTGGACCCCCCAAAAGTGGCTCTGCCGTGGCTGTGCCAAGATCTGGGGGTGACAGTGGCCCTGGCAGCGTGGCCTGAGTTTGGGGCTCCTCCTGATGTCCTTTCCATCCCAACTCGGTGGCCTTTGGGGTCCACCTCTGCTTGTCCCCAGCCTGGGGGACCCCTTTTCTTGAGGCTGGGGGGGTTTTACAGGGGGTCCCCATCTGTGCCTGCTCCGGGCTCTGGGAATCCCCCGGTGCGGGGTCAGGGACACGTGAAAAGTGACCCGGGCCAGCCGGGGTGGCCGAGCCGGGATATTTTTTGGGAAGGAGGAGAGGGGACAGCAGAAGAATTTTGGCTGCTGCCGGCGCTGCTTGGAGCCGGGGGGACCCCCGTGGGAAAGCGGGATGGGTGTGGGGGGGCTGCATCCAGCCCACCCGACCCCACGGGAGGTTTGTTCAGGGTTTGGGGGATGCAGAGAGCATCCCCGCGGTGGGGATGTGTGTTGGAACTCAAAATGTCTTTTAGACATTTTTGGAGGTTTTAGGCTTTGCTCAGAAGCGTTCGAGACTTTGGTAGGCAGCTGGAAGCAGCTGTGATTTTGAGTTTGGGCTATGGAATGACTGCCCAACTTTGCAGGTAGATGTGGAGGATTGTGACCTTGTCCCCCCCAATTCCCCAGGCCTATTCCCAGGACGCCTACCTGAAGGGCAACGAGCCGTACTCCGGGGGGGCTCAGAGCATCCCCGAGCCCCCTCCCATCTGCTACCCACGGAAAACGTACCCGTTCCAGGCCCGGGCTGCCGAGCCCACCCCGGGCCAGCCGCCGGACCCCCGCGCCCCCCGCTCGGCCACCGCCGGTCCCTCGTCCCCGCTCGGCGATACCGGCGGCAGCCCCGCGCACCGCCCCGAGGAGCCGCAGCCCGGGGGTCCCCAACCGCGCCCCGCCGCACCCCACGGGCACCCCGGCTCCTTCTCCCGCCCCGCCTGCCCCGCCAGCATCGCACCCTACGGGATGTCCCCCGCCGCCGCCGCCGCCTCCTACGGAGCCCCCAAACACCTCCCGGAGCACCGGACTCACTGCGGCTTCAAGGAGGGCATCGGGGGGCTCTCGGCGGGGCTCTCGGGAGCCGGACGGACCCCGCGGGACGTGCCGGGTGGGCAGCGTGTGCCCGGTCGGCAGGAGTGCCAGCAGGCGCTGTCGCGCTGGTTCTGCAGCCAGGAGCCGCGGCGCAGCGCCTCGGAGGAGCGGCGGCGCGCCGTGCCCCGCTACCGGAGCGTGTCCCACGACCGCCTCGGGGGCTCCGGGCCCACGGCCCCGCGGGGCTGGCCCCACAGCGCCTCGCAGGACACGCTGCTGCAGCCCAGCCGGGAAGGGTGGGCCCGCCGCGCCCGCTCCGAGCATTACCTGGGCAGGTACGGGCGCTCCATGGAGGCGCTGGAGCCCGGCGCGCTGCTCTCCTCGCACCTCGACCGCTCCGCTTGGCCGCCCGAGAGGCTCTGCCGAGCCGCTGCCGCTGTCACCTCCGGACAGCCCATCCCACCCGGTTCCTTCGCTGCTTCCTCCTCCTCCTCCTCGTCCTCCTCGCAGAAGCACCCGTCGCAGCCCAACCTGCAGAGCGCGGATGATTCGGGCTACATCGGCTACCGCAGCTACAGCCCGTCCTTCCAGCGCCGCACCGGGCTGCTGCACGCCCTGGCCTGCCGCGACCCGGCTTTCGGGGGGCTGCCCACCTTCAGCATCGCCCAGCGAGCCGTGGCCCCGCTCAGGGACAGCGTGGCCGGCGCTGCCACCCCCGCTGTGGTCACCTCGGCGGTGCCCGGCGCGCCCCGGGAGGCTCGGCCGCCCTCCGTGTCCGAGCGGCCGGAGGAGCGCAGGGACGAGGTGGTGCTGCGGCAGAAGCCGCCCACGGGCCGCAAGATGCCCGCGCCGCTGCGGCAGATGAATTTTGTGTTCCCCGAGGGGGTGAAGGACGCCGACATCGGTGACCCCGCCGGGGCCGCGGGCAGAGGGGACAGGCCGGGCAGCGAGCGGCCGGGCCGGCGAGTGGCTCCCTTGGCGGCCCCCGAGGACTCGCTGGCGTCCATCCCCTTCATCGGTGAGCGCGGGGGAGTCGCTGGTCCCTAAATGCTAAATCCTAAATTCCTAAATCCCCGGGAAGGGATTAAGGAATTCCCGTGCCAGAGAGGGCATGTTTGGCGGGGCAGAAGTCCAGAGCATCCATCTGTGCCAGCGTGGAGAGGGGAAGGGCTGGCAGTGCCTTCAATGCCTGGCACCCCACATTGTCCTGCACCCCACATCGTCCTGCACTCCACAATATCCTGCACCCCACATTGTCCTGGACCCCACAATATCCCACTCCCCACAATATCCTGCACCCCACATTATCCTGAACCCCACAATATCCCACACCCCACAGTGTCCTGCACCCCACAGTGTCCTGCACCCCTGTGGATTTTCTGTCCCCAGGCAGGCCCGGGGTGGTGACGGGGTGCCAGAGTTGGGGTTTCAGCACCCTCACCCCTCCCTCTTGCCCTGCACCCCCTGCCCAGCTGCTGGTGCCCTTTACTGGTGTGAGCTGGAGCCCTGCACACTCCTGCTCTGCTCTGAGGTGGGGACAGGGCTGTCCCTGTCCCTGTCCCTGTCCCTGTCCCTGTTCCTCTCCCTGTCTCTGTTCCCATCCCTTCCCTGTCCCTGAGTCTGTCCCTGTCCCTTTCTCTGTCCCCATCCCCATCCCCGTCGTTGTCCCTGTCCCTGTCCCTGTCCCTGTCCCTGTCCCTGTCCCTGTCCCTGTCCCCGTCCCTGTCCCTGTCCCTGTCCCTGTTCCTCTCCCTGTCTCTGTTCCCATCCCTTCCCTGTCCCTGAGTCTGTCCCTGTCCCTTTCTCTGTCCCCATCCCCGTCCCTGTCCCTGTCCCTGTCCCTGTCCCTGTCCCTGTCCCTGTCCCTGTCCCCGTCCCTCTCCCTGTCCCTGTCGCCGTCCCTGTCTCACCTGGGAGGACCCAGCTGGGTTTGGGAAGCCACAGCTCTGCCCGGTTGCCGCTCCCAGGGTAGGAACTGGGTGGGATGGGGCAGGAGAGGATGCACTGGGGGTCTCAGCGTTGCTGTGGGCGAAGGTCTGGGTGCCCCATCACCTCCTGGGGGTGGCTGCGTGTCCCCAGCCCGACCCCGACACCAAACCCACCATGCTCAGAAACTCCGGGGCAGGGTGGGGAGGTCCCAGCAGGGACTTGCCCTGCCCCAAACCCCCCTCCAACACTGCCCACCCCCCTCACAGACGAACCCACCAGCCCCAGCATCGACCTGAAGGCCAAGCACGTCCCGGCCTCCTCGGTGGTGTCCAGCGCCATGAACTCGGCGCCCGCCGTGGCCACCAGCCCCGCGTCGCCCACCTTCGCCTTCGCCCTGTCCCGGCACTACTCCCAGGACTGCAGTGAGTGCTGGGGAGGGGGAAACACCCTGGGAGGCTCAGAGGGGAGCAGCCCCCCACCCCAGGGCTGAGCAGGGCGGGTTTTCCCCCTTCCCACCGCAGGCAGCATCAAAGCCGGCCGCCGCTCCTCCTACCTGCTGGCCATCACCACCGAGCGCTCCAAGTCCTGCGACGACGGTCTGAACGCATTTCGGGATGACGGGAAGATCCTAAGGTAGGGCTGGAGACCCTTCCCTGCTCCCACCGCCCCCCAGCTCCCACCCCATCCCGCTGACGGGGCTGCTCTCCCCGCAGGAGGATGCCCAGCCGGGTCCCCAGCCTCCGCATGCTGAGGAGCTTCTTCACCGATGGGGTGAGTGGGGATGCTCTAAAATGTTGGAATCTGCAGTATTGATGATTCTGAGATAGTCAAAATTCTCTGTATTTCTGCCCCATTACCAAAGAAGCCATAATTGGTCTGTGCTGGTTTCCAGGTTGTTTATTCTGTTGATCTCTCACATGTTCTGCTGCCCTGCCCAGCTCTGTCCTGCAGGGCAGCGTGTGGGGCTCTGCCCTCAGTGGGATGTGACAAACATTAAATACCAGAAACTCCCTGGGCTGGATTTACAATATAAATCATAAATTTATTTTAAATTGTAACATCCCTCAGTGGGATGTTACAAACATTAAATACCAGAAACTCCCTGGGCTGGATTTACAATAACGTGCCAATATCTGTCACCTACGTTGGACAGTGTGTCCCCAGCCTGAACCAACAGAAAAATGCCAACACCACAGTGAGACATGGAGGGCATGGAGAAGGAGAAAAAGGACAAGGCACACCCAATTTCCTCCAGCTTGTCCCCTTTGGACCCCTAATCTAGAAACTTAAAATTTTACTTTTGCACCCGTGCCACACTTAATTATTATTCATATCAAAGACTCAGAGCCTGTAATTCATGCTGTAAGATTGAAAACTCTTTTCCATGGCCAGAGATCACAGCCAGTGTCTCTGGGGGCTCTGTCCAGGGGGGTTCCTGAGCCCTGCCAGGGTCCCAGGGCAGCCAGAGGGAATCCCTGGATTCCCACACTAAAGGGGCAGGGAGGGTTCCCTGGTGGGGCAGGGGGTGCCGATGGCCTCACCCCAACCCCTCCCTCTGGCCCCTCACAGTCTCTGGACAGCCTGGGCACGTCGGAAGACGCCCGCTCCAAAAGACACTCAACCTCCGACCTCTCGGACGTGCCGTTCAGCGCCGTGAGGAAGGAGGGCTGGCTCCACTGCAAGCAGATCCTCACCAAAAAGGGGAAGGTAGGAGTGGGTGGGGGGTCTTCCCCCCAACCCGGAGCCCCCTCGGCGGTGGGGATCGCTCCCTGAGGCCGGCGCTCCGTCCCTTGTCCCTGCAGAAGGTCGGTGGAGGCATCCGGCAGTGGAAGCGCGTCTTCGCCGTGCTGCGCGCCCACTCGCTGTACCTGTGCAAGGACAGGCGGGAGGCGGTGACCTGCGCCCCGGCCCCAGGTGAGGAGGAGCCGCCGATCAGCATCCAAGCGTGCCTGGTGGACATCTCCTACAGCGAGACCAAGAGGAAGCACGTCTTCCGCCTGACGACCGCTGACTTCTGTGAATATCTCTTTCAGGCAGAGGATCGGGAAGACATGCTGGCCTGGATCAAAGTCATCAGGGAGAACAGCAAGGCTGAGGGCGAGGTGAGAGCCACATGGGGCTCCCGGCTGCCTCTGGCTCTCCCGGCACTAACCGCCTCGGCTCTCTCCGGCTCTTTGCCTTGTGCTGCTTCCCCAGGCCACGGCCAGGCCCGTGCCGTGCTCCCAGGGGCGCGTGGGGGCTCGTGGCTCCCGAGAAGAGTGTGGCCCCGCGGCCTCGGCCGGGGCAGGGCGTGCGGGGCGCTCGGCGGAGGGGCCGTGGCTCTGCAGGCGGGGCTGGCGCCGGATCCGCCGCGCCGGTGTTGGGTTGTGCGGTGGCAGAAGAGCCTGTGTGGCTCTGCCGAGGTCTGGTGTGGCTGTGCCAGGCTGTGTCCTGGCTTTGGTGAGGTGCGGCGCGGCTGTGCCGTGGTGTGACATGGCTGTGCCGTGGTGTGACATGGCTGTGCCACGGTGTGACATGGCTGTGCCACGGTGTGACATGGCTGTGCCATGGTGTGACTTGTCTCTGCCGTGGTTTGACGTGGCTCTGCCTGGTTTGACGTGGCTCTGCCCGGTTTGACATGGCTCTGCCCGGTTTAATGTGGCTCTGCCCGGTTTGGCATGGCTCTGCCCAGTTTGGCACGGCTCTGCCCGGTTTGACGTGGCTTTGCCCGGTTTAATGTGGCTCTGCCTGGTTTGACACGGCTCTGCCAGTTTAACGTGGCTCTGCCCGGTTTGACGTGGCTCTGCCCGGTTTAATGTGGCTCTGCCCGGTTTAATGTGGCTCTGCCTGGTTTGACATGGCTCTGCCAGTTTAACGTGGCTCTGCCCAGTTTGACGTGGCTCTGCCCGGTTTAATGTGGCTCTGCCCGGTTTAATGTGTCTCTGCCCGGTTTGACATGGCTCTGCCCAGTTTGATGTGGCTCTGCCCGGTTTGGCACAGCTCGGCCTGGTTTAATGTGGCTCTGCCTGGTTTAATGTGGCTCTACCTGGTTTAATGTGGCTCTGCCTGGTTTGGCACGGCTCTGCCCGGTTTAATGTGTCTCTGCCCGGTTTGGCATGGCTCTGCCCGGTTTAACGTGGCTCTTCCTGGTTCAATGTGGCTCTGCCCAGTTTGGTTTGGTCATGGTCACTCTGGGCCGTGGCCACTCTGGGCTTGCGGCTGGCTCCAGCCCTGGAGGGCGCGGTGAGCTCGGAGCGGTCTCTGGCTGGATGTGGCACGGACGGTGCGGGGGGCTCGGTGGGGACGGTGCTGCTGGGTCAGAACTGGACGGTTCTGCTGGGTTGGAACCAGATGGTGCTTCTGGACCAGAACCAGATGACACTGCCAGGTTGGAACCGGATGGTATTGCTGGGTCAGAACTGGGTGGTGCTGCTGGGTCAGAATAGGATGGTGCTGCTGGGTCAGAGCCGGATGGCACTGCTGGGTCGGAACCAGATGGTGCTTCTGGACCAGAACCAGATGACACTGCCAGGTTGGAACCGAATGGTGCTGCTGGGTCAGAATAGGATGGTGCTGCCAGGTTGGAGCCAGATGGTGCTCCAAGGTCAGAACTGGATGGTGCTGCTGATTTGGAGCTGGACAGTGCTGGTGTTCAGAACCAGACGGTGCTGCCGGGTTGGAGTCAGATGGTGCTCCAAGGTCAGAACCAGACACTGCTGCTGGCTTGAAACTGGACGGTGTTGTTGGGTCAGAACCAGACACTGCTGCTGGCTTGGAACTGGACGCTGCTGCCAGGTTGGAACTGGACAGTGCAGATGTTCAGAACTGGATGGTGCTGTTGGGTCAGAACCGGTGCTCCGAGGCTGGAACGCGCAGAGCTGTGTGGTCAAACCCCGGTGCCGCGGTGCCGTCGGGAGCATCCTGCAGGGATGGCTCCGTGTCCGTGGCGGCCGCGCGGCGCGGCGGCGCGGGTCGGTGGAGGTGTGCGTGCCACGGAAGGACACAGCTGCGTCCGGCTCGGACCCCGCTCTGTGGCCTGGAGCGATGGACAGCAGTGGGGCTGTCCCGGGGCAGCGGGGACCTGGTGCTGCCCGGCCCCGCAGAGCGTGGACTTGCCCGGGGGTGTCCGGTGGACGCGCTGCTCAAGCTCTCCCTTCCCCTCTTCTCTCTGCCTCCCCAGGACCCCGGTTTTGCCAGCCAAGCCCTTATCAGCAAGAAGTTAAACGACTACAGGAAAGTGAGGTACGGACCGGGGTGGTGGGCACCGAGACCCCCGGGGCGTTGGTCACCCTGGCATGACGGTGACGGAGCAAAGCCGGCGGCTGCCTGGATGGGGCAGCGATGGAAGAGCCACCCGCAGCCGGCGTGGCCTGGGGTCAGCCAGGGCGGCACCTGGCACTTGTAACGGGGCTCTGGAGCAGCCCGGTGCTCCCCTGGCTCTCCCTAGGAAGCCTGGGGGTGATGCCGGCAGTGTTTACCGGGAGGATTTGTGCCGGGCTGGTGCCCCTGGCCGTGCCCCACATGAGCCCTCCCCGCTCTCCCTGCAGCCCTGCGGGCGCCAAGCCCGACTCGTCACCCAAGGGCCCTCGCGGGCTGGGGATCCGAGCCGAGTTCCTGAAGCAGACGGGAACCAGCGCGCCCCGGTCCCCCAGGCAGGACACAGCCGTCACAAAAGGTACGTGGGACACCCCAGGATGGCAAACCCGGGGTGCTTTGTGTCCCCCAGCGCTGCTGTGGTGCTTATCCTTATAAGACTGCTCTTCCCATTTATCCCAAATGATCCTGTGGGTTTTTTTTTTCCCCTCGCTCCAGATGAAAGCAGCTCCCAAAAAGCCCCGTGGGGCATCAACATCATGAAGAAGAACAAGAAATCTGCCCCGCGCGCCTTCGGCGTGAGGCTGGAGGATTGTCAGCCTGCCCAGGACAACAAGGTACGGCCATGCCACCACCGCCAGCCCTCGGGGACTTTGCACAGGCCTGGCACCCCCTGAGCCCGTCCCTGTCCCTGCAGAACGTGCCCTTGATCGTGGAAGCGTGCTGCAAGGTGGTGGAGGACCGGGGCTTGGAGTACATGGGCATCTACCGCGTGCCCGGCAACAACGCGGTGGTGTCCAGCCTGCAGGAGCAGCTCAACAAGGGAGCCACCGAGATCAACCTGCAGGACGAGGTGAGGGCAGGGCGGGTGACTGTCCCCATGGCTGGCCCCATCCCGCTCCTCATGCCTGTCATGCCTCTGGAATGTTCTCCTGGTTTGTGTCATCGTCCCTGTCCCCATCATCATCCCTGTCCTTGTTATCATCCGTGTTCCTGTCATCGTCCCTGTCCCCGTCATCATTCCCTGTCCCCATCAACATCCTCGTCCTCACCATCCCTGTCCTCATCATCCCTGTCTTCATCATCATCCCAGCCCTTGTTATCATCCATGTTCCTGTCATCATCCTGTCCCACCATCCCTGCCCTCATCATCCCTGTCTTCATCATCATCCCTGAACTTGTTATCATCCCTGAACTTGTTATCATCCCTGTCCTTGCTGTCATTCATGTTCCTGTCATCATCCTGTCCCATCATCCCTGTCCCCATCATCATCCCTGTCCCATCATCACTGTCCCATCATCCCTGTCCTCATTATCCCTGTCCCATCATCCTTGTTCCCATCATTCCCATCCCCATTGTCCCTGTCCCATCATCCCTTTCCCTTCATCCCTGTCCCCATCAACATCCTTGTTCCCATCATCATCCCTGTCCTTATCATCCCCGTCCCCATTATCTCTGTCCCCTCCTTGTCCCCATCATGGTCCCTGTTCCTGTTATCCCTGTCCCATCTTCCCGGTCCCCATCAATCGTCCCTGTCCCATCTCTGTCCCACCATTCCTATCCCCATCATCTTCCCTGTCCCATCATCCATGTCCCACCATCCCTGTGCCATTGTTCCTGTCCCACCATCCCTGTTCCATTGTCCCTGTCCCATTGTCCCTGTCCCACCATCCCTGTCCCACCATCCCTGTCCCATTGTCCTATCCCCATTGTCCCTGTCCCACCATCCCTGTCCCATCATCCATGTCCCACCATCCCTGTGCCATTGTCCCTGTCCCACCATCCCTGTCCCACCATCCCTGTCCCATTGTCCTATCCCCATTGTCCCTGTCCCACCATCCCTGTCCCACCATCCCTGTCCCATTGTCCTATCCCCATTGTCCCTGTCCCACCATCCCTGTCCCACCATCCCTGTCCCATTGTCCTATCCCCATTGTCCCTGTCCCACCATCCCTGTCCCATCATCCCTGTCCCACCATCCCTGTCCCACCATCCCTGTCCCATTGTCCTATCCCCATTGTCCCTGTCCCACCATCCCTGTCCCATCATCCATGTCCCACCATCCCTGTGCCATTGTCCCTGTCCCACCATCCCTGTCCCACCATCCCTGTCCCATTGTCCTATCCCCATTGTCCCTGTCCCACCATCCCTGTCCCACCATCCCTGTCCCACCATCCCTGTCCCCTCCAGCCCCGTTTCCATCCCCTGTGGTGGCAGGGCCACCAGGCGATCGCTGCCAGCACTTGAGGTGACACCCTGGGGACACTTCTGTCCCCTTGCGTCTCGCCACGCCGCTGGGGTGGCTCAGGACTTTCCCTGGAGCTGTCCCTGGTTTGGAGACCTCATCCCGCTGTCCCCTGGGTGTCCCTGCTTGTCCCTCTGAGCAGCCTCTTCTGTCCCCCGCAGCGGTGGCAGGACCTCAACGTCATCAGCAGCCTCCTGAAATCCTTCTTCCGAAAGCTGCCCGAGCCCCTGTTCACCGACGGTGAGTCCCTGTCCCCAGGGCCACCAGAGCCCCAAAACCTTGTCCCTTGTGTTGGGGACAACCCCCAGCCCCAGTGACACACCCACCCGTGGTGGGGGACAACTCTGACCCCCTGCCACCAAGGCCACTTGTCCTTGTCCCTCCTTGCCCTGCGGTGGGACCAGCACTGAGACCCTTCCCCGGTATCTCCAGCGGGTTCATCCGGGGGTCCCTGACTCTGTGGGGAGGGTGGTGGCCTGTCCCCTCCACCCCGCGGTGACACCCGGATGTGCCACTTCCAGATAAATACAACGACTTCATCGAAGCCAACCGGATTGAAGATGCCAGCGAGAGGATGAGGACGCTGCGGAAGCTGGTAGGGATGTGGGACAGGGGTGGAGGCATCACCCTGGAGCCCCTTTTGGGTGGGGACATCACCCTGGAGCCCCTTTTGGGTGGGACATCACCCTGGAGCCCCCCTTGGGTGGGGACATCACCCTGGACCCTCTTTTGGGTGGGGACATCACCCTGGAGATCCCATTGAGTGGGGACATCACCCTGGAGCTCCCCTTGGTTGGGGACATCACCCTGGACCCTCTTTTGTGTGGGGACATCACCCTGGAGCCCCTCTTGGGTGGGGGCATCATCCTGAACCCTCTTTTGTGTGGGGACATCACCCTGGAGCGCCCCTTGGGTGGGGGCATCATCCTGGACCCTCTTTTGGGTGGGACATCACCCTGGAGCCCCTTTTGGGTGGGGACATCACCCTGGAGCCCCCCTTGGGTGGGGACATTGAGCAGAGGGGTTGACCCGACGTGTCCCCACAGATCCGGGACCTGCCAGGCCACTACTACGAGACCCTCAAATTCCTGGTGGGTCACCTGAAGACCATCGCCGACCACTCGGAGAAGAACAAGGTACCGACCCCCCACCCCAGCCCACCCCCCCACCTTGGGAATCTCCTGCCCCACCTGGAGCCCCCCAAGCTGGGCCGCAGCTCTGAGCGGGCTCTGGGCGCAGATGGAGCCCCGGAACCTGGCGCTGGTGTTCGGCCCCACGCTGGTGAGAACCTCCGAGGACAACATGACCGACATGGTGACGCACATGCCCGACCGCTACAAGATCGTGGAGACCCTCATCCAGCACGTGAGTGGCACCCCTGGGTGGGGTGGGCAAGAGGGGGGAACAGGATCTGCACCCCAAAAATGGGGATGGAGGTGCTGAGCCCTCTCCTGTCTCCCCCACAGTCAGACTGGTTCTTCAGTGACAAGGAGGACAAGGGTGAGAAGGTGAGGCCTGTCCCCACTTAGGGGGTCTCGCTGTGGCTCAGGGGGGTGCAGACCCCCCAGTTGGGATTTGGGGGGCTCTCGGCAGTGCCCTGACCCCCTTTTTTTCCCCTCGCAGACCCCCGTGGATGAGAAGGAAGCTCAGTCCGTGCCCAACATCGAGTACCTGCTGCCCAACATCGGCAGGACCGCGGCGCCCGGCGATGCCGCAGGTGAGGGGTGGCACCCGTGGCGTCGTCCCCTCCGCTCCTGGCACCCCGGAGCGCCCCTCCCGACTCTCTGTCCCACCCCTGCCCACACCTGTGGGCACGGCCACGGCCAACCTGTGTGTGCCGGAGCGTTCCCAAAACTGGGAACACCCCCTGGGGATGCCCGAGGAGCCCCCTGCCCGCCCTGCCCCGTCCCCCTTCTCTCCGCTGGCCACTCCTTGTCCCTCAGGGCGGTGCCCACCCCCCGCGACCCCCGCGTTGCCACACCCGGAGACGGGGGAGCCTTTGACGTTGGACTGATTTCTTACGTTCTTTCCTTGAACTTCTCTGTGCTGTCCTCCTCTTCCTCCTCCTCCTCTTCCTCCTGCAGCGGATCTCCTCGAGAGCTAGAGCGGGTACAGTCCGATCCCGGGTGCATTGCTCACGCACTAACCCTCGGGGGGACCACGAGAGAGGGGGAGCAGGGGGGCACAGCGGGAGGGGAGGGGACCCTGCCCTGCCTGGCACTGTCCCCAAGGTCCCCAACACCAGCAGGGGAGAACCCCAAATCCTTCTCACTCTTGCCCCTCGTCGTCCACCGCCTGCGGTGCCACCCCGCCGCAGGGATGGCTGCGGGGTGTCCCGGAACCCGCAGATTCTGGGGTGTGGGGTTCCCAAAGCCCCGGGGAGGGTCGGCACCCCCTTTTGTGCCTCCCCCTCTCTCGTTGTCAGCGCTGCTAACCCCGTCCCGGGCATGCGGGGCGGGAGAGGGGTCTGTGTGCTGTCCTTGTCCTTCACACGGCCGCAGCAGGGCCAGGGATGCCTGTGCTCTCTGCGTCCCCTCTGTGTCCCCTCTGTGTCCCCTCTGTGTCCCCTCTTTACCCCGAAACCCCCCGGCCTGTCCCAGTCCCCTCCGGCACAGTCCCCGCTCCGAGGCTGGCTGTGGCACGGAGCCACCTCCCCTCCCGGTGACACGGCAGCGGCAGCGCCCTGTCCCTGTCCCCTCCGTGCCCCGTAGCCGCGGGAGGGTTGGGGTCCCACCGCGGGGGTCCCGGCTGCGTGTCCCGTCTGGTTGTGCCCGCGTGTGTCCCCCTTGTCCCCACTCCTCACCGTGGGTGAGGCGAGCAATGCCAGGGACCCCCACCCACCACCACCCACTGCGACCACCGGAGCCCCTCCTGGCACGTCCCGCTGCTGTGACACCCCCGGCATGTCCCCGTCCTGGTTTGGGGGAACGGAGCAGCACCCCCAAAGAGACCCCAGACCCCTCCCCAGCACATTCCCCCCCGCCGGGACCCCTCTAACCCCCTTCTCCCCTCTGTTTCCAGGCTCAGCCCGCAGCGGCTCCGCCAAACCGAAGGTGAGCGGGGTCCCGGGCCGGGGCTGGCGGGGCGGGCACGAGGGGATGGGGACACACTCCGCCCGTCCCTGTCGGTGTCGCCGCCACCCCTGACCCCGCTGTCCCCTCGCTCGCAGGGCACGTGGCCGTCGCGCAAAGCTCCGCCGCACCGGGAGCTCCTCGCCATCCCCTTCGTCTCGGCCGCCGCCCGCAAGAGGAAGAAGAGGAGAGAGGCCGAAGGCGTTGGGAGCAGCACCGACGACGACGCGGAGCGCAGGGACAGCCCCGGCCGGCAGCTGGAACGGGAGATCCCCGCGGTGACACCGGGCAAAGCTCCCCGCGGCACCGGCACCGAGCCGGCGGCTCCGGGCCCGGCCGGGATGGAACGGGAACGCTGCGGCGATCCCGAGCCGGCACCGGACGCCCGCTCCATCGTGTCCGGCTACTCCACGCTGTCCACCATGGACCGCAGCCTGTGCTCCGAGGTGCACTCGGTGGCCGGGAGCCGCGGGGAGGAGGCGGATGACGAGCGCAGCGAGCTCAGCCACATGGAGACGGACACGGAGAGCCGCGAGGGAGCGCGACCGGGACAGCCCGGGGGACAGGACGGGACAGGCGACGAGGACAAGTCCCCCCTGGGCCGGCCGTCCTTCAACTCGCACCGCCTGATCCAGTGCGACACGCTGGCCCGCAGGAAGCTGGGGCGACCGCGGCCGGCCGGGGACACGGCGGGGGCGGCCAGTGGCGACGAGCAGAGCTGGGCGGCCACCGGGCGAGCGTCGCTGCGGGAGCAGCTCCGGCAGCACCTGCGGGGCTCCGCCGATGACTTCGGGGTCCGCCTGCGCCGGGCCAGCTCCCCCGAGAGCCGCCGCAAGAAGAGCAGCTGGCGCCGGCACACGGTGGTGGTGCCCGGTGGCCTCAAGGACCTCAACTTCAACGAGTGGAAGGAACCGCGGGGACACGAGGGGACAGCGGGACCCTGTCGCGACAAGGACTCGGGGCTCAGCAGCCTGGAGTCCACCAAAGCCCGGCCCGCGGTTTCCTCGCCCGCCCCGCCTGGCGCTGCTGGCCCGGGCGCGGCCACCGGGAGCCCGGCCGCCGGTAGCCCCGGTCCCGCGGCGCCCCGGCGCTGTGACCCCCCCGGGCCGTGTTTAATTTAAGGATTGTCCCTTGTCGCCGTATTTAATTGTGCTCCGGACGAGCTGTTGGTGTTATTTAACAGGTCCCGGTGGCCACGGAGGGGACGAAGCCACCGCGTCCCCCAGGCTTTGGGGACCGGCGGTGGTGCCACCGCACGGTGCCCCGGCCCCCGGGCAGTGCCAGGAAGGGCGTGGGGGGCTCCCGGGGACTGTCCCCAGGGGTGGCACTGCTGTCCCCAGCCGCGGCGGAGCGGAGTGCGGGCACTTCCCTGAGCGCTGCGGCTGCTCCGGACGGGACCTGGCCCGGGCTGGGGACCCTGGGGACCCTGGGGACACCAGGGACCTCGGTGTGACAGACCCTTGGAGACCCTGGGGACACCGGGGACCTCGGTGTGACAGCCCTTGGGGACACCGGGGACCTCGGTGTGACAGGCCCTTGGGGACACTGGGGACACCGGGGACCTCGGTGTGACAGGCCCTTGGGGACCCTGGGGACACCGGGGACCTCGGTGTGACAGGCCCTTGGAGACCCTGGGGACACTGGGGACCTCGGTGTGGCAGCCCTTGGGGACCCTGGGGACCTCGGTGTGACAGGCCCTGGGGGAGCCTGGGGACAGCAGGGTGACAGACCCTGTGCTGGGGACCCTGGGGAGCTCGGTGTCACAGACCCTTGCTTTGGGGAACCCTGGGGACCCTGTGAGAGACCCCTACCCTGGGGGACCTTGGGGACATCAAGGTCACAGTCCCCTGCCCTGGGGACCTTGGGGACATCAAGGTCACAGACCCCTGCCCTGGGGACTCTGGTGTCAGATCCCCTGCCTCGGGGGACCTTGGGGACATCAGGGTCACAGACACCTGCCTTGGGGACCTCGGTGTCACAGACCCTTGCTCGGGGGGACCTTGGGGACATCAGGATTAGAGACCCCTACCCCGGGGGACCTTGGGGACATCAAGGTCACAGACACCTGCCCTGGTGACCTTGATGACAGACCCTGGGGACATCAGAGACCCTGGGGACATCAGGGACCTGGTGACCTCAATGCCAGACCCTGCAGACCCTGGTGACATCAGTGACCCTGGTGACATCAGTGACCCTGGGGACATCAGAGACCCTGGGGACATCAGGGACCCCGGTGACCTCGATGACAGACCCTGCAGACCCTGGGGACATCAGGGACCCTGGGGACATCAGAGACCCTGGGGACATCAAGGACCTGGTGACCTCGATGCCAGACCCTGGGGACATCGGGGACCCTGGGGATATCAGTGACAGACCCTGGGGACCCTGGGGACTCTCCATGCCCTGAGAACCTTTCGGGGTCCCACCTCAGAGACCCCCCCCGTGTGCCAGCGTCCCTTGGGGACCTCAGCGCTGTCACCCTCACCTGGGGGGGCTCCGCAGAGGACAGGGGACACCCTGTGACAGCGGAGGGGACACCACCACCCTTCACCCTCCGCGGGTGGCACCTCCTGGAATGTCCCCGTCCCCTCCCATCGCTGTCCCCTTCCTGTCCCCACCCCCAAGGCCAGAAGCACTTTAGGAAGGGAATCTGGGGACACCGAGCGTGGCCACAAGTGCCACCACCTGGTGTCACACCCTGTCACCGGTCTCTCCGTGTCCTTCTCGTACCTTATGCAAATATTTGCTGTAAAGTCGTTGGGTTTTTCTTTTTTTTTCGTTATTTTTTGGGGTTTTTTTTGGGTTTTTTGTTATTTTCTTCCTTTCCTCCCCCCTGTAAATATCATCCCCGTCCCTGTAACATACCCCAAAGGATTTCTAAAGATTTTTTAAGAAGTTTTGCTCAGCCAACCCCGAGCAGGGGACGTGCTGGACCAGTGGTGACTTTTTAAAACCCTCCTGCATGTCCCCCGCCTCCCAAAAAAAAACCCAAAACAACCCAACAAAAAACCCCTTCCCACCCCAATTCCCCGATCTGCAAAACTGCAAAAAAATCCCCAAACCAACCCAAAAAATCCCCCTTGCTTTGCCCCCTCCCAGCTCCAGGCTATATATTGGAAATAAACTGGTTATTCAAGGTTTTGTTGGTATTAATTTCCCTTTTTTTGTTGTTTTTCTGGTGGGCTGGGACATCCCCTAAATTCCTGCTGTTAGGAATTTTTATTCCTGGATTTCTCCGCGGGAGGATAAATCTCATTTTTCTCTGAGCCTGTGGGGAGGAAATACCAGAATTGGGGATGCCCCATCCCCGTCAAAATTCTCAATTTTTGATTTCTCAAATTCCTCAAATTTCTCGAAGTTTTTAGACTCCTCAAATGTCTCGAATTTCTCAATTCTCAAATATCTCAAATTCCTCAGATTCCTCAAATGTCTCAAATTCCTCAGATTCCTCAAATTTCTCAATTTTATCAAATTCCTCAGATTCATCAAATTTCTCAGATTCCTCAGATTCCTCAAATTTCTCAATTCTCAAATGCCTCAAATTCCTCAGATTCCTCAAATTTCTCAATTTTATCAAATTCCTCAGATTCCTCAAATTTCTCAGATTTTTCAGATTCCTCAAATTTCTCAATTCTCAAATGTCTCAAAATTCGAGGAAGCGAGAGAGGGGAAAAAAAATCGCCGGAAAAAGACAGAAAAAGAGGCCAAAAAAAAAAAAAAAAAAAAAAAAGGTAATTTTATTAAAGCCGGACACTCTGATAGAAAAGAAAAATTAGAAAGGGAAAAAAGGAAAAGAATAAAAAGCAACCCTTTTGTCACGGGAATAATTACAACGGTCACACACAACTACCCATGGCATCCACGGTGACACGGGGGCGACACGGCGTGGGGAGGGGGTGACACAGGCTGGGGGAGGGGGTCCCCTCCCTCCCCTCCCCCTCTTTTCCCCCGCGCGAGGCTTTTTTTTTTTTAATTTTTTTTTTTTTTACATTTTTCTTCATTTTTTTCCCTTTTTTTTTTTTTTTTTGTTGTTGTTGTTCCTTTTATTTCCTTTTTTAAAACAGTTCACGAGAAAATTCATGCGGAAAAGAGAGAGAGACACGACGGCGTAGAAACCCCAAAACAGCCTCTAAGGAGAGCCAGAAATTCGCTTTTTTTCCCTTTTTTTTTTTGCTTTTTCTTCTCAGTTCTTCTTTTTTTTTTTTTTTTTTGTCCTTTTCAGAGTCGTAGCCTTTTATTTTTTATTTTTTTGTTGGTTCTGAAACAACATCCAGACGAGTAAAGCGGGGAGCGCATGCAGCGGGCGCCTCCGACACATGCACGATGCAGGCAGCGCTTGGATTTGGGCTTTTTTTTGTGCTTTTTACACATTTTCCTCTTTTTTTTTGGTCGTTTTTAAAAACATTTTTTTTTTCCGGTTTGAACCAGATTCGAGTTGTTTCGTTTTGAATTTTGGTGGGTTTTTTTTTTGTTTTTTTTTTGTAGTTTTTGCTTCAGCGAGGGATTTGCGCGATGCCATGAAGGGGACGGACGCACACGCACACGCGGGGACATCACGCTCACGGGGACACCAGCCAGGACAAGGGGACATCACGGGGGGGTTTGGGGACAGTTTGGGACCTGCCACCCCCTCAGCTGGCCTTGTCACCCCCCTCACCTGGCGCTGTCACCCCCTGGTTTGGCACTGTCACCTCCCGGCTTGGCATCGGTGACGCCGAGCGGGGAGAGGTGGCTTGGGGACAAGCCCCAGAATTGGTGACAGCTTGGGGACACCACGGTGGGGACACTGAGATGGGGACACCAAAATTTGGGACACCAAATTGGGGACACCAAGATGGGGACAATGAGATGGGGACACCAAATTAGGGACACCATATTTGGGACACCAAGATGGGGACATCAAATTTGGGACACCAAGATAGGGACACCAAACTGGGGACACCAAATTGGGGACACCAAATTTGGGACACCAAATTAGGGACACCAGATTGGGGACACTGAGATGGGGACACCAAGATGGGGACACCAAATTAGGGACACCAAATTGGGGACACCAAATTTGGGACACCAAGATGGGGACACCAAACTGGGGACACCAAATTGGGGACACCAAGATGGGGACACCAAATTAGGGACACCAAATTGGGGACACCAAATTGGGGACACCAAGATGGGGACACCAAATTAGGGACACCAAATTGGGGACACCAAATTTGGGACACCAAAGTGGGGACACCAAATTTGGGACACCAAGATGGGGACACCAAACTGGGGACATCAATGTGGGGACATCAAATTTGGGACACCAAGATAAGGACAATGAGATGGGGACACCAAGATGGGGACACCAAGATGGGGACACCAAAGTGGGGAGACCAAGATGGGGACACTGAGATGGGGACACTAAATTTGGGATACCAAATTGGGGACACCAGTGTGGGGACATCAGCTTTGGGACACCAAGATGGGGACAATGAGATGGGGACAATGAGATGGGGACACCAAGATGGGGACACCAAATTAGGGACACAAAGGCGGGGACAACGTGATGAGGACACCAAAGTGTGGACACCAAACTGGGGACACCAAATTTGGGACACCAAGATAGGGACAGCGAGATGGGGACACCAAGGTGGGGACACCAAGGTGGGGACACCAAGATGAGGACACCAAATTGGGGACACCAAGATGGGGACACCAAATTTGGGACACCAAAGTGGGGACACTGTGCTGGGGATGCTAAAGTGGGGATATTGAGGTGGGGACACTGAGGACAGCTCCCTCCAGTGTCATTTTTGGTGGTGTCCCCTAGTGGGTGGCATTGTCACCTCCATCTGAGTGTCCCCAAGGGGGTGGCATTGCCACCTCCATCTGGATATCCCCAAGGGGATGGCACTGGAGTGTCCCCATGGAGGATGGCATTGTCACCTCCATGCGGGTGTCCCCACAGGGGTGGCATTGTCACCTCCATGCAGATGTCCCCAAGGTGATGGCACCATCACCCATGGAGGAGGGCATTGTCACCTCCATACAGGTGTCTCCAAGGGGGTGGCATTGTCACCTCCATCTGAGTGTCCCCAAGGGGGTGGCATTGTCACCTCCATCTGAGTGTCCCCACAGGGGTGGCATTGTCACCTCTATGTGGTTGTCCCCACAGGGGTGCCATTGTCACCTCCATACAAATGTCCCCACGGGGGTGGCATTGTCACCTCCATGTGGGTGTCTCCAAGGTGGTGCCATTGTCACCTTCATACGAGTATCCCCAAGGGGGTGGCATTGTCACCTCCATCTGAGTGTCCCCACAGGGGTGGCATTGTCACCTCCATGTGGATGTCCCCACAGGGTTGACATTGTCACCTCCATCTGAGTGTCCCCACGGGGGTGGCATTGTCACCTCCATGTGGATGTCCCCACAGGGGTGGCATTGTCACCTCCATGTGGTTGTCCCCACAGGGGTGGCATTGTCACCTCCATGTGGGTGTCCCCATGGGGGTGCCATTGTCACCTCCATACAAATGTCCCCAAGGGGGTGGCATTGTCACCTCCATATGGGTGTCCCCACAGGGTTGACATTGTCACCTCCATATGAGTGTTCCCACAGGGGTGGCATTGTCACCTCCATGTGGATGTCCCCACAGGGGTGGCATTGTCACCTCCATCTGAGTGTCCCCACAGGGGTGACATTGTCACCTCCATACAAATGTCCCCACGGGGGTGGCATTGTCACCTCCATACGAGTGTCCCCACAGGGGTGGCATTGTCACCTCCATGTGGTTGTCCCCACAGGGGTGCCATTGTCACCTCCATACGAGTATCCCCACAGGGGTGGCATTGTCACCTCTATGTGGTTGTCCCCACAGGGGTGCCATTGTCACCTCCATACAAATGTCCCCACGGGGGTGGCATTGTCACCTCCATGTGGGTGTCTCCAAGGTGGTGCCATTGTCACCTTCATACGAGTATCCCCAAGGGGGTGGCATTGTCACCTCCATCTGAGTGTCCCCACAGGGGTGGCATTGTCACCTCCATGTGGATGTCCCCACAGGGTTGACATTGTCACCTCCATCTGAGTGTCCCCACGGGGGTGGCATTGTCACCTCCATGTGGATGTCCCCACAGGGGTGGCATTGTCACCTCCATCTGAGTGTCCCCACAGGGGTGACATTGTCACCTCCATACAAATGTCCCCACGGGGGTGGCATTGTCACCTCCATACGAGTGTCCCCACAGGGGTGGCATTGTCACCTCCATGTGGTTGTCCCCACAGGGGTGCCATTGTCACCTCCATACGAGTATCCCCACAGGGGTGGCATTGTCACCTCCATGTGGGTGTCCCCATGGGGGTGCCATTGTCACCTCCATACAAATGTCCCCAAGGGGGTGGCATTGTCACCTCCATATGGGTGTCCCCACAGGGTTGACATTGTCACCTCCATATGAGTGTTCCCACAGGGGTGGCATTGTCACCCCCATGTGGGTGTCCCCAAGGGGGTGACATTGTCACATCCATGTGGGTGTCCCCACAGGGGTGACATTGTCACCTCCATACAAATGTCCCCACGGGGGTGGCATTGTCACCTCCATACAAATGTCCCCACAGGGGTGGCATTGTCACCCCCATGTGGGTGTCCCCAAGGGGGTGACATTGTCACATCCATGTGGGTGTCCCCAAGGGGGTGACATTGTCACATCCATGTGGGTGTCCCCACAGGGGTGGCATTGTCACCTCCAGCCAGCAGCTGCTGCCGCGCCCCCTCCTCGGGCGCCACGAGGTGACAGAAGGTGACAGAAGGTGACAGAAGGTGACAGGGCGGGGCAGGGGAGGGGACAGCACCAGGTGCCACCACCACCCCCTGGCAGCTGCGGCTTTGCTACAGCGAATCCACTTTGGTAGCCAGAAAAAAAAAATAAATTAATTAAAAATCAAATTAATTGCGAACGCATCCGCGACTGCTATTGCTGCTGGCAGTGGGGCGCGGGACGGCGTCCCCAAGGCCACCAGGGGACACCTGGTGACACCTGGGGACACCTGGGGACAAGGAGAGAGGGCGGGGACTCAGCGCGACACGAGGAGCTCTAAACCTAAGCGGGGATTTGGAATCCAGCCCCTAAATAATTCCGGACGTGATTTATTTATTTATTTCTCTTCTTTTTCCTCTTCTCTTTTTTTTTTTTTTTTTTTTTTTTTTTTAGATTATTTTCCCCTCTTTAAATATTTATATATAGATTTATATTACGTATATTATATATATATAATATGTAAATATATTTTTTAAAACAATATAAAATGTTAAGACACTTCACTTAAATGTAAAGAGTTGCTTTTTTTGCAATCCAAAGAAATTGCATCATGATTTTTTTTTTTCCTTTTTTTTTTTTTAAACCTTCCTTCCTTTTTATTTTTTTGGTCTTTTTTTTCTTTTTTTTTTGGTTTTTTGTCCTTTTTTTTTGCGTGTGTTTTCTCTTTGTTATTCAAAAAAAAGGCTCTCGTTTCTTCTGTACAAAAATGACCAAGATACAAAAAAAAAAATAAAATAAAAAACAAAACCACAAAATCAGAGGAAAGGGGGGAAAGGACGAAAAAGGAATTGAAATTCAAATAAAACCCAAAAATAATCAAATAATCAACCCAAGGACGAAATGGAGAACGGAAGGAGTGATCGGATCTCGTGCTGCACACACAGAGCACATGAACACGCACAGCTGGGCACACCTGGGCACACCTGGAGTGCACCTGGGCACACCTGGGCACACCTGGGCACACCTGGCATACACCCAGAACACATATGGGTACACCTGGGCACACCTGGAGTGCACCTGGGCACACCTGGGCACACATAGGTACACCTAGAGTACGCTCAGAGTACACCTGGGCACACCTGGAGTACACCCAGAGCACACGTGGGCACACCTAGAGTACACCTAGGCACACCTGGAGTACACCCAGAGCACACCTGGTGCACACCTGGGCACAGCCAGGTGCGCCTGGCACACCTGAGGAGCACCTGGGCACTGCTGGGGCACAGCTGGGCACACCTGAGATGTACCTGGATACACCCGGGCACAGCTGGGGTGTCCCTGGGCACAGCTGGGACACGCCTGAGATGCACCTGGGCACACCTGGGGTCTACCTGGGCATACCTGGGGTGTCCCTGGGCACACCTGTGCACACCTGGAGCCCACCTGTGGCACACCTGGGGTCTACCTGGGCATACCTGGGGTGTCCCTGGGCACACCTGTGCACACCTGGAGCCCACCTGTGGCACACCTGGGGTCTTCCTGGGCACACCTGGGGTGTCCCTGTGCACACCTGGGCACACCTGGGGTCTACCTGGGCACACCCATGCACACCTGAAGCCCACCTGGGCACACCTGGGGTCTACCTGGGCACACCTGGGGTGTCCCTGTGCACACCTGGGCACACCTGTGCACACCTGGAGCCCACCTGTGGCACACCTGTGCACACCTGGGCACACCTGGGGTCTACCTGGGCACACCTGGGGTGTCCCTGGGCACACCTGTGCACACCTGGGCACACCTGGGCTGTACCTGTGCACACCTGGACCCGCCCGGTGCCCCCCACCCCAGGCTGGGCAGAACCGGGGCTGCTCCCCCGGTGGGGTGCTCCGGGACGCCGGTCCCCAACCGGGAGGTGACAAAACCGCACCGGGTCACCCCCCCCACCGGGACCCCAATTCCCAATTCCCAATTCCCCAATTCCCAATTCCCCAATTCCCAATTCACACCCGCGCCCTGCGGCCCCTCCGGCACTCGCGGGGACCCCCCGGCGCCACTCGCGGGGACCCGGGCGCGGTGCTGGCGCTGGTGGCGGAGGTGACGAGGAGCCGGGACGGCCCCGAGCCTTCGGCCTCGCCGGGCACCCACCGGGGAGCCCCGGCCGGGGCTGTCCGCTCCTCCCGCGGGGACAGCGCCGCGGCGCCCGGGGCGCTCGGGGGTCGCTCCGGGGGTCGCTCCGAGCGTGTCTTGGGGCGCCGCTGCTTCCCGGTTTTCCGCGAGGTGGGAGCCGGGAGCTGCTCCTGGCTGGAGGCTGGTGGGGGGAAGCTCGGAGAGCTCTTAAATAAATAGAATAAAATAAAAAAAAAACAAAAAAAAAACAAAACCAAAAAAAAACGGGGAGGGGAAAAGGGGGGAGAAAAAGAGAGGGGAGGGGAACAAACCAACAGCGATCCAAAGGGGAGGGGGAAAAGAGGAAAGGAGGGAAAAAAGGAGGGGAAAAGGAGGGGAAAAAGGGGGGGGAAGGAGGGGAAAAAGGAGGAAAAAAGGAGGGAAAAAAGAGAAAAAAGGAGGAAAAAAGGAAAAAAGGAGGAAAGGAGGAAAAAAGGAGGAAAAAAGGAGAAAAAATGAGGGGAAAAAAGGGGGGGGAAAGGAGGAAAAAAAGGAGGAAAAAAGGAGGAAAAAAGAGAAAAAAGGAGGAAAAAAGGAGGAAAGGAGGAAAAAAGGAGGAAAGGAGGAAAAAAGGAGGAAAGGAGGAAAAAAGGAGGAAAAAAGGAGGAAAAAAGGAGGAAAGGAGGAAAAAAAGGAGGAAATGAGGAAAAAAGGAGGAAAGGAGGAAAAAATGAGGAAAAAAGGAGGAAAGGAGGAAAAAAAGGAGGAAAGGAGGAAAAAATGAGGAAAAAAGGAGGAAAAGATGAAAAAAGGAGGAAAAAAGGAGGAAAAAAGGAGGAATAACAGGAGGAAAAAAGGAGGAAAAAAGGAGGAAAGAAGGAAAAACAGGAAGAAAAAAAAGAGAAAAGGAGGAAAAAAAGAAGGAAAGGAGGAAAAAAGAAGGAAAGGAGGGTAAAAAGGAGGAAAGGACGAAAAAAGGAGGAAGAAAGGAGGGAAAAAAAGGAGGAAGAAAGGAGGGAAAAAAAGGAGGAAGAAAGGAGGAAAGGAGGAAAAAAGGATGAAAAACAGGAGGGAAAAAGGACGAAAAAAGGAGAAAAGGAGGAAAAAAAGGAGGGGAAAAAAGGACAGAAAAAAAAAAACCCAAAAAGAGAGAGAGAGAAACAGAAAGTGGCTGGTTGGCCATGGCGGAGCGGGAGGGGACACAGATTCGGGCCGAGGCGCGGCACAGGCGAGACACAAAAGTTCTTTTTTTTTTGGCGGAGCGGAAGGCGACAAAAAGCACGGATGAAAAACAGAAAGAGCAGGGGACACAGGTGGCGGATTCCCCTGCGGAGAGCGCCTCAAGGAGAAGCCAAGTCCCAGGGAGGAGGAGGAGGAGCCCGAGGAAGAGAGGAGGAAGGCCCCGGGAGCAGGAGAGCGGCCGGGCGGAGCTGGCAGGGAGCTCAGAATGAGATGGAGGAGTTCCTGGCCCCAAAGGAAGTCAATACGGGGATGGATGTTCTGCCAGCTGCGGGTTTTTCTGAGACCGTGGGGGAGGTCTCACTGGCCTCTTTAGATGGTCTAGTGGCCTGGAAAGAAAAGCAAGATTCAAGGAGGACGAGGAGGAGGAGGAGGAGGAAGGAAAGGGTGGAAAGTTTGAAGAGAAAGAAAAGGGAAAGCTTGGAAAATAAACCAACAACAACAAAAAAAATAAAAGGCGAAAGAAAGGAAAGGAAAATAAATGAAATTAAAAAAAATACCAAAAAAAGGACAGAAAAGAACCCCAAAAACAACGGAGAAGCGAAAGGAGCTCGTCGAGAAAGCAGCACTGAGTCAGGCCTGAGGTCAAGCAGCTGGAAAAGGGCCACCACCACAAAGAGCAGCCACAAGAGCGGGTCCCACGCGTCACTGACACGGGCAGGGGACGTCCCCGAGGCGTGAGGACGGACGGACGGACGGACGGACACACAGCCACGCACAGCCGGGGGTGGGGGAGGACACGGGGTGGGGGGGAAAGGCAGAGGGGGGACAAGAAGTGGCAGCGTTAGAGCGGGCACGGCCCCCGGCAGCACCCAAGGGTGCCCGCCGTGTCCCCGTCCCCCAGATAAATCCCACACGGGGGACAAAAGTGACACGGAAAAGTCGCTGCTGCGGCCCAGGGGAGGGGACTTGGTGGCCTGATGGGGTCATGGGGATGCTTCCTGCTCCCTCAGGTTTGTCCGGTCCAGGGGGAATCCAGAGGGAATTCCCTGCCTCTTCCCGGTTCTATGAGGTGGGACAACGTCACAGCCTAGAGGGACACCTTGAAAAACCTCAAAAATCCCTCAAAAAACCTCAACAAACCACAAAAAACCCTCAACAAACCTCAAAAAAACTCAAAAAAACCAGAGGGACGCCCCAACCTTGAAAAACCTCAACAAACCCTCAAAAAACTGTCAAAAAACCCTCAAAAACCTCAAAAAACCCCCCAAAAACCCCAACAAACCTCAAAAAAACCTCAAAAAAACCAGAGGGATGCTCCAACCTTGAAAAGCCTCAAAAAACCCTCAGAAAACCTCAACAAACCTCAGCAAACCTTCAACAAACCTCAAAAAACCTCAAAAAAAACCCAAGGGGGACGCTCCAAACTTGAAAAACTCAAAAAACCCTCAAAAAAACCCCAACAAACCTCAAAAAACCTCAAAAAAACCAGAGGGATGCTCCAAACTTGAAAAACTCAAAAAACCCTCAAAAAAACCTCAACAAACCTCAAAAAACCCTCAACAAACCTCAAAAAAACCTCAACAAACCTCAATAAAAAACCTCAAAAACCTCAAAAAAATCCCTCAAAAAAACCCCAAAACCCTCAAAAAAACCCTCAAAAAACCCTCAACAAACCTCAAAAAAACCCCAAAGAACCCCAACAAACCTCAAAAAACCCCACAAAAAACCCCAAAAAACCTCCAAAAACCCTCAAAAAAAAAAAACCAACCCTCAAAAAACCCTCAACAAACCTCAAAAAAACCCCAAAGAACCTCAAGAAGCCTCAAAAAAAAAAATCCCACAAAAAACCCCTCAAAAAACCCTCAACAAACCTCAATAAAAAACCTCAAAAAACCCCTCAAAAAACCCTCAAACAACCCCCAAAGAACCTCAACAAAACTCAAAAAAAAACCTCAAAAAAACCCTCAAAAACCCCTCAACAAACCTCAACAAACCTCAATAAAATCCCTCAAAAAAACCTCAAAAAAACCCTCAAAAAACCCTCAAAAAAACCCTCAAAAAACCTCAAAAAATCTCAAAAGAATACCTCAAAAAACTTCAAGAAACCTCAAAAAAACTTCAAAAACACCTTCAACAAATCTCAAAACACCGCCTCCCTGGGGAGGTTTTTTCACCGAGAGGGGGTTTGACCCTTTTTGCCCATTTTGCTCCTTCCACATTTTTTCCCCTCGGAACCGCGCCGCGAGGAGCCGGGAAAATGCGCGGAATTGGGTTTATTTCCCGTTTTTTTGGGGGGCGGGGAAGGGATGGAGGCGCAGCGCGGGGGCAGAGGAGGGGTGGGGGCGAACCCACCCAGAGAGGGGGAAAAATGGGGTGCAGGGACGTGGGGGGACGGGGACAGCAGGGAGGGACAAAAGCCACCCCAAGTGTCCGTGATCCCCAGGCCAGCTGGGAATGCGCGGGCAGCGCTGGGGTGACAGCAGGGACAGAGTGGGGGGAACCCCGAAATTGCCCCCCGAGGTGGGGAGGGGGTCAGTGCTGGCTGCTGGGGGGGTTTGGGGTGCTCCATGCCACCCCCAAAACGCTTCTCTTCCAGCTGCTGTGGCCCGCTGGCGCTGTCACCGCAGTGTCACCACAGTGTCACCACGGTGTCACCACCCCGCCTGGGACACCCACGAGCACACCCACGCCCACTGTGGGTGCACAGAGTGGGAGGGGAGGGGGTCTGGGCTCCCCAAAACCTCCCCCAGCAGGGAATTCTCATCCCGCGGCTTCAACAGCACGGCCAAGGAGGTGGCATTGTCCCCCTGGGGTGACACGGCCACCCGCTCAGGGTGGCACCCAGCGTTTGGCGACCAACGTGGAGTTTGTGACTTTGTGACTTTGTGACTTTGCGACTTTGTGACTTTGTGACTCTGCCCTGTCTGTGCCCCTGTCGCCAGCCCCCGGGGCGGGCACAGAGAGTGACAAGAGCCACCCCCGCAGTGCCACCACCGCGTCCCTCTGTCCCCAACCCCAAATCTGAGAAGGTCCCAAAAATAAAAAGGGAGAGAACGCGATCCCAAAACTCATCACCCCGCGGGTGTCCCCGGCTCGGGCTGTGCCCAGGGTGATGCCAGGGGGGTGGGCAGCTCTGGAGGGGCGGTGGGCAGCGCTGGGGGTAGTGGGCAGCCTTGGGGGGGGGGTGGGCAGCCTTGGTGGGGCAGTGGGCAGATTTGGGGGTGGTGGGCAGCATTGGGGGCAGTGGACAGCCTTGGGGGCAGTGGGCAGTGCTGGGGGTGGTGGGCAGCCCTGGGGGGGTGGTGGGCAGCGCTGGGGGCGGTGGGCAGCCTTGGGGGGGGGTGGGCAGCCTTGGTGGGGCGGTGGGCAGCGCTGGGGGCGGTGGGCAGCCTTGGTGGGGCGGTGGGCAGCGCTGGGGGCGGTGGGCAGCCTTGGTGGGGCGGTGGGCAGATTTGGGGGTGGTGGGCAGCACTGGGGGCAGTGGGCTGCCCTGGAGGTTTTGGACAGCCCTGGTGGGGCAGTGGGCTGCCCTGGGGGTGGTGGGCAGCGCTGGAGGGGTAGTGGGCAGCCCTGGGAGCGGTGGGCAGCCCTGGAAGGGTGGTGGGCAAACCTGGTGGGGTGGTGGGCAGCCTTGGGGGCGGTGGGCAGCCCTGGAGGTTTTGGACAGCCCTGGAGGGGTAGTGGGCAGCCCTGGGGGCAGTGGGCAGCCCTGGAGGGGTGGTGGGCAGCCCTGGGGGCAGTGGGCAGTGCTGGTGGGGTGGTGGGCAGCCTTGGTGGGGCGGTGGGCAGCCCTGGGGGTTTTGGACAGCCCTGGTGGCAGTGGGCAGTTCTGGGGGTGGTGGGCAGCCCTGGAGGGGTGGTGGGCAAACCTGGTGGGGTGGTGGGCAGCGCTGCGGGCGGTGGGCAGCCCTGGGGGCGTTGGGCAGCCCTGGGGGTAGTGGGCAGTGCTGGGGGCGGTGGGCAGCCCTGGAGGGGTGGTGGGCAGCCTTGGGGGCGGTGGGCAGCCCTGGGGGTTTTGGACAGCCCTGGTAGCAGTGGGCAGTGCTGGGGGCGTTGGGCAGCCCTGGGGGTAGTGGGCAGTGCTGGGGGCGGTGGGCAGCCCTGGGAGGATCGTGGGCAGCCTTGGGGGCGGTGGGCAAACCTGGTGGGGTGGTGGGCAGCCCTGAGGGCGGTGGGCAGCCCTGGGGGTTTTGGACAGCCCTGGTAGCAGTGGGCAGTGCTGGGGGCGGTGGGCAGCCCTGGAGGGGTGGTGGGCAGCGCTGGGGGCAGTGGGCTGCTCTGGGGGCGGTGGGCAGCCCTGGAGGGGTGGTGGGCAGCCTTGGGGGCGGTGGGCAGTGCTGGGGGCGTTGGGCAGCACTCGGGGGGGTCTCTGGGGGTGCAGTACCTGCTGCTGGCCCTGGATCCGCATGTATTCCATGCGCTGCTTGATGTGCTTGCCCTTGTCGGGGCTGCCCTGCTGGCCCTGCTTCAGCCGCGACGCCGGGTTCACCACCTTCATCGCCGGGATGGAGACGCCGCCGCTCTGCCGGGACAAAACCCAGACGGGGGGAAAGGCTTAGAATTGGTTGGCGGAGCCCTGGATGGATGGAGATGTGCCACCACCCTTTGCCGGGCACAGCCCGTGGGGACGATGCCAGGTCAGGAGCAAGGTCACCGGCTCGGCCGTGAAGCTCCGAACCCCACCGGGACTTACCGGGAGGCAACCGGGAGGGATTTTAGGGCGCGCACGGCACACACCGGGACACCGAGGGACAGCCAAGAGAGAGGGGAAAGAGGCGGCGGCAGGCGGAAGCAGAATTCCAGGTGGGAACGGCGGCAGTGGGAATACAGAGGAGTTTATTTACTGTGCACAGGATCCACAGGCGGCAGCGCCACACACACACACTCACCCCGTGCGTCCCCTCCCGTGCCCAGGTCCCCTCCCGGTGTCCTCCTGCCCTGTCCTGTCGCAGCCCAAATTTGGGATGGCTCAGGTGAAGCCCTGGGATCCTCAGTGGTCCCCACAGGTGGGACACGGGGGATTCCCGCACCCCGCAGCGCGAGGGAATCATCAAAGGATGGAAAATCCTCAGCTGGGAGGGAGCCGCGAGCATCAGCCGAGCCCAAATCCCAGCCCTGGAGAACCCCACAAGTGTCTGTGCCGCACCATCCGCAGCATTCCCAGCCTTGGGAATCTTCCCAAGCAGCTCAAAATCCTTGGAATGCGACACCAGCCCCGCCCTGCCCTGCTCTGCTTTAGGATTGACCCATCACAGCTCCTCCCGCCTAACCCTGAGCCTGGCTTCGCTCAGCCCCGGCCATAAATCCATCCCGCAGCTCCACTTCCCCTTTCCCGGGGGAAAAAAAACGGGAAAAATTGCAGCCACACCCCCGTTCACCCAGCGGGAGCCCGCAGAGGACGGCTCCAAGTGGAAAAAGAGATTTTTTTTTTTTTTCCCCAGCGCTGACTGTTAATAAAGGAGCAGGTTGTCATCGCGGCAGAGCTCAGGGCACTTTTTCCCTCCCTCCCTGGTTTTTTTTTCCCAGATATTCAGCTGGATTCCAGCAGAAAGCAATTTGGGATGGCTTCAGGGAGCTCGTGCTGTGGTTTAATGAGGAGAAACATCTGCCAGGCTCCGGCTGCTGCTCCTTAGGAGAGGGATTTTATGGGAAATGGTGAAACCGGGAGCGGTGCTTCGGCACCCAGCCCTGCCTGACCTCAGGGGATGTTCGAGGATCCCGTGGGATGCTCCTGGACCCCGTGAGGTGTTCCTGGACCCTGTGGGATGCTCCTGGACCCCATAGGATGCTCCTGGACCCCATGGGATTTTCATGGATCCCGTGGGCTGCTCTTGGACTTCATGGGATGCTCCTGGACCCCTTGGGGTGCTTTTTGAGCCCATAGGATGCTTCTGAACCCCGTGGGATGCTCTTGGATCCTGTGGGGTGTTCCTGGACCATGTGGGATGATCCTGGACCCTGTGGGATGCTCTTGGACCCCATGGGATGCTCCTGGAACCTGTGGGATTTTCGTGGATCCCATGGGCTGCTCTTGGACCCTGTAGGATATTTGTTGACCCTGTGGGATGCTTTTGGATCCCATGGGATGCTCCTGGAACCTGTGGGATTTTCGTGGACCCCATGGGATGCTCCTGGACCTCATGGGATGTCCATGGATCCCATGGGATGCTCCTGGACCCTCTGGGGTACTCCTGGATCCCGTGGGCTGCTCTTGGACCCATAGGATGTTTGCTGACCCTGTGGGACGCTTTTGGATCCCGTGGGATGCCCATCCTGGACCTGGTCCTTCAAAATCCTGCCAGGGCAGAAGAATCCCCCTCATCCAGGGTGTAACTCCAGGATGGGATCATCCAGCACCACCCGGCACCTTCTCCCTTCCAGCTCATCCCTCGCTCACTCCTGCCCTTCCCAGAGCCCTCCAAGAGTCAGGAGGAAGAGGAAGATTCGCTCTCCACCCCAGCTCTGCCTGGAGGTGGAGTCACAGAGAGGGAGCAGGCGGAGGAAGAGACACCAGAGTGAATCCAGGGCAGAGCAGGGCACGGGGGAGAAGAGAAAATGAACCTGGCGAGTGCCGGGGGGCAGCTGCGGCTTGGGGAGCAGCGCTGGCTTGGTCCTGCTCGCAAAGGGACTCTTGGCAGCACCATCCTTGGCCCGGCTGAGGTCCAGCGCGGTGTCACCGTCGCAGCCTCCGTGCCCGAGGTCCCTCGGGCTCTTCCCGGCCTCCTCGGATCCCAGCGCGCCCTTGGGGAACGCCAATTCCACGGCGGGGTGGCTGCTGATCTCGCTGATGGTCATTTCCAGCTCGCGGATGGTTTCCTCCAGGCTGTCCAGTCTCTGGTAGGTGTCCTCACAAATCTCCGTTTTGCCCGCGGTCGTGGGGGACAAGCGGCCTCTGCAGAGCCCCTCCGCCGTTCTGGGGTCACCCCCAGCATCTGGAACTCCTCCATCCCATCCTGGAGCTGCCGTGGCGTGGCTGGAGCGGGTAGGGATCTGCTCCAGCAGCTGCTGTTCCACCCGGGAATGTCCCGCTGCCCACGGGGCTGCGTCTCTGCCCGCAGAACCCCCGGGATGTGCCCCAGGGTGGGTTGGTGGCTCTCGACCCGGGGCTGGTGGGTTCTCCTCCCTCCACGCGGCTTTGGGAACCCCAGACGAGCATCTAGAACCGAGCCTGGCTCCTCTTTGGGAGTCCCCATCGCCGTCGGGAATGTGGGGGATGATCCCGGCACGGATGGAAGGGAGCGCGGCCTCTGCGGCTCCGGCACCTTCCCCGCGGCTCCGAGGAGGCCACGCAGCCGCGGGAATTTGGGGACAAATCTTTGGGGACAAATCGCTGCCTCCTGGCCTGCTGGCAGTGTCCAGACCCGCGTCCCCTCCTCGTCCCCCCGTTTTATCCCCCGGGGATGCCGAAGGGAACGCCCGGGATGTGCTGCCGGGGGAGCGCGGCGCTGGAGGGGGTTCCTGTGCCAGCGGGGATTTTGGGGAGCTGCCAGGAGCCCCCACACGGCCTCTCCTTGTCCCCTCGGGTGGCAGCTGCCCTCGTGCTGCTGCGCTGCCCGGTGCCACCCACAGCTCCGGCTCGGCTTCGGGGGACGGCGGCTCCGACCCGCACTCGGTGAGCACGATCTGGGGCAGGGAGAAGGCCCGGCTGGCCGGGGCTGCCAGCGGCTCCTAGGCAGAGAATTCAGACAGATTAGGGGCCAGCAGGCAGCGGGGTTTGCCCGGGAGGCGCCACGGGGCACCAGAAATTATTGGGGTCCCCCCACGCCGGTGCTTGTGGGCACGGCAGAGTTCCAGGCGGGAGTTTGGGAAGGGAGGGGGGCTCAGATCCATCCTGCCCGTCCCATACAGCCCAGCGGGATTCATGGCGTGGGCAGGGGATGGAGAGGGTGGATCAGCTCCCTCCTCCGGCCCTGACATCCCACAGGGATCCAGAGCATGGACAGGGACTGGACAGGGATGTTCAATTCCCTCTTTTCCAGCTCTGACATTCCACAGGAATCCAGAGCATGGACAGGGACTGGATAGGGATGTTCAATTCCCTCTTTTCCAGCTCTGACATTCCACAGGGATCCAGAGCATGGGCAGGGAATGGACAGGGAAGTTCAATTCCCACTGGGATCCAGAGCAGGGACAGGGACTGGACAGGGATGTTCAATTCCCACAAGGATCCAGAGCATGGACAGGGACTGGATAGGGATGTTCAATTCCCTCTTTTCCAGCTCTGACATTCCACAGGGATCCAGAGCATGGACAGGGAATGGACAGGGATGTTCAATTCCCTCTTTTCCAGCCCTGACATCCCACAGGGATCCAGATCATGGACAGGGACTGGACAGGGATGTTCAATTCCCACAGGGATCCAGAGCATGGACAGGGAATGGACAGGGATGTTCAATTCCCTCCTGTCCAGCCCTGACATCCCACAGGGATCCAGAGCATGGACAGGGAATGGACAGGGATGTTCAATTCCCACTGGGATCCAGAGAATGGACAGGGATGTTCAATTCCCTCTTGTCCAGCTCTGACATCCCACAGGGATCCAAAGCGGGGACAGGGAATGGACAGGGAAGTTCAATTCCCTCTTTTCCAGCTCTGACATCCCACAGGGATCCAAAGCAGGGACAGGGACTGGACAGGGAAGTTCAATTCCCACAGGGATCCAGAGCATGGACAGGGAATGGACAGGGAAGTTCAATTCCCACAGGGATCCAGAGCATGGACAGGGACTGGACAGGGATGTTCAATTCCCACAGGGATCCAGAGCATGGACAGGGAATGGACAGGGATGTTCAATTCCCACAGGGATCCAGAGCATGGACAGGGAATGGACAGGGAAGTTCAATTCCCACAGGGATCCAGAGCATGGACAGGGAATGGAAAGGGAGGTTCAATTCTCACAGGGATCCAAAGCAGGGACAGGGACTGGACAGGGATGTTTAATTCCCTCCTCTCCAGCTCTGACATCCTGGAGATCCAGAGCACGGACAGGAGATGGAAGAGGATGTTCAATTCCCTCCTGTCCACGGACTGGGAATGGACAGGGATGTTCAATTCCCTCTTTTCCAGCCCTGACATCCCACAGGGATCCAGAGCGTGGACAGGGACTGGACAGGGATGTTTAATTCCTTCCTCTCCAGTTCTGACATTCCACAGGGATCCAGAGCAGGGACAGGGAATGGACAGGGATGTTCAATTCCCTCTTGTCCAGCCCTGACATTCCACAGGGATCCAGAGCAGGGACAGGGAATGGACAGGGATGTTCAATTCCCTCTTGTCCAGCCCTGACATTCCACAGGGATATCCCATCTGGACATTCCCTGCTCTGTCCTGGCGTTCTCTGCTCCATCCCAGTCCCTCCTCCAGTCGTTTTCCTCCTGCTCTTCCCATCCTGGACATTCCCTACTCCATCCTGGCATTCCCTGCTCCATCCTGACGTTCCCTACTCCATCCAGGACATTCCCTACTCCATCCTGGCATTCCCTACTCCATTCTGGACATTCCCTACTCCATCCTGCCAATCCCTGCTCCATCCTGACGTTCCCTGCTCCATCCTGATGTTCCCTGCTCCATCCTGGCATTCCCTGCTCCATCCTGACGTTCCCTGCTCCATCCTGGCATTCCCTGCTCCATCCTGACATTCCCTGCTCCATCTTGCCATTCCCTGCTCCACCCTGGACATGCCCTGCACCATTCCATCTGCTCTCCAGGCGTTTTCCTCCTGCTCTTTGTACCCTGCTCCATCCTGGACATGCCCTGCTCCATCCCAGCCGCTCTCCAGACTCTCTCCAGCCCAGAGCCCAGCTCGGATCTCAGGAGGGCCAGGACGGGGCCAGACCCAACTCCGGGATGATCCCAAACCACCGGATCCTGCTCCAACCCTTCCCTTTCCATGCACAGAGCGGAGTCTCCCATGCAGTGCCCACCCCCGGGGCATGCCGTGAGAGCGGCGGGCGCTGCCCGGTGCTGGGGTGGCCCCGGTGCATCCCGGGACCCACAGCCGTGGGTCAGTGCCAGTTTGAGAACCACGGCCGTGGGTCAGTGCCAGCTCGGGAACCACGGCCGTGGGTCAGTGCCAGTTAGAGAACCACAGCCGTGGGTCAGTGCCGGCTCGGGAGCCACAGCCGTGGGTCAGTGCCGGATCAGGAGCCACGGCCGTGGGTCAGTGCCAGTTTGAGAACCACGGCCGTGGGTCAGTGCCGGATCAGGAGCCACGGCCGTGGGTCAGTGCCAGTTTGAGAACCACGGCCGTGGGTCAGTGCCAGGTCAGGAGCCACGGCCGTGGGTCAGTGCCAGTTTGAGAACCACGGCCGTGGGTCAGTGCTGGCTCAGGAGCCACGGCCGTGGGTCAGTGCCGGCTCAGGAGCCACGGCCGTGGGTCAGTGCCGGCTCGGGAGCCACAGCCGTGGGTCAGTGCCAGATCAGGAGCCACGGCCGTGGGTCAGTGCCAGTTTGAGAACCACGGCCGTGGGTCAGTGCCAGGTCAGGAGCCACGGCCGTGGGTCAGTGCTGGCTCAGGAGCCACGGCCGTGGGTCAGTGCCAGTTTGAGAACCACGGCCGTGGGTCAGTGCTGGCTCAGGAGCCACGGCCGTGGGTCAGTGCCGGCTCAGGAGCCACGGCCGTGGGTCAGTGCCGGCTCGGGAGCCACAGCCGTGGGTCAGTGCCAGTTAGAGAACCACAGCCGTGGGTCAGTGCCGGCTCGGGAGCCGTGGCTGTGGGTTAACACCAGCTCCGTTGCCTGCCAGGAGCCATGGCCATGGGTTAGTGCCGGTTCTGGTGTTGTTTCAGTGCCGGGAGCCACGTCCGTGGGTCAGCACCAGCCCCGGTGCCTCCCGTGACCCACAGCCGTGGGTCAGCACCAGCCCCGGTGCCTCCCGTGACCCACAGCCGTGGGTCAGCACCAGCCCTGGTGCCTCCCGTGACCCACAGCCGTGGGTCAGCACCGGCCCCGGTGCCGTGTCAGTGCCGAGAGTGAGGCAGTGAGGAGACAAGGCGGTGATTAGTCGGTTAAATCAGAGAAAAGCAGAGCAAGTGTGCGGAGAAGAGGAAGAGGAGGAAGGCGGTGAGAGCGCGGCCCCGTGGAGCCGTTACCTTCCATCCTTTCCATCCTTGGGCTCCGTCGGGCCACGGCTCGGAGCGGCCCGGGGACGCGGCCTCGAGGGGGTCCCAGCGGGGCGTGGGGAGGGGAGGGGAGGCAGAGCTCCGCTGAAACACCTGGGGAGTCAAACACGGCCACTGCAGGCACGGAGGGGCAACCGGGGCCTGGCCACTGCGCGGGTGGAAAGGCAACCCGGGCCTGAAGCGGGCTCGTGGTGGCCACGGCCTGAGCAGATGGGATGGTGGAGGTTGGCAGGGGCAGAAGCAGCATTGTCCCCTGTGCTGGTGGCAGTGTCACCTGTCCCTGTGCTGGTGACACTGTCACTCATCCCCCTGTCTGGTCCCCCGGCCAGGAGAGTCACTGGTCCCTTGGCCAGCAGTGTCACTCGTCCCCTGGCCACCAGCATCACCTGTCCACCGGCCAGCAGAGTCACTGGTCCCTTGGCCAGCAGTGTCTCTGGTCCCCTGGCCACCAGCATCACCTGTCCCCTGGCCAGCAGAGTCACTGGTCCCTTGGCCAGCAGTGTCACCTGTCCCCTGGCCACCAGCATCACCTGTCCCCCGGCCAGCAGTGTCACTGGTCCCTTGGCCAGCAGTGTCACCTGTCCCCTGGCCAGCAGTGTCTCTGGTCCCCTGGCCACCAGCATCACCTGTCCCCCGGCCAGCAGAGTCACTGGTCCCTTGGCCAGCAGTGTCACTCGTCCCCTGGCCACCAGCATCACCTGTCCCCCGGCCAGCAGTGTCACCTGTCCCCTGGCCAGCAGTGTCACTGGTCCCTTGGCCACCAGCATCACCTGTCCCCCGGCCAGCAGAGTCACTGGTCCCTTGGCCAGCAGAGTCACTGGTCCCTTGGCCAGCAGTGTCACCTGTCCCCCGGCCAGCAGAGTCACTGGTCCCTTGGCCAGCAGTGTCTCTGGTCCCCTGGCAGCAATGTCACCTGTCCCCCGGCCAGCAGTGTCACTGGTCCCTTGGCCAACAGTGTCACCTGTCCCCCGGCCAGCAGTGTCACTGCTCCCTCAGCCAGGAGAGTCGCTGGTCCCCTGGCCAGCAGTGTCACTGGTCCCTTGGCCAGCAGTGTCACCTGTCCCCCGGCCAGCAGTGTCACTGGTCCCTCAGCCAGGAGAGTCGCTGGTCCCCTGGCCAGCAGTGTCACCCATGCCCTGGCCAGCAGGGTCACCTTTCTCCTGGCCATCACCATCACTGGTCCCCTGGCCAGCAGTCACTGGTCCAGTCTGGGGAATCACTGGTCCAGTTCTTCTGCCTGCAGCACCATCACCTGTGCCCTGTGTCACCACCTGTGCTCCGTGTCACCACCTGTGCCCTGTGTCACCACCTGTGCTCCGTGTCACCACCTGTGCCCCATGTCACCACCTGTGCCCTGCACTGTCACCTGTCCCACACCTGCGCTGTGCCCCGTTCTCCTCCCTCCTGGAGGAAAACCATCCAAGGAAAAACCATCCAAGGAAAAACCATCTGTGCAGCATCCAGGTGTGCCACACCCACCTGTGTCACACCTGTCCCTGGCAGTGCCACCTCTCTGTCCCCACAGCCCCGGGTGGAGCCAGTGCCGGGGATGTCACCACCAAAAACCCCCCCGAGCTGTGCCCTGAGCAGAAGGACGGGGTAGTGTCACCTGCGGGCAGGTGCCACCTGTGTGCCGGTGTCACCTGTGGGGCGGCATCACCTGCAGGGCAGTGTCACCTATAGGGTGGTGTCACCCGTGGGCTGATGTCACCTGCGGACCGGTGTCACCCGTGGGACAGTGTCACCCATGGGGCAGTGCCACCCGCGGGCTGGTGTCACCTGTGGGGTGGTGCCACCTGTGTGCCAGTGTCACCTGCGGGGCAGTGCCACCTGTGGGGCAGGTGTCACCCGCTAGCCAGTGTCACCCATGGGCCAGTGCCACCTGAGGGGCAGTGTCACCTGCGGGTCAGTGCCACCCATGGGCTGGTGCCACCTGCGTGCCAGTGTCACCTGCGGGGTGGTGTCACCTGTGTGTTGATGTCACCTGCGTACCCGTGTCACCTACGGGGCAGTGTCACCTACTGGCCAGTGCCACCCATGGGCTGGTGTCACCTGCGGGCTGGTGTCACCTGCATGTCAGTGCCACCAGTGGGCCGGTGTCACCTGTGGGCTGGTGCCACCTGTGGGTCAGTGCCACCTGTGGACCAGTGTCACCTGTGGGCTGGTGTCACCTCCGTGTCGGTGCCACCTGTGGACCAGTGTCACCTGTGGGCTGGTGCCACCTGCGTGTCGGTGTCCCCTGCGTGTCGGTGCCACCAGCATGCCGGTGCCACCCGTGGGCCGGTGCCACCCGTGGGCCGGTGTCCCCTGCGTGCCGGTGTCCCCTGCATGCCGGTGCCACCCGTGGGCCGGTGCCACCCGTGGGCCGGTGTCCCCTGCGTGCCGGTGACCCCTGCATGCCGGTGCCACCCGTGGGCCGGTGACCCCTGCATGCCGGTGTCCCCTGCGTGCCGGTGTCCCCTGCGTGTCGGTGTCCCCTGCGTGTCGGTGTCCCCTGCGTGCCGGTGTCCCCTGCGTGCCGGTGTCCCCTGCGTGCCGGTGTCCCCTGCGTGTCGGTGCCACCTGCGTGCCGGTGTCCCCTGCGTGCCGGTGTCCCCTGCATGCCGGTGTCCCCTGCATGCCGGTGTCCCCTGCGTGCCGGTGTCCCCTGCATGCCGGTGTCCCCTGCATGCCGGTGTCCCCTGCGTGTCGGTGTCCCCTGCGTGCCGGTGTCCCCTGCGTGTCAGTGCCACCTGCGTGTCGGTGTCACCTGCGTGCCGGTGTCCCCTGCGTGCCGGTGTCCCCTGCGTGTCAGTGCCACCCGTGGGCCGGTGTCCCCTGCGTGCCGGTGTCCCCTGCATGCCGGTGTCCCCTGCGTGTCGGTGTCCCCTGCGTGTCGGTGTCCCCTGCGTGCCGGTGCCACCCGTGGGCCGGTGTCCCCTGCGTGCCGGTGTCCCCTGCGTGCCGGTGTCCCCTGCGTGCCGGTGCCCGCGCTCACCTCCAGCTCGGCGA
This sequence comes from Lonchura striata, assembly GCF_046129695.1. Taxonomy (NCBI): domain Eukaryota; kingdom Metazoa; phylum Chordata; class Aves; order Passeriformes; family Estrildidae; genus Lonchura; species Lonchura striata. Next base: position 7,620,074 of record NC_134627.1, on the reverse strand, counting down.
GGATCCGCTCCTCGTCGTCGTCGTCCTTGGCGGCCGAGGCGATGGCGGGCGGGGTGGAGGCCGGCCGGGCCACCTCGGACACCGCCCGCCGCAGCTTCACCGGCGGCCGCGGCGTCTCCAGCTCCTCCGACTCCGCCTTCTGCCGGGGCAGCGGCCGTGAGCGGCGGGGGGATGCCGGGGGTACCGGGGATACCGGGGAGAACCGGGGAGAACCGGGGAGAACCGGGGAGAACCGGGGAGAACCGGGGGGATACCGGGGAGAGCCGGGGAGAACCGGGGAGAACCGGGGGGATACCGGGGAGAGCCGGGGAGAACCGGGGGGAGCGGGTCGTGAGCGCCGGGTGGATACCGGGGGCATCGGGGGGATACCGGGGAGAACCGGGGGGATACTGGGGAGAACCGGGGAGAACCGGGGAGAACCGGGGGGAGCGGCCATGAGCGACGGGGGGATACCGGGGGCACCGGGGGGGATACCTGGGGGATACCGGGGAGAACCGGGGGGATACTGGGGAGAACCGGAGAGAACCGGGGGGAACCGGGGGGAACCGGGGAGAACCGGGGAGAACCGGGGAGAACCGGGGGGAGCGGCCGTGAGCGACGGGGGGATACCGGGGGCACCGGGGGGATACCGGGGAGAACCGGGTGGATACCGGGGGCACCGGGGGGATACCGGGGAGAACCGGGGGGGAGCGGCCGTGAGCGCCAGAGGGATACTGGGGGCACCGGGGGGATACCGGGGGGATACCGGGGGGATACTGGGGAGAACCGGGGAGAACCGGGGAGAACCGGGGGGAGCGGGCCGTGAGCGCCGGGGGCACTGGGGGCACCGGGGGGAACCGGGGAGATAGCGGGGCCAACCGGGGGCAACGGGCCGTGAGTGCCGGGGGCACCGGAGGGAGCGGGGGGATCCTGGAGGGATACCGGGGGTAACCGGGGGGCATCGGGGGGCACCGGGGGCAGGGGGCTGTGAGCGCCAGAGGCACCGGGGGCACCGGGGACATACCGGGGGGCACAGGGGGGTGCGGGCTGTGAGCGCCGGGGACACCGGGGACACCGGGGGCACCGGGGGGAGTGGGTCGTGAGTGCCGGGGGCACCGGGGGGCAGTGGGGGGTACCGGGGGGTACCAGGGGGATACCGGGGGGACACTGGAGAGCACTGAGGGGAACGGGAGGGAACCGGGGGGGTACCGGGGGGCACCAGGGGCAGTGGGTCGTGAGCGCCGGGGGCACCGGGGACACCGGGGGGCAGGGGGTTATCGGTGCTGAGGTCACAGGGGCACCGAGGGGTACCGGGGGGACACTGAGAGGACACCGGGGGGCACCAGGAGACATCGGGGGACACTGAGGGACACCGAAAGGCAGCGAGGGGACACTGAGGAACACCGGGGGATACCGGGAGGCATCAGGGGACACTGAGAGGCACCGGGGAGCACCGTGGAGCACCGAGAGGACCCGGGGGGCACCGGGGGCCACGGAGGGACACCGGGAGGGGTGGCGCTGACCAGCCCAGCCCAGCCCTCATCCTCACCTTCATAAAGCCGGGCTCCTTCTTGCTGGTGACGATGACCTCGCCGCTGCGGGTCGTGGTCAGCCCGTGCGACGAGGGGAAGCTCCGGCGGGGCGGGGGAGGCGGCGGCGACTTGGAGGGTTTCTCGGTGCGGTACCGCGGCACCGTCAGCTCGTCTGGGCACAAACGGGGGGCTCTGAGGGCACCGCCCGTCCCTGCCCACCTCATCCAACCCCCTCCCCACCTCGGGCACCCGCAGCCCCACCTCTGGAGGCCGCCCCATGCTCCCCACCCGTACCTGAGCCCCGGCGGCCGTTGGGGTCCCCTTTGCCCCCCGATTTGGGGGCGTGCTGCGGCTTGGAGGGTTTGTGCTCGGGCGTGGAGGCGGCGCTGCCGCTGCCCGGGGTTTGTTTGTGCTTGGCGGCGAATTCCAGGTCGGGGATGGCCTTCATGAGCTCGGCCTGGGTCTCCTCCAGGAGCCGGTTGATGTCCTTGGCGCTGTACTGGGTGAGCGCTGCTCGTTTCTCCTCCCAGTCCCGCTCCGCCGCCTGCGGACGCAGAACCCGCTCCAGCCCCGGCCCTGGTGGGCACGGCGTGACCCCGCAGCCCCCGACACCCCCAGAGCCGCTGCGAGGAGCTGCGGGGGCGGGTTTTTGCCCCCATCCCCAAATTTCATGGAATTTATGGAAACACTGGGTTGGAAGAGATCGTTGAGATCATCGAGTCCAACCCAGCCTCAACAGCTCAACCAAACCTTGGCACCCAGTGCCAGCCCCAGGGGTGGTTGAACACCTCCAGGGGTGGTGACTCCACCACCTCCCCAGTCCTTGGGAATTCCCAAAATTCACCGGAATTCACAGAATTCCCAGAATCACAGAATTACCAGGTTGGAAGAGGCCTCCAAGGTCACCGAGTCCAACCCAGCCTCAACAGCTCAACCAAACCCTGGCACCCAGTGCCACCTCCAGCCTTGGTTAAACACCTCCAAGGGTGGTGACTCCACCACCTCCCCGGTCCTTTGGAATTCCCAAAATTCTCCCAAATTCCCAAAATTCACAGTCACAGAATGACTGGGTTGGAAGAGACCTTCAGGATCATTGAATCAAAGCCAGCCCCAACAGCTCAACCAAACCCTGGCACCCAGTGCCACCTCCAGCTTTAGTTTAACACCTCCAAGGGTGGCAGAAGCCTGAGAAAGTGCTAAGAAGAATGTAAATAATTTCTTTATCTTGCGGTTCACATTTATAGTGAATTTCTACCACCGTGCGTCATGCACTGTACGCCAACGGGGCGAGATGTTTTCACTTCAGGACCAATAGAGTCGGTCTGCGCGAAGCTCTGCATAAAAGAGCGACGCGTTTTGAAATAAATCACCGTTCTATTCTCTCAGATGCATTTTGAAATCCATCAGAGCCCCATTCCCTCCTGAACAGAACCACTTCATTCCCATCCTGCCTCAACAACACCACCCAACTCTCATCCAGCCCCGTTTCCACTGCCAGGACTCCTCCACCGAGGAGCAGCACCTCGGGCACCGCTCCCCTTCCCATTTTCACCTTCCCAGACCTTCTGGAGGAGCTGAACCCCCCCGGGGCCGGGCTCTCACCTCCACGGACACGGCTTTGTCCACGCTCTTCTTGCCGGCGGTCTCCGGCGCCGTCTGCGTCTTGGCGGGCACCATCTCGGGGGCTCGGGAGGGGTTATTGCTCTTGCCAGCGTGGCTCTGGGGCTGGGCGACGAAGCCGGGCACACCCAGGGGCTCGGCGGTGCCCGTCAGGTGGTGCAGGCTGACGGGAGGGCTGGTGGGCATCTCCAGCTCCAGCGCTTTGCCGAAATCCGTCTCCGGGGCCGCCTTCTTGGGCGACTGGCTCAGGCTGCTGGGAGAGCTCCACACGCCCTCGTCCACTTGTCTAGGGCAGAGCGGAGGTGCTGAGGGGCCGCGGGCACGGGGGTGGCACAGAATCCTCACTTCGGGCACAAAATCCTCACTTCGGGCACAAAATCCTCAATTTGGGCACAAAATCCTCACTTCGGGCACAAAATCCTCACTTCGGGCATGAAATCCTCATTTTGGGTATGGGGGTGGACACAAAATCCTAATTTTGGGCATGGAGGTGGGCACAAAATCCTCATTTTGGGCACAGGGGTGGCACAAAATCCTCATTTTGGGTGGGCACAAAATCCTCATTTCTGGTGGGCACAAAATCCTCATTTTGGGTATGGGGGGTGGCACAAAATCCTCATTTTGGGCACAAAATCCTCACTTCGGGCACAAAATCCTCATTTCGGGTATGGGGGTGGGCACAAAATCCTCATTTTGGGCACAGGGGGTGGCACAAAATTCTCAATTTGGGCACAAAATCCTCACTTTGGGCACAAAATCCTCATTTTGGGTATGGGGGGTGGCACAAAATCCTCATTTTGGGCACAAAATCCTCACTTCGGGCACAAAATCCTCATTTCGGGTATGGGGGTGGGCACAAAATCCTCATTTTGGGCACAGGGGGTGGCACAAAATTCTCAATTTGGGCACAAAATCCTCACTTTGGGCACAAAATCCTCATTTTGGGCATGGGGGGTGGCACAAAATTCTCAATTTGGGCACAAAATCCTCACTTCGGGCACAAAATCCTCATTTTGGGCATGGGGGGTGGCACAAAATTCTCAATTTGGGCACAAAATCCTCACTTCGGGCACAAAATCCTCATTTTGGGTACAGGGGGTGGCACAAAATTCTCACTTTGGGCACAAAATCCTCTATTTGGGCATGGGGGTGGGCACAAAATCCTCATTTCGGGTATGGGGGTGGGCACAAAATCCTAATTTTGGGCATGCGGGGTGGCACAAAATCCTCATTTTGGGTGGGCACAAGATCCTCATTTTGGGCACGGGGGGTGGCACAAAATCGTCATTTTGGGCACAAAATCCTCATTTTGGGTGGGCACAAAATCCTCATTTCAGGCACAGGGGGTGGCACAAAATCCTCATTTTGGGTGGGCACAAAATCCTCACTTTGGGCACAGGGGGTGGGAACAGAATCCTAATTTCAGGCACGGGTGGTGGCACAAAATCCTAATTTCTGGTGGGCACAAAATCCTCATTTTGGGTGGGCACAAAATCCTCATTTTGGGCAGAGGGGGTGGGAACAGAATCCCAATTTCAGGCACAGGGGGTGGCACAAAATCCTCATTTCTGGTGGGCACAAATCCTCATTTCTGGTGGGCACAAAATCCTCACTTTGGGCACAGGGGGTGGGGACAGAATCCTATTTTCAGGCACAAATCATGGCACAAAATCCTTATTTCAGGCACAAAATCCTCATTTTGGGCACGGGGGGTAGCACAAAATCCTAATTTCTGGTGGGCACAAAATCCTTATTTCAGGCACAAAATCCTCATTTTGGGCACGGGGTTGGCACAAAATCCTCATTTCTGGTGGGCACAAAATCCTCATTTCTGGTGGGCACAAAATCCTCATTTTGGGCATGGGGGGTGGGCACAAAATACTGATTTTGCCCACGGTGGGGGTGGCACAAAAATGAGTTTTGTATAAAAAGACGGATCCCACCCACACCTGGAAAGGACGGAGGGTATTTCCGGGGGTCCTTTTTTTGGGGTCTTTCAACCGAAAACCCATCATTTTCTGCACTCGCCTCGGATGCCCTCCCTGGAGACGAGGCGTGGGGACAAAAGGGACAGCGAGGGGGTGGCCGTGCCCTCGGGGCGTGGGGACAAAAGGGACAGCGAGGGGGTGGCCGTGCCCTCGGGGCTCACCTGCGGATCTGGGCCAGGGTGTCGGTGACGGTTCTGCAGCGCTTGAGGAGCCCGTCCAGGCGGTTGGGTTCCTCCTTGAGGAACTTGACGGCCTCCACCTCCACCCGCAGCACCACGCGCATCTTGCTCTGCAGGCCGGGGAACTGGGCTGCCGGGGGAGTGGTGCAAAGATAAATCTGGGATGTCCTGGAGAATCCCAGGGGAAAACACAAATCCAGGAGAACCTGGAGCATCCCAGGTGCAAAAATAAATCTGGGATGTCCTGGGGAATCCCAGGGGAAACACAAATCCAGGAGATCCCGGAACATCCCAGGTGCAAAGATAAATCTGGGAAGTCCTGGGGAATCCCAGGGGAAAACACAAATCCAGGAGAACCTGGAGCATCCCAGGTGAAAACACAAATCCAGGAGAACCTGGAGCATCCCAGGTGAAAACACAAATCCAGGAGAACCTGGAGCATCCCAGGTGAAAACACAAATCCAGGAGAACCTGGAGCATCCCAGGTGAAAACACAAATCCAGGAGATCCCGGAACATCCCAGGTGCAAAAATAAATCTGGGAAGTCCTGGAGAATCCCAGGGGAAAACATAGATTCAGGAAATCCTGGAACATCCCAGGTGCAAAAATAAATCTGGGAAATCCTGGAACATCCCAGGTGCAAAGATAAATCTGGGATGTCCTGGGGAATCCCAGGGGAAACACAAATCCAGGAGATCCCGGAACATCCCAGGTGCAAAAGCAAATCTGGGAAGTCCTGGGGAATCCCAGGGGAAAACACAAATCCGGGAAATCCTGGAACATCCCAGGTGCAAAAATAAATCTGGGAAATCCTGGAGAATCCCAGGGGAAAACATAGATTCAGGAAATCCTGGAACATCCCAGGTGCAAAAATAAATCTGGGAAGTCCTGGAGAATCCCAGGGGAAAACATAGATTCAGGAAATCCTGGAACATCCCAGGTGCAAAAATAAATCTGGGAAATCCTGGAACATCCCAGGTGCAAAAATAAATCTGGGAAGTCCTGGAGAATCCCAGGTGAAAACACAAATCCAGGAGATCCCGGAACATCCCAGGTGCAAAAGCAAATCTGGGAAGTCCTGGGGAATCCCAGGGGAAAACACAAATCCAGGAGAACCTGGAGCATCCCAGGTGAAAACACAAATCCAGGAGAACCTGGAGCATCCCAGGTGAAAACACAAATCCAGGAGATCCCGGAACATCCCAGGTGCAAAAATAAATCTGGGAAGTCCTGGGGAATCCCAGGGGAAACACAAATCCAGGAGATCCCGGAACATCCCAGGTGCAAAGATAAATCTGGGATGTCCTGGAGAATCCCAGGGGAAACACAAATCCAGGAGAACCTGGAGCATCCCAGGTGTAAAAACAAGTCCGGGAAGTCCTGGAGAATCCCAGGGGAAAACACAGATTCAGGAAATCCTGGAACATCCCAGGTGCAAAAACAAGTCCGGGAAGTCCTGGAGAATCCCAGGTGCAAAACCACAAATCCAGGAGATCCTAGAACATCCCAGGTGCAAAAATAAATCTGGGAAGTCCTGGAGAATCCCAGGTGAAAACACAAATCCAGGAGAACCTGGAGCATCCCAGGGGAAAACACCCAAATCCAGGGGCAAGGAAAACCTGGAGCATCCCAGGTGCCAACACAAATCCAGGAGAACCTAGAGAAGCCCAGATGAAAACACAAATCCAGGAGGACCTGGAGCATCCCAAGGGAAAACACACAGTTCCAGGAGATCCTGGAGCATCCCCAGGCAGAGACGGAGCAGGGAAATTCCGGAAGGTTCCGTTTGCCCCCCCAGCCCCCTCCTCACCCTTGAGGTCCGTCAGGGTCTCCCCCAGCTGCTTGAGCACCGCGGCCTTTTCCTCCAGCTCCTGCGCCGGGATCAGCCGGGGGCCGTGTGCCAGATCCCGCTGGAACTTCTCCATGGCCTTCTCCAGGTCGCTGCCAGGGCAGGGGAGGGCAGGGGGTCACTGAGGGGGTCCCTGGGGGTCCCTGGGGGTCAGTGAGGGTCATTGAGGGGTCACTGGGGGTCACTGAGGGGTCCCTGGGGGTCAGTGAGGGTCATTGAGGGGTCACTGGGGGTCAGTGAGGGTCACTGCTGTGTCAGGAGGGTGGAGAGCACCAAGGGTGGCAGCAGGAGAGGGGACATTGGGATGGGGACCCCTCCTCACTCAGGGATGTGGTCACTGCGTGGGGAACCCCTGATTTGGGGACATGGTCACTGTGTGGGGACCCCCTAATTCCCTAATTTGGGGACATGGTCACTGCGTGGGACCCCCAAATTCCCTAATTTGGGGACATGGTCACTGCGTGGGGAGCCCCAAATCTGGGGACATGGTCACTGTGTGGGACCCCCTAATTCCCTAATTTGAGGACATGGTCACTGGATGGGAACCCCAAATTCCCTAATTTGGGGACATGGTCACTGCATGGGAACCCCCTAATTTGAGGACATGGTCACTGCATGGAGACCCCTCCTCATGTAGGGATATGGTCACTGCATATGGACCCCCTGATTTGGGGACATGGTCACTGTGTGGGACCTCCTAATTCCCTAATTTGGGGACATGCTCACTGCATGGGAACCCCAAATTCCCTAATTTGAGGACATGGTCACTGTGTGGGGACCCCTCCTCATGTAGGGATATGGTCACTGCATAGGGACCCCCAAATCTGGGGACATGGTCCCTGTGTGGGAACCCCAAATTCCCTATTTTGGGGACATGCTCACTGCATGGGAACCCCAAATTCCCTATTTTGGGGACAGTGTCACTGCATGGGAACCCCAAATTCCCTAATTTGGGGACAGTGTCACCACATGGGAACCCCTAATTCCTTAATTTGGCGACAGTGTCACCGCATGGGAACCCCAAATTCCCTAATTTGGGGACAGTGTCACCGCACGGGTACCCCCCACTTCGGGGCCAGCCCCGGGCAGTGCGGAGCTGCTCTCTGGCCCTGTCCCTGTCCCAGGGTCGCCCGGCCGGGCTCACTTGAGCTGCTGGGTGATGAGCTCCTCCTCGTTGAGGTAGCGCAGCCGCTCCTCCTCCACCAAGCTGCGCTGGCGCTGCAGAGGGTCCTCGTGCTTGCGCATGGTGTCCGTCACCCGCACGCTGATCTCCGTCTCCGTCCGCCGCAGCAGCGACTTCACCGTCTCCTGGTTCTGCAGCTGCACGGGGAGGAGGAGGAGGAGGAGGAGGAGGAGGAGGAGGAAGGGTCAGCCTGAGAGAGACCCCCTCAAGATGGGAAATGGGTCCTGATGAGGGAGCAGCGCTGAGCTGGGCAGGGGGAGGGATCCCTGAGCCTGAATTTGAAAAGATCCCTGAGCTGGGCATGGGGAGGGATCCCTGAGCCTGAATTTGGGAAAGATCCCTGAGCTGGGCATGGGGAGGGATCCCTGAGCCTGAATTGGGGAAAGATCCCTGAGCTGGGCATGGGGAGGGATCCCTGAGCCTGAATTGGGGAAAGATCCCTGAGCTGGGCATGGGGAAGGATCCCTGAGCCTGAATTGGGGAAAGATCCCTGAGCTGGGCATGGGGAGGGATCCCTGAGCCTGAATTGGGGAAAAGATCCCTGAGCTGGGCATGGGGAGGGATCCCTGAGCCTGAATTTGGGAAAGATCCCTGAGCTGGGCATGGGGAAGGATCCCCTGAGCCTGAATTTGGGAAAGATCCCTGAGCTGGGCATGGGGAGGGATCCCTGAGCCTGAATTTGGGAAAGATCCCTGAGCTGGGCATTGGGAGGGATCCCTGAGCCTGAATTAGGGAAAGATCCCTGAGCTGGGCATGGGGAGGGATCCCTGAGCAGAATTTGGGAAAGATCCCTGAGCTGGGCATGGGGAGGGATCCCTGAGCCTGAATTAGGGAAAGATCCCTGAGCTGGGCATGGGGAGGGATCCCTGAGCAGAATTTGGGAAAGATCCCTGAGCTGGGCATGGGGAGGGATCCCTGAGCCTGGATTTGGGAAAGATCACTGAGCTGGGCATGGGGAAGGATCCCTGAGCCTGAATTGGGGAAAGATCCCTGAGCTGGGCATGGGGAGGGATCCCTGAGCCTGAATTTGGGAAAGATCCCTGAGCTGGGCATGGGGAGGGATCCCTGAGCCTGAATTGGGGAAAGATCCCTGAGCTGGGCATGGGGAAGGATCCCTGAGCCTGAATTGGGGAAAGATCCCTGAGCTGGGCATGGGGAAGGATCCCTGAGCCTGAATTTGGGAAAGATCCCTGAGCTGGGCATGGGGAAGGATCCCCTGAGCAGAATTTGGGAAAAGATCCCTGAGCTGGGCATGGGGAAGGATCCCTGAGCCTGAATTTGGGAAAGATCCCTGAGCTGGGCATGGGGAGGGATCCCTGAGCCTGAATTGGGGAAAGATCCCTGAGCTGGGCATGGGGAGGGATCCCTGAGCCTGAATTGGGGAAAGATCCCTGAGCTGGGCATGGGGAAGGATCCCTGAGCCTGAATTGGGGAAAGATCCCTGAGCTGGGCATGGGGAAGGATCCCTGAGCAGAATTTGGGAAAGATCCCTGAGCTGGGCATGGGGAGGCATCCCTGAGCCTGAATTGGGGAAAGATCCCTGAGCTGGGCATGGGGAAGGATCCCTGAGCCTGAATTTGGGAAAGATCCCTGAGCTGGGCATGGGGAGGGATCCCTGAGCCTGAATTGGGGAAAGATCCCTGAGCTGGGCATGGGGAGGGATCCCTGAGCCTGAATTGGGGAAAGATCCCTGAGCTGGGCATGGGGAAGGATCCCTGAGCCTGAATTTGGGAAAGATCCCTGAGCTGGGCATGGGGAGGGATCCCTGAGCCTGAATTTGGGAAAAGATCCCTGAGCTGGGCAGGGGGAGGGATCCCTGAGCCTGAATTTGAAAAGATCCCTGAGCTGGGCATGGGGAGGGATCCCTGAGCCTGAATTTGGGAAAGATCCCTGAGCTGGGCATGGGGAGGGATCCCTGAGCCTGAATTGGGGAAAGATCCCTGAGCTGGGCATGGGGAGGGATCCCTGAGCCTGAATTGGGGAAAGATCCCTGAGCTGGGCATGGGGAAGGATCCCCTGAGCCTGAATTGGGGAAAGATCCCTGAGCTGGGCATGGGGAGGGATCCCTGAGCAGAATTTGGGAAAGATCCCTGAGCTGGGCATGGGGAGGGATCCCTGAGCCTGAATTTGGGAAAGATCCCTGAGCTGGGCATGGGGAGGGATCCCTGAGCCTGAATTGGGGAAGATCCCTGAGCTGGGCATGGGGAAGGATCCCTGAGCCTGAATTTGAAAAGATCCCTGAGCTGGGCATGGGGAGGGATCCCTGAGCCTGAATTTGGGAAAGATCCCTGAGCTGGGCATGGGGAGGGATCCCTGAGCAGAATTTGGGAAAAGATCCCTGAGCTGGGCATGGGGAAGGATCCCTGAGCCTGAATTGGGGAAAGATCCCTGAGCTGGGCATGGGGAGGGATCCCTGAGCCTGAATTTGGGAAAGATCCCTGAGCTGGGCATGGGGAGGGATCCCTGAGCCTGAATTGGGGAAGATCCCTGAGCTGGGCATGGGGAAGGATCCCTGAGCCTGAATTTGAAAAGATCCCTGAGCTGGGCATGGGGAGGGATCCCTGAGCCTGAATTTGAAAAGATCCCTGAGCTGGGCATGGGGAGGGATCCCTGAGCCTGAATTTGGGAAAGATCCCTGAGCTGGGCATGAGGAAGGATCCCTGAGCCTGAATTGGGGAAAGATCCCTGAGCTGGGCATGGGGAGGGATCCCTGAGCCTGAATTGGGGAAAGATCCCTGAGCTGGGCATGGGGAGGGATCCCTGAGCCTGAATTGGGGAAAGATCCCTGAGCTGGGCATGGGGAGGGATCCCTGAGCCTGAATTGGGGAAAGATCCCTGAGCTGGGCATGGGGAGGGATCCCTGAGCCTGAATTGGGGAAAGATCCCTGAGCTGGGCATGGGGAGGGATCCCTGAGCCTGAATTTGGGAAAAGATCCCTGAGCTGGGCATGGGGAGGGATCCCTGAGCCTGAATTGGGGAAAGATCCCTGAGCTGGGCATGAGGAAGGATCCCTGAGCCTGAATTGGGGAAAGATCCCTGAGCTGGGTATGGGGAAGGATCCCTGAGCCTGAATTTGGGAAAGATCCCTGAGCTGGGCATGGGGAGGGATCCCTGAGCCTGAATTTGGGAAAAGATCCCTGAGCTGGGCATGGGGAGGGATCCCTGAGCCTGAATTGGGGAAAGATCCCTGAGCTGGGCATGGGGAGGGATCCCTGAGCCTGAATTGGGGAAAGATCCCTGAACTTGGATTTGAGAAGGATCTCTGGGTTTGGTTTCAGGAAGGATCCCCGAGCTTGGATTTGGGAAGGATCCCCGAGCTTGGTTTTGGGAAGGATCCCTAATCTTGGATTCAGGAGGGATCCCCAAGCTTGGTTTTGGGAAGGATCCCTAATCTTGGATTCAGGAGGGATCCCCAAGCTCAGATTCAGGATGGATCCCTAATCTTGGATTCAGGAGGTATCCCCAAGCTTGGTTTTGGGAAGGATCCCTAATCTTGGATTCAGGAGGGATCCCAAGCTTGGTTTTGGGAAGGATCCCTAATCTTGGATTCAGGAGGGATCCCCAAGCTCAGATTCAGGATGGATCCCTAATCTTGGATTCAGGAGGGATCCCCAAGCTTGCCTGTGGGAAGGATCCCTAATCTTGGATTCAGGAGGGATCCCAAGCTTGGTTTTGGGAAGGATCCCTAATCTTGGATTCAGGAGGGATCCCAAGCTTGGATTTGGGAAGGATCCCTAATCTTGGATTCAGGAGGGATCCCCAAGCTTGGTTTTGGGAAGGATCCCTAATCTTGGATTCAGGAGGGATCCCCAAGCTCAGATTCAGGATGGATCCCTAATCTTGGATTCAGGAGGGATCCCCAAGCTCAGATTCAGGATGGATCCCTAATCTTGGATTCAGGAGGTATCCCCAAGCTTGGTTTTGGAAAGGATCCCTAATCTTGGATTCAAGAGGGATCCCCGAGCTTGGTTTTGGGAAGGATCCCTAATCTTGGATTCAGGAGGGATCCCAAGCTTGGTTTTGGGAAGGATCCCTAATCTCGGATTCAGGAGGGATCCCAAGCTTGCCTGTGGGAAGGATCCCTAATCTTGGATTCAGGAGGGATCCCCAAGCTTGGTTTTGGGAAGGATCCCTAATCTTGGATTCAGGAGGGATCCCAAGCTTGGCTTTGGGAAGGATCCCCGAGCTTGCCTGTGGGAAGGATCCCTAATCTTGGATTCAGGAGGGATCCCCAAGCTTGGTTTTGGGAAGGATCCCTAATCTTGGATTCAGGAGGGATCCCAAGCTTGGCTTTGGGAAGGACCCCCGAGCTTGCCTGTGGGAAGGATCCCCGAGCTCATCTCCAGAACAGATCCCTGATCTCCCCCGGTGCACCAAGGGGCTCTCCCCATCCTAACCCGGCAGGAGCTCCGATTCGGGGTCCCCCCTCGCCGGGCGCCCACCTGCAGCTTCCTGAGCTGCTGCAGCTGGTTGCGGAGGTCGCCGGCGTTCTGCTGCAGGTCGTGCAGGTGCAGCTGCATGTGCAGGCGGGTGATGGCCGTGGGCTGCCCCGCCGGCGTGCTGGTGGCCGAGGGCGGCGGCGGCGCGGGCACCGGGGTGCCCATGCCGCTGCGGCTGGTGGCTGAGGGGGGCAAGAAGAGTTTGCTGAGCGGTTTTGTTTTTCCTTTCCCTGTGAGAATTTTTGGCTTCGTTTGGGGTTTTGCGCGGCGTTAAAGATTTTTTTTTTAAATTTATGTTTTTAAAGAAAAACTCCGTAGCGTTTTGTTGTTTAGTTTTAAGGTAGTTTGTTGTGAGTTCTTTAAAAGATTGGCTTTTTGGGTTGTGGCTGTTTGGTTAGCGGTTTAGGTAGAGATACGTATATATTTTGACTTTTTTTTGTTTGTTTTTTTTTTTCCCTCACCTATTGTTGTTGTTATTTTTTATATGATATGTATTATATATTTATAGTTTTTTCAAAATATTTACTATTTATATTACAAAGTGTTTTTTTACTTTAAACTAATTTCTGAGTATTAATATTATTAAGACTATGGAGGTAAGGAAGAAGAAGGAGGAAGAATAGGATTAGTCTATTTTTTTCTATTTTAGAACTTTTGACTCTCATGTACAAAATAAAAAGTTTCTTGTATAGGTGCTAAAACTCTTTCGACCCTCATGTACAAAATAAAAACTTTCTTGTACAGGTGCTAAAACTCTCTTGTATAATATTAATTTTTTTGTTTGTTTTGTAACTACTTTTACTATATTATCTAACTTTTTGTGACTGTTTGTTTTGCTTTTAAAGTTGCTAACTTATTTTATGGCTTAAACTCAAAATTATAGTTGTTTTTAGTTGTTTGCTGGGATTTAAAATGTTTCTGACTAAGGCTTGGAATTTCTAAAAATGTCTGAGAGACATTGTGAGTTTTAACATTTCCCCACCCAATCCTTCAGCTCTGGTGGTCCCCAAAATTTCTCTGTCCGTGCTAAGCCCACCCCAGGGTGGCGTGGGGGGGATCCCGCTGGTGCTGTAGGATTTTAGCTTTTATATTTTTCAAATTCTCTGTCGCTTCAGGGAATAATTCTAAAACTCCGTGGCCTGTCAGCTGCTGCTCTCCTGTTTTATTCAGACAAAACAATTCTTCTCCAGGCCTGTAACTGAAGGACGCCTCACTACCTCAAAAAAATATTAAAAAAAGTGAATTGGAGCAGGTGGAACCAAACTGGGAGTAAATTACTTCATTACCTGAAGCTGTAATTGGAGGATTAACCCCAAATTACATAAATTAACATCAATTAATTGATACGTAAATGGACCAAACTTATAATTGTCCGAAAACCTCGTGGCCATCATCCATTATGGGTGCAGCCCCTTGGGGAATCTTCACGCGCACCCTGAGGCCCTTAAATTAAATAGATCCGTTTTTATTCTCTTAATTCTGGTTTTAGGCAAGCCCAAAAAAGGCACCACCAGCGCATGGGGTGGGTGGGGGGCTGCAGAGCCCACCCTGGACACCCACGGGCGTCCTGCAGGACCAGGGGTCACTCACACGCTGACGGGGGGGTCCCGCCGTTGGTGGCTTCGTTCTTCTCGCTGAAACCAAAGAGAGGAGGGGGCTGAGCGAGGGCCAGGCACGGTTGGTGTCCCCTGGGAGGGGGACAAACCGCCCAGGAGGGACATCCCGGCCCCCGGGGTCCCAGAGCTGTCCTCACCTGGGGGTCTCGGCCTCGGAGCCGCGGAGCAGCGCACTCTGCACCAGCCCCGTCAGGCTGGCGATCTGCTTCTCCATGGCCTCCATCCGCTCCCTGCGCCGGGAAAGGGACGGGCACGGGTCACCGGCCGCGTCTGCCGCCACGGCCCCGCTCACGGCCCGTCCCTGCCGCCCCCAGAGCCGGGGACACGGCTGTCACCCTGCTCCTCGTTCCCCCGCTGTGCTGGCACCCAGCCCCATTCCCCACCGCGGTGCCTTCCTCTGCTGCTCCTCCTCATCCTCCTCCTCCCTGTCTGCTCCGATTCCTCCTCCAGCTGATACAAAACCCCAAACTCACCGGGGATCCCAGGAGCAAACACGCAAATCCAAAGGAAACGGAAAACCTGGAGCATCCCAGGTGCAAACGCAACCTGGAGCATCCAAGGTGCAAACACAACCTGGATAATCCCAGGTGCAAACACAATTCCAGGAGGACCTGGAGCATCCCAGGTGCAAACACAACCTGGAGCATCCCAGGTACAAACATAATTCCAGGAGAACCTGGATCATCCCAGGTGCAAACACAACCTGGAGCATCCCAGGTACAAACATAATTCCACGAGGACCTGGAGCATCCCAGGTGCAAACACAATTCCAGGAGAACCTGGAGCATCCCAGGTGCAAACATAATTCCAGGAGAACCTGGAGCATCCCAGGTGAAAACACAAATCCAGGACAACCTGGAGCATCCCAGGTGAAAATACAATTATAGAAAAACCTGGCGCATCCCAGGTGAAAATACAACCTGGAGCATCCCAGGTGCAAAAACAAATCCAGGACAACCTGGAGAATCCCAGGTCCAAACACTGAAACTCAGAACAACCTGGAGCATCCCAGGTGCAAACATAAATCCAGGAGAACCTGGGTCATCCCCAGTGCAAACAAAATTCCAGGAGAACCTGGCGCATCCCAGGTGAAAATACAACCAGGAGCATCCCAGGTGCAAAACACCAATCCACAAAATCCTAGATCATCCCAGGTGCAAGCACAAATCCAGGAAAACCTGGTGCATCCTTGGTGCAAACACACCTAGGAGAATCCCAGGTGTAAACACAAATCCAGAAGAACCTGGGTCATCCCAGGTGAAAATACAACCAGGAGCATCCCAGGTGCAAACAAAACCTGGATCATCCCAGGTGCAAACACCAATCCAGAAGAACCTGGATTATCCCAGGTGCAAAACACCAATCCACAAAATCTTAGATCATCCCAGGTGAAAATACAACCAGGAGCATCCCAGGTGCAAAACACCAATCCACAAAATCCTGGATCATCCCAGGTGCAAACACCAATCCAGAAGGACCTGGATCATCCCAGGTGTAAACACAATTCCAGGAGAACCTGGGTCATCCCAGGTGCAAACACCAATCCAGAAGGACCTGGATCATCCCAGGTGCAAACACAACCTGGATCATCCCAGGTGCAAACACCAATCCAGAAGGACCTGGGTCATCCCAGGTACAAACACCAATCCAGAGGAACCTGGATCATCCCAGGTGCAAAACACCAATCCACAAAATCCTGGATCATCCCAGGTGCAAGCACAAATCCAGAGGAACCTGGATCATCCCAGGTGCAAACACAATTCCAGGAGAACCTGGGTCATCCCAGGTGCAAACACCAATCCAGAAGGACCTGGATCATCCCAGGTGCAAAACACCAATCCACAAAATCCTGGATCATCCCAGGTGCAAACACCAATCCAGAAGGACCTGGGTCATCCCAGGTGCAAACACCAATCCAGAGGAACCTGGATCATCCCAGGTGCAAACACCAATCCAGAGGAACCTGGATCATCCCAGGTGCAAACACCAATCCAGAGGAACCTGGATCATCCCAGGTGCAAACACAACCTGGAGCACCCCTGGACGAACACACCACCCCTCCTCTCACCTGGTCTCCGTGTCCTTGGCCGGTCCGGGCGATCCGAATCCCGAGAGCGGCCGCTCTCCGGGGCCGGGGAACATCTCGGGAGGCCCTGACGAGCTGGGGTTGCGCGTTTTGCCCACGGGGCCGTCCATGAAGACGGAGGAGCAGGAATCCTTGCGGAAGGACTGCCGGACAGGCGAGGAGCGGCTCGGCGGGCCCGAGTAGGGGCTGTGCGGGCTCTGCCCGGGCTCCACCATCTTCTGCGGGGACGAGGGCGGCATGCGGAAGCCCAGCCCGGGGCCGTACGTGTCGCTGTAGATGGGCGCGTTGGGCTTGTACAAACTGTCCTCCAGCTCCGTCTGCAGCGCGGCCGCCGAGTAGGTGCTGAGTGACCGCACTGAGCCCCGCTTGTAGAGCCCCCCCGAGTAGCCAAAGGGGTCCCCCATGCCCGCCAGCGACTGCGTGGAGGTGATGCTGAGCCGCCCCTCGTGCACCATCCCGTAGGGATCGGCGTAGAGCCCCTCGTTCTTCACCAGCACCACGTTCTTGCCCGCCAGGTCCTCGTCCGGCTTGACGTCGCGGCGCTCCAGGATGGCGCTGGGGCTGGGGGACACCCCCTGGGCCGGGGGCAGGCTGGACAGGCGCTCGCCGTGGTGGACGGGGCTGCCGGCGTACGAGGGCGGGCGGCCGCCGCTGTAGGACATGCGGGAGCGGGACGGCGACGAGGACTGGAGCACGGGCGGAGGGGAGCCGGAGGCCAGGTGGGAAGCCGGGGAGATGTTGTTGAGCCGGCGGGTGGGAGAGGATTCCCGGGATGTGTAGACCATGTCTCGCTGTGGGGATGGGGTGGGAGGGTCGGCACGGAGTGAGCCTCACCCTGCCGGGCCCTCCACCCCGCCAAGGACCAAACCCTTGGCGAAACCTCGGCAAATCCTTGGTAAAACCTTCCCTCGGAGCACAAACCCTGTGAGGAACGGCTGAGGGAGCTGGGGGTGCTCAGGCTGGAGAAAAGGAGGCTCAGGGGTGACCTCAGCGCTCCCCACAGCTCCTGAAGGGTGGCTGTGGCCAGCTGGGCTTGGGCTCTTTCTCTGGGCAGCGCTGCAGAACCAGAGGTCACAGCCTCGAGCTGCACCCAGGGAAATTTCGGTTGGATGTCAGGAAAAAGGTTTTTACAGAACGGTGATAAAGTTCTGGAATGGGCTGCCCAGGGAGGTGGTGGAGTCACCACCCCTGGAGGTGTTAACCAAGGCTGGAGGTGGCACTGGGTGCCAGGGTTTGGTTGAGCTCAATGATCTTAAACATCTCTTCCAGCCCAGTGATTCTGTGAATTTGGGGTATTTGGGGCAATTTTGGGCATTCCCATGGACCAGGAGGTGGTGGAGTCACCACCCCTGGAGGTGTTAACCAAGGCTGGAGGTGGCACTGGGTGCCAGGGTTTGGTTGAACTGTTGGGGCTGGGTTGGACTTGATGATCCTGAAGGTCTCTTCCAACCCAGTGGTTGTATTTTGGGAATTTGAGGGAATTTGGGACAATTTTGGGAATTCCTGGGGCTTGGGAGGTGGTGGATTCATCATACCTGGAGGTGTTTAACCAAGGCTGGAGGTGGCACTGGGTGCCAGGGTTTGGTTGAGGTGATGGGGCTGGGTTGGACTTGATGACCTTGAAGGTCTCTTCCAACCCTGTGATTCTGTGATTCTGTAATTCTGTGGTTGTAATTCTGTGATTCCCTAATTGTGATTCTGTGATTCTGTGGTTGTAATTCTGTGATTCTGTGAATTCTGTGCTTGTGATTCTATGACTGTAATTCAGTGATTCTGTGATTCAGTAATTCAGTGATTCCATAATTCTGTGATTCTGTGAATTCTGTGCTTGTGATTCTATGACTCTGTAATTCAGTGATTCTGTGATTCAGTAATTCAGTGATTCCATAATTCTGTGATTCTGTGAATTCTGATTCAGTAATTCAGTGATTCAGTGATTCTGTGATTCCATGATTCTGTAATTCTGTAATTCAATGATTCTGTGATTGTGATTCTATGGTTCTGTAATTCAGTGATTCCATGAGTCAGTAATTCAGTGATTTTGTGATTCTGTGATTTTGTGATTCAGTAGTTCAGTGATTTTGTGATTCTGTGATTCTGTAATTCTGTGATTGTGATTCTGTGATTCTGTAATTCCGTGATTCTATGATTCTGTAGTTGAGTGATTCCATGATTCTGTAATTCTGTGATTCTATAATTCAGTGAATCCGTGATTCAGTAATTCAGTGATTTTGTGATTCCGTGATTCTGTGATTCAGTAATTCAGTGATTTTGTGATTCTGAGATTATGTAATTCCGTGATTCTATGATTCTGTGATTCAGTAGTTGAGTGATTCCATGATTCCGTAATTAATTCTGTGATTCCCAGCCAGCAGCAGGGCGACTCATCCTAATGAATTACCTTGACGATTTAATTCCCTGAAACCACATTTACAACCCCGCCGCCAGCCCCCACCCAACGCTGCCGGCAGGCAGGATGAATCCCACCCACCCACGATTCCCAATTCCCAACTTCTGCCACTGCTCCCGCCCCACCAGGCCCCGCCACCCCCCCGGGCTGTCCCCGTGTCCCGTGTCCCATGTCCCGTGTCCCGTGTCCCGTGTCCCGTGTCCCGTGTCCCGTGTCCTGTGTCCCGTGTCCCCGTGTCCCGTGTCCCGTGTCCCGTGTCCCGTGTCCCGTGTCCCGTGTCCTGTGTCCCGTGTCCCCGTGTCCCGTGTCCCGTGTCCCGTGTCCCGTGTCCCCCCTCACCCTCAGGTCGCCGTTGGTGATGTGTGAGGCCGGGAACGAGGCGTAGAGCGGCTCTTTCCGGTAGATTTTAATGATGCTTCTGTCCTGGATGTCTCTGGAAGCGGAGGCAGAGCCTGAACACCCGGGAGAGACCCCCAAAACCCCAAAGCCGCACCCACCACCCCCTTTTGTCCTTCGTTCGTGTCCTGGGTTGTCGGGTACATGTATTCAATTAATCTGTTAGAGGTGGGACCGTTATCTTCTGTTAATTGGGCAATTATCTTCTGTTAATTGGGCAGTTCTCTTCATTGGGCAGGTTTTTTTTTAATCTCTTCCACAACCAATCCTCCCTCCAGGAGACATCTTCTGTTCATGGGCTATTAATGATTAATTATCTTCTGTTCATGGGCCATTAATTATTAATTAACTCCTGTCCCTGCACGGCTGATAAAATTCCATCATCCCATTGGGAGAAGCCAAGAATTCCTACCTGGATACAATCTGGGATTTGGAATACCACAGAAACCTTTTCCCAGAAAAAGCCCAGGCCCATCTCCAGGAGCCCTGGAGCTCCAGAGGAAAATTCCCTCCTTGTGCAGATCCTGCTCCAGCAGGAGCACAGCGGGCACTGCAGGAGGGCTGAGCCCCCCTGGGATGGCACCAGGAGAAATTTTAATTTTCCTAGTAAAGAGCTGTTATTCCTACTCCCATATCTTTGGCCTGAAAACTTTTTAATTTTTAAATTATAATAATTTCGATGGAGGAGAATTATATTTTCCATTTCAAGGGAACTTCCTGATTTCCTTAGCGGACACCTGAATTTTCAAACCAAGAGAAATTTTAATTTTCTTAGCAAAGAACTGCTATTCCTACTTCCTACTTTATCTGAGAGCCTTTTAATTTTAAAATGATAATAATTTGTAGGGAAGGGATTTACATTTTCCATTTCAAGGGAAACTCCTGCCTTCCTTAGCGGACATCTTAATTTTCAAACCAAAACAAATTTTAACTTTTGTATTAAAGAACTGTTTTGCCTACTCCCATATCTTTGCCTGAGAACCTTTTACTTCTAAAATTTTAACAATATGGAGGGAGGGGATTGCCATTTTCCATTTCTAGGGAGGCTCCTGCTCTCCTTAGAGTACACCTGATTTTTTAAACCAAAACAATTTTTAATTTTTGCATTCCTACTCCATATCTTTGCCTGAGAACCTTTTAATCTTAAAATTATAATAATTTGGAGGGAAGGGATTTACATTTTCATTTCAAGGGAAACTTCTGCCTTCCTTAGCGGACATCTTAATTTCCAAACCAAAACAAATTTTAACTTTTGTATGCCTACTCCCATATCTTTGCCTGAGAACCTTTTATTTTTAAAATTTTAACAATTTGGATGGAGGAGATTTATATTTTCCATTTTAAGGGAAACTCCTGCCTTCCTTAGCAGACACCTGAATTTTCAAACCAAGAGAAATTTTAATTTTCTTAGCAAAGAACTGCTATTCCTACTTCCTACTTTATCTGAGAGCCTTTTAATTTTAGAATTATAATAATTTGTAGGGAAGGGATTTACATTTTCCATTTCAAGGGAAACTCCTGCCTTCCTTAGCGGACATCTTAATTTTCAAACCAAAACAAATTTTAACTTTTGTATTAAAGAACTGTTTTGCCTACTCCCATATCTTTGCCTGAGAACCTTTTAATTTTAAAATTATAACAATTTGGATGGAGGAGATTTACATTTTCCATTTTAAGGGAAACTCCTGCCTTCCTTAGCAGCCACCTGCCTGTCCAAACCAAGCCAATTCTTAATTCTTGTATTAAAGACCTCTTACTCCTACTCCCATATCTTTGCCTGAGAACCTTTTAATCTTAAAATTATAATAATTTGGAGGGAGGGGTTTACATTTTCCATTTTAAGGGAAACTCCTGCCTTCCTTAGCAGACATCTTAATTTTCAAACCAAAACAAATTTTAAGTTTTGTATTCCTACTCCCATATCTTTGCCTGAGAACCTTTTACTTTTAAAATTTTAACAATTTGGATGGAGGAGATTTATATTTTCCATTTCAAGGGAAACTCCTGATTTCCTTAGCGGCCACCTGCCTGTCCAAACCAAGCCAATTCTTAATTCTTGTATTAAAGACCTCTTATTCCCACTCCCATATCTTTGCCTGAGAACCTTTTAATTTTAAAATTATAACAATTTGGAGGAGATTTATATTTTCCATTTCAAGGGAACCTCCTGATTTCCTTAGCGGCCACCTCCCTTTCCACCCCACGCCGACCCCACGGATTTCCCGTCTCGTGATGGATTTAAAGGACGGAAAACCGGCGTGGGGTGGGATTCGACGGCTCCCCGCTCACCGGACGTCCTCCAGCTCGTAGAAGACGTTCCGCGCCTCGTCCTTGATGAGGATGGCCGTGTTGGGGGACTTGAGCATGCCCATGGTGAGCTTCTGCGGGAACATGTGCACGACGAGGGCGTGCAGGGTGTCCATGCTGCTGATCTCGTGCGTGATGTGCACCCGCCGCGTCTCGTCCCCGAACTGCAGGAACAGCACCCCTGGGAGCACAGGGGGGCACGGGCGGTCAGCCGGGACCGGGCCCCTTCCCCGCGGACCTGACCGGGTCTTCCCAGCCAGAAAAAAAAGGGTTTTGGGGGGAGATCTGGCCACCCAAAAGGTCCTGGTGGCGTTTTGGAGCACCCATAAAAAGGTTTTGGGGAGATCTGGCCACCCAAAAGGTCCTGGTGGGGTTTTGGAGCACCCATAAAAAGGTTTTGGGGAGATCTGGCCACCCAAAAGGTCCTGGTGGGGTTTTGGAGCACCCATAAAAGGGTTTTGGGGAGCTCTGGCCACCCAGTCTCACCCTGCTGAAGGTGGAAGGGTTTGGGGCACCCAAAAAAGGGTTTTGGGGGGAGATCTGGCCACCCAAGAGGTCCTGGTGGCGTTTTGGAGCACCCATAAAAAGGTTTTGGGGAGATCTGGCCACCAAGTCTCACCTTGATGAAGGTGGAAGAGTTTGGGGCAGTCAAAAAAGGGTTTTGGGGAGATCTGGCCACCCAAAAGGTCCTGCTGGGGTTTTGGGGCAGTCAAAAAAAGGTTTTGGGGAGATCTGGCCACCCAAAAGGTCCTGGTGGGGTTTTGGAGCACCCATAAAAAGGTTTTGGGGAGATCTGGCCACCCAAGAGGTCCTGGTGGTGTTTTGGAGCATCCATAAAAAGGTTTTGGGGAGATCTGGCCACCCAAAAGGTCCTGGTGGCGTTTTGGAGCACCCAAAAAAAGGGTTTTGTGAAGCTTTGGCCACCCAGTCTAACCCTGCTGAAGGTGGAAGGGTTTGGGGCACCCAAAAAAAGGTTTTGGGGAGATCTGGGCAGCAAACAGGGCCCTGGTGGGGTTTTGGGGCAGTCAAAAAAAGGTTTTGGGGCTCTGGCCACCCAAAAGGCCCTGGTGAGGTTTTGGAGCACCCATAAAAAGGTTTTGCGGAGCTCTGGCCACCCAGTCTCACCCTGCTGAAGGTGGAAGGGTTTGGGGCACCCAAAAAAGGGTTTTGGGGGGAGATCTGGCCACCCAAAAGGTCCTGGTGGGGTTTTGGAGCACCCATAAAAAGGTTTTGGGGAGCTCTGGCCACCCAAGAGGTCCTGGTGGTGTTTTGGAGCACCCATAAAAAGGTTTTGGGGAGATCTGGCCACCCAGTCTCACCTTGATGAAGGTGGAAGAGTTTGGGGCAGTCAAAAAAGGGTTTTGGGGAGATCTGGCCACCCAAAAGGTCCTGGTGGTGTTTTGGAGCAACCATAAAAAGGTTTTGGGGAGATCTGGCCACCTGGTCTCACCTTGATGAAGGTGGAAGGGTTTGGGGCACCCAAAAAAAGGTTTTGGGGAGATCTGGCCACCCAAGAGGCCCTGGTGGGGTTTTGGGGCAGTCAAAAAAAGGTTTTGGGGAGACCTGGCCACCCAGTCTCACCCTGCTGAGGGTGGAAGGGTTTGGGGCACCCAAAAAAAGTGTTTTGGGGGGAGATCTGGCCACCCAAAAGGTCCTGGTGGGGTTTTGGAGCACCCATAAAAAGGTTTTGGGGAGATCTGGCCACCCAAGAGGCCCTGGTGGGGTTTTGGGGCAGTCAAAAAAAGGTTTTGGGGAGATCTGGCCACCCAAGAGGTCCTGGTGGCGTTTTGGAGCACCCAAAAAAAGGGTTTTGTGAAGCTCTGGCCACCCAGTCTCACCTTGATGAAGGTGGAAGAGTTTGGGGCAGTCAAAAAAGGGTTTTGGGGAGATCTGGCCACCCAAAAGGTCCTGGTGGTGTTTTGGAGCAACCATAAAAAGGTTTTGGGGAGATCTGGCCACCCAGTCTCACCTTGATGAAGGTGGAAGAGTTTGGGGCAGTCAAAAAAGGGTTTTGGGGAGATCTGGCCACCCAAAAGGTCCTGGTGGTGTTTTGGAGCAACCATAAAAAGGTTTTGGGGAGATCTGGCCACCTGGTCTCACCTTGATGAAGGTGGAAGGGTTTGGGGCACCCAAAAAAAGGTTTTGGGGAGATCTGGCCACCCAAGAGGCCCTGGTGGGGTTTTGGGGCAGTCAAAAAAAGGTTTTGGGGAGACCTGGCCACCCAGTCTCACCCTGCTGAGGGTGGAAGGGTTTGGGGCACCCAAAAAAAGTGTTTTGGGGGGAGATCTGGCCACCCAAAAGGTCCTGGTGGGGTTTTGGAGCACCCATAAAAAGGTTTTGGGGAGATCTGGCCACCCAAGAGGCCCTGGTGGGGTTTTGGGGCAGTCAAAAAAAGGTTTTGGGGAGATCTGGCCACCCAAGAGGTCCTGGTGGTGTTTTGGAGCACCCAAAAAAAGGGTTTTGTGAAGCTCTGGCCACCCAGTCTCACCTTGATGAAGGTGGAAGGGTTTGGGGCACACAAAAAAAGGTTTTGTGGAGCTCTGGCCACCCAGTCTCACCCTGCTGAAGGTGGAAGGGTTTGGGGCACCCAAAAAAAGGTTTTGGGGAGATCTGGGCAGCAAACAGGGCCCTGGTGGGGTTTTGGGGCAGTCAAAAAAAGGTTTTGGGGCTCTGGCCACCCAAAAGCTCCTGGTGAGGTTTTGGAGCACCCATAAAAAGGTTTTGGGGAGCTCTGGCCACCCAGTCTCACCCTGCTGAAGGTGGAAGGGTTTGGTGCACCCAAAAAAGGGTTTTGGGGGGAGATCTGGCCACCCAAAAGGTCCTGGTGAGGTTTTGGAGCACCCATAAAAAGGTTTTGTGGAGCTCTGGCCACCCAGTCTCACCTTGCTGAAGGTGGAAGAGTTTGGGGCACCCAAAAAACAGTTTTAGGGAGCTCTGGTCACTCAATCTCACCCTGCTGAAGGTAGGTGGATTTTTGGGGCACCCATAAAAAGGTTTTGGGGCTCTGGTCACCCAACAGTGCCCTGGTGAAAGTGGAAGGTTTTGGGGCACCCAAAAAAAGGATTTTTTGGGGAGCTCCACCCCAACATCCATCGTGGAGGTTTTGGGACCTCCAGGGGTACTTGGGGAGCACAGCTGGGTCTGGAACTTTGGGTGGATGGAGACCAACCTCACCATCCACCACATTTTGTGATCTCTGAGGGTTCCTAGGGATCGCAGCTGGGTCTGGAATTTTGGGTGGATGGAGACCAACCCCACCACAGAGATTTTGGGGTCTCCAGAGTGTACCTGGGGATCGAAGCTTGGTCTGGAATTTTGGGTGGATGGAGACCAACCTCACCATCCACCACGGAGATTTTGTGATCTTTGAGGGTTCCTAGGGATTGCAGCTTGGTCTGGAATTTTGGGTGGATGGAGCCCAACCCCACCATCCACTGTGAGATTTTGGGACCTCTGGAGGTACCTGGGGATCGAAGCTTGGTCTGGCTGGCCGAGCGGGACAGGGGCAGGCTCTGCCGGAACCGGTTCATCCTGTTGAAGGCCAGCGGCAGCTCCGCCTCCGACATGGTCTCCAGGGATTCGGCCGAGGCGAAGGAGAGCTTGGCTTGGTCGGCCAGGCCAGGCTGGGAGCCCTGGGAGTGCCGGGAGCTCCTGGTCTGCAACGGGACAGGGGACAGGGACAGGTCAGGGGGGGACAGGGAGGGGTGGTGAGGTTGTTCCCTGTTTCCCTCGGGATTCGGGGCCGGGATGGAGAGGTTGGTGTGGGTGGTGGGATCGTGGAATGTCCCGGGATGGGAGGGAGACACGGAGGACATCGAGTGTGGAACTCCTGGGAGAACCCCAAAAATTCCTCCCTGTGACTGAAGGTGGGGATGGGCCCCTTCTGGGGGGCTCCAGCCCAAATCCAGGGGCTCCAGCCCAATTCCGAGCATCCTCCACCCCAATTCCAGGAGCTCCATCCCAATTCCAGGGGCTCCATCCCAATTCCGAGCATCCTCCACCCCAATTCCAGGGGCTCCATCCCAATTCCAGGAGCTCCATCCCAATTCCAGGGGCTCCATCCCAATTCCGAGCATCCTCCACCCCAATTCCAGGAGCTCCATCCCAATTCCAGGAGCTCCATCCCAATTCCAGGAGCTCCACCCCAAATCCAGGATGCTCCACCCAAGTTCCAAGGATGCTCCACAAATATCCACAAATATCCACAAATATCTGACAAATATTCACAAATATCTGCAAATATAAAAAAAATCCACAAATATCCACAAATATCTGCAAATATCCAACAAATATCCAACAAATATCTCCAAATATCTGCAAATATCCAAAAATATCCACAAATATCTGACAAATATCCACAAATATTTGCAAATATCCAAAAATATCCAAAAATATCCACAAATATCCCCAAATATCTGACAAATATCCACAAATATCCACAAATATCCACAAATATCTGACAAATATCCACAAATATCTGAAAATATAAAAAAAATCCACAAATATCCGCAAATATCTGCAAATATCCACAAATATTCGCAAATATCCACAAATATCCACAAATATCTGCAAATATCTGACAAATATCCACAAATATCTGCAAATATCCACAAATATTCACAAATATCCACAAATATCCACAAATATCTGCAAATATCTGACAAATATCCACAAATATCTGCAAATATCTACAAATATCCAACATATATCCAACAAGTATCCCAAATATCTGCAAATATCTGCAAATACCCACAAATATTCGCAAATATCCACAAATATCCAAAAATATCTGCAAATATCCACAGATATCCAACAAATATCTCCAGATACCCCCAAATATCCACAAATATCTACAAATATCTGCAAATATCTGCAAATATCTGACAAATATCCACAAATTTTTCCAGATATCTGCAAATAACCACAAATGTCCCCAAATATCCAACAAATATCCCCAAATACCCACAAATAACCACAAATATCCCCTAATATCTCCAGATATCTCCAATATTCACAAATATCTGCAAATATCCAAAAATATCCGTCAAATACCTGCAAATATCCCCAAATATCTACAAATATACCCAAATATCCACAAATAACCACAAATATCCCCGAATATTCACAAATAACCCCAGACATCCACAAATATCTGCAGATATCCCCAAATATCTACAACAATCCACAAATATCCCCAGATATCCACCAATATTCCCAAATATCCAACTAATATCCACAAATGCCTCCAGACACCAGCAAATAATCACAAATATCTACAAATATCCACAAACATCTCCAGATACCCGCAAATAATCAGAAATATCCGCAAATATCCCCAAATTTGTGGCCACCCCCAGAATTGCTGATCAATAAAAACCCCAAAAATCCAAGCCTGGATTTTCCAGGCACTTGTTGAAGTTTGGCAAATCCAGCAGAGGGAACCAACACCTCCCTGGATGTGCAAAAGGGACAACAAAAACTATTTAAAGACGAGGGGAAAAAAGGGGAAAAAAATAAAGCAATCAATATGAAAGGATAACAGCCATCATCGCCATTTAAACGAGACATTAATTGGGAGATTTAATTAATCCTGAACTGTTTAATTGCTGGGGAATTGCTGGGTTGTTGTTGTTGGAGCACAAAGAGCCCTGGCAGAGCCTCCCGGGCATGGAGTAAAACATTTCCCGCTGCCATCCCTCGGCACGCAGCTCTGAGCCCGCGTGGGGGTGGTTTTGGGGTGAAGAAAGGGGATTTTGGGGCTCCCCACCCTCAAGGTTGTGGGTTTTGGGGACCTTGATATGGGTTTGGGGTGATGCCAGCTCGGGGTGGATCCATAGGGGAGGGCAGGGATGTGGGGCCCAGGGTTGTTCCCATTCTCTGGGATCTTATCCTGCCCTAAATCCATCCCTAAATCCAACCCTAAATCCATCCCTGCCCTGTCCCAACACCCCCTGTCCCTGTCCCTGTCCCTGTCCCTGTCCCTGTCCCATTCCTGTTCTCCGGGATCTCACCCTGCCTTAAATCCAACCCTAAATCCAACCCTAAATCCAACCCTAAATCCATCCCTGCCCTATCCCAACACCCCGTCCCTGTCCCTTTCCCATTCCCTGCCCTAAATCCAACCCAAAATCCATCCTGCCCTATCCCAACACCCCGTCCCTGTCCTGTTCCTGTTCTCTGGGATCTCACCCTGCCCTAAATCCATCCCTAAATCCATCCCTGCATCCATTACTTCTCCTCCTGTCCCCAAATCCCCCAAATCCCAGTGTCCTGCTGTCCCCAACACCCTGGGAGTGACTCTGCCTTGTCCCAACTGTCCCTGTCCCCTTCCCCTTCTCCGGGATCTCATCCTGCCCTAAATCCATCCCTAAATCCATCCCTGCATCCATCCTTTCTCCTCCTTACCCCAAATCCCCCAATCCCAGTGCCCCGGTGTCCCCAACACCCCGGGGGTGACTCTGCCCTGTCCCAACACCCCGTCCCTGTCCCATTCCCATTCCCTGCCCTAAATCCATCCCTAAATCCATCCCTAAATCCATCCCTTCCCTCCCCACCCCAAATCCTCCCGGTCCCTGGTGTCCCCGGTGTCCCCAACACCCCGGGGGTGACAGCGACACTTTTCCTGTCCCAGCCGAGCCCATCCCCCTGCCGCAGCTGCCCTCGGGCCACCGGCGCTTCCCCGCTGCGGATAATTTATGGAACCAGCCAAAGAGCAAAACAAAAAACCCCAAACAAAGGCAGGCGAGATGGGATTAATGGGATTTTAGCCCGGAAGGGACCGTTCTGCCCCGGTGCCCTGCGCCATGCGCTGTCCCCAGCCCCCAAAAATGTCACCGCTGTCCCCAACCCCCAAAAGTGTCACCGCTGTCCCCAACCCCCAAAAATGTCGCTGCTGTCCCCAACCCTCAAAAGTGTCACTGGCAGCGGGGCAGAGCCACCCCAGCACCCCTTCCCTGAACTCCGGGCACCCCTGTGGGCATGGGACCATTCCAGATGGGCACAGAGCCCCCAAGATGGGCACAGAACCCCTCCAGATGGGCAAAGAGCCCCCCAGATGGGCACAGAGCCCCCCCAGATGGGCACAGAGCCCCCCAAGATGGGCACAGAGCCCCAAAGATGGGCACAGAGCCCCCCAAGATGGGCACAGAGCCCCCAAGATGGGCACAGAACCCCTCCAGATGGGCAAAGAGCCCCAAAGATGGGCACAGAGCCCTCCAAGATCGGCACAGAGCCCAAAGATGGGCACGGAGCCCCAAAAATGGGTACAGAACCCCCCAGATGGGCACAGAGCCCCCCAAGATGGGCACAGAGCCCCAAAGATGGGTACAGAGCCCCAAAGATGGGCACAGAATCCCCCAGATGGGCACAGAGCCCCAAAGATGGGCACAGAATCCCCCAGATGGGCACAGAGCCCCAAAGATGGGCAAAGAGCCCCCAAAGATGGGCACAGAGCCCCCCAAGATGGGAACAGAGCCCCAAAAATGGGTACAGAACCCCAAAGATGGGCACAGAGCCCCAAAGATGGGCACAGAGCCCCCCAAGATGGGTACAGAGCCCCAAAGATGGGTACAGAACCCCTCCAGATGGGCACAGAGCCCCAAAGATGGGTACAGAGCCCCAAAGATGGGCAAAGAGCCCTCAAGATGGGCACAGAGCCCCAAAGATGGGCACTGAACCCCCCAAGATGGGCACGGAGCCCCCAAGATGGGTGCAGAACCCCCAAAATGGGCACAGAACCCCAAAGATGGGCAAAGAGCCCCCCAGGATGGGCACAGAGCCCCCAAGATGGGCACAAAACAGTCCCAGATGGGCACAGAATCCCCAAGATGGGCACAGAACCCCAAAAATGGGCACAGAGCCCCAAAGATGGGCACAGAGCCCCCCAAGATGGGCACGGAGCCCCAAAGATGGGCAAAGAGCCTCCCCAGATGGGCACAAAGCCCCCCAATTCTAGCAGGGTCCCCCTAGACCAGCCTTAAAACTGCCGAGACCAGCCCCAAACCCCCAAGACCAGCCCCAAACCCCAAGACCAGCCCCAAAATCACCAAGACCAGCCCCAAAATCACCAAGACCAGCCCCAAAAGACCCTGGGCAAACCCCCAGACCTGAGACAAGCCTCAAAACCACCGACACCAGCCCCAAAATCACCGAGACCTGCCCCAAAACTGCCGAGACCACCCCGAAAACCTCCAAAACCAGACCCAAAAGATCCTAGACAAGCTCCCAACCCGAGACAAGCCTCAAAACCCAAGACCAGCCCCAAAATCACCGAGACCTGCCCCAAAACTGCCAAGACCACCCCCAAAAGACCCTAGGCAAGTCCCCAAACCCGAGATCAGCCTCAAAACCGCCAAGACCAGCCCCAAAATCACCAAGACCTGCCCTAAAACCACCAAGACAAGCCCCAAACCCCCTGAGAGCCGCCCCAAAACCCCCAAAACCAGCCCCAAATCAGACCTGGGATGGACAAGTCCTCGCTGTCCCCGAGCTCGGCCTCCCGTCCCCTCCGGTCACCGGGAGGAACCTCCCGGGCCGGGCTGGGCAGCTCCAGGGTGGGGGTCACCCCCTCCAGGAGCCCCCAGACCCCCCAGAATCGCTCCCCATGGGCACCCAGGGTGCTCCGGAGCGCGGCCGGGCATGGCCCTGGCGGGGCCTGGCAGGTCCTGGGTGGTCCTGGAGGGTCCCAGCAGGTCCTGGTGGCTCCTAGCAGGTCCTAGAGGGTCCTGGCAGGACCTG
This sequence comes from Lonchura striata, assembly GCF_046129695.1. Classification (NCBI taxonomy): domain Eukaryota; kingdom Metazoa; phylum Chordata; class Aves; order Passeriformes; family Estrildidae; genus Lonchura; species Lonchura striata. Next base: position 7,589,754 of record NC_134627.1, on the reverse strand, counting down.
GTGGGTCCTGGCAGGTCCTGGAAGGTCCTGTCAGGTCCTGGAGGGTCTTGGCAGGACCTGGTGTGTCCTGGCAGGTCCTGGAGGGTCTTGGCAGGACCTGGTGGGTCCTGGCAGGTCCCGTCAGGTCCTGGCGGGTCCTGGAGGGTCCTGGCAGGACCTGGTGGGTCCTGGCAGGTCCTGGCAGGTCCTGGTGTGTCCTGGCAGGTCCTGGTGTGTCCTGGCAGGACCTGGTGTGTCCTGGCAGGACCTGGTGTGTCCTGGCAGGACCTGGTGTGTCCTGGCAGGTCCTGGCAGGACCTGGTGGGTCCTGGAGGGTCCTGGCAGGACCCGGCAGGTCCTGGAGGGTCCTGGATGCTCCTGGCAGGACCTGGCAGGACCTGGCAGCACCTTGCCCTCTGCTGCCCGTCTGCAGCTCCTGGGCAGGATGGGGATAAAGGCGAGGGAGGGATGCGAGGTCTGAAATCCCTGGCAAACAGCTGGCACGGCTGGCACGGCCGGCCGCGGGCGCCGTTATTTACCGAGGCTCCGGCCCCTGGTTGGACACGGATCGGGATTAATCCCGGCTGATCCCCCTCTCACCGTTAATCCCGGTGTCCCGCCCGGATCCCATCTGGTGCTGAGCCCTGCGGTGGGATGGGATCTGTGGGGTGGGATTCGTGGGGTGGGATCCATGGGAAGGAATCCATGGGGTGGGATCCACGGGATGAGATGGGATGGGATGCATGGGATCCATAGGATTGGATCCATGGGATGGGATCCATTGGGTGGGATGGGATCCGTGGGGTGGGGTGGGATGCATGGGAAGGAATCCATGGGGTGGGATCCATGGGATGAGATGGGATGGGATGCATGGGATCCATCGGGTGGGATGGGATCTATGGGGTGGGATTGATGGGATGGGATCCGTGGGGTGGGATGGGATCCGTGGGGTGGGATGGGATCCGTGGGGTGGGATGGGATGGGATCCATGGGAAAGAATCCATGGGGTGGGGTGGGATCCATGGGGTGGGATGGGATCCATGGGAAGGAATCCAGGGCATGGGATGGGATCTATGAGGTGGGATGGGATCCATAGGGTGGAATCCATGGGGTGGGATCCATGGGGTGGGATCTGTGGGGTGGAATCCATGAGGTGAGATCCATGATGGGATCCATGGGTTGGGATCAATGCGATGGGATCCATGGGAAGGAATCCATGGGGCGGGATCCATGGGGTGGGATGAGATCCATGGGCTGGGATCAATGGGCTGAGATCCATGGAAGGAATCCAGGGGATGGGATGGGATGGGATCCATGGGGTGAGATGGGATCCATGGGGTGGGGTGGGATCCATGGGATAAAATCGATGGGATGGTATCCATGGGGTGGGATGGGATGGGATGCATGGGATCCATAGGATTGGATCCATGGGATGGGATCCATGGGGTGGGATGGGATCCATGGTGTAGGATCCATGTTAAACCAGCATTCCCGACTGGAATAGAACATTTCTGACCAAAATCCAGAATTCCCAACTGGAATGGAACATCACTGGACCAAAAACCAAAATTCCCAACTGGAATAGAACATCCCTGACCAGAATCCAGAATTCCCAGCAGGAATAGAACATTCCTGAGCAGAAACCAGCATTCCTGATGAGAAACTATAATTCCCAATTTGAATAGAGCATTCCTGAGCTGAATCCAGCATTCCCAACTGGAATAGAACATTCCCAATCAATAACCAGCACCCCTGACGAGAATTCCCAACTGGAATAGAACATTCCTGAGCAGAACCCATAATTCCCAACTGGAATAGAACATCCCTGACCAGAATCCAGAATTCCCAATGGGAATAGAACATTCCTGACCAACAACCAGAATTCCCGACTGGAATAGAACATTCCTGACCAGAATCCAGAATTCCCGACTGGAATGGAACATCCTTGACCAATACCCAGAATTCCCAATGGGAATACACCATCCCTGACCAGAATCCAGCATCCCTGACCAAAAACCAGCATTCCCAGCTGGAATACACCATCCCTGACCAATACCCAGAATTCCCAACTGGAATTGAACATCCCTGACCAATAACCAGAATTTCCACCTGGAATGGAATATCCCTGACCAGAATCCAGCATCCCTGACCAAAAATTAGCATTCCCAACTGGAATAGAACATTCCTGACCAGAATCCAGAATTTCCAACTGGAATAGAACATCCCTGAGGAGAACCCAGAATTCCCAATGGGAATACACCATCCCTGACCAGAATCCAGCATTCCTGACCATAAACCAGCATTCCCAACTGGAATAGAAATTCCTGAGCAGAATCCAGCTGGAATAGAACATCCCTGAGGAAAACCCGGAATTCCCAATGGGAATACACTATCCCTGACCAGAATCCAGAATTCCCAACTGGAATAGAACATCCCTGACCAATAACCAGAATTTCCACCTGGAATGGAATATCCCTGACCAGAATCCAGCATCCCTGACCAAAAATTAGCATTCCCAACTGGAATAGAAGATTCCTGACCAGAATCCAGAATTTCCAACTGGAATAGAACATCCCTGACCAGAATCCAGAATTCCCAAGTGGAATTCAGCCTCCCAAATCTGGGGCATTCTCCCCCAGGTTCCAGTGGAATCCCAGTGCCCGACATTCCCGGCTGGAACCCAACCCCTCTGCTCCGCCTTTTCCCTCAGCGATGGATTCCAGCGGGAAGGAATTCCAACAGCCAGGAGATGCCCAGCTGGGAAGAAAAGGAGGGAAAATTGAGGGAATTTGGGGTAGAAGAGGAAGAAACGAGAGGTTTGGGGTGCTCTGAGCAAAATCCAAAAGGTTTTGGGAGGGAAAACCAGAGGGAATTTGGGTAGAAATAGAAGAAACGAGAAGGCTGGGATGGTCTGAGCACCATCCAAAGGGTTTTGGGGAGAAAAAGAGAGAATCAGAGGAAATTTGGGCAGAAATGGAAGAAATGAGAAGCCCGGGTTGTTCTGAGCACCACTCAGAAGGGATTTGGGAAGAAAAGGAGGGAAAATCAGAGGAAATTTGGGGTAGAAACGGATGAAATGAGAAGCCCGGGGTGTTCCAAGCACCACCCAAAGGGTTTTTCCCGGAGTTTTCCCCATCCAAGGGGTCGGGGCCTCTCCAGCCCCCTCCCCTCTCCCCCCGCCCCAAATTAAAATCGTTCCCGGCCGGCAGCAATAACTCATCCCGCCTCTAACGCCGAGCACTTTGTCAGGATTATCCCGATTAAACCGGGATTAATCCCGATTAAACCGGGATTAATCCCGACCTCAACGTTAACAGGATTAGTTCAAATCGGATCAGGGATTTTAAAACCCCGGACTCAAGGAAGGGGCTGGCCCCTCCCGGTGTGAGCAGGAATCCCGATCCCAGAAATTCCGGGATGGGCATTCCCAAATCTCGATCTCGATCCCAGAAATTCTGGGATGGGCATTCCCAAACCTCGATCTCAGAAACTCTGTGATGGGGCATTCCCAAACCCCGATCCTGATCCGAGAAATTCCGGGATGGGCATTCCCAAAGCCCGATCCAAGAAATTCCGGGATGGGCATTTCCAAATCCCAATCCCAGAAACTCCTGGGAGGGACATTCCCCAAACCCTGATCTCAGAAATTCCAGGATGGGCATTCCCAAATCCCAATCTTGATCCCAGAAATTCTGGGATGGGGCATTCCCAAACTCTGATCCCAATCCCAGAAACTCTGGGACGGGACATTTCCTATCCTTTTCTATCCTCTTCCATCCTTTTTCCATCATTTTCCCATGATTTTCCCATCCTTTTCCAAACTTTTCCCATCCTTTTCCATCCTTTTCCATCATTTCCCCCTCTTTTTTCCATCATTTTCCCATGATTTTCCCATTCTTTTCCATCCTTTTCCTTTTTCCATCCTCTCCCATCCTTCCCCTTTTCCCATCATTTTCCCATGATTTTCCCATCCTTTTCCAAACTTTTCCCATCCTTTCCTTTTTCCATCCTTTCCCATCCTTTTCCCCATCATTTTTCCATATTTTTCCTTTTTCCATCCTTTCCCATATTTTTCCCATTCTTTTCCAATCCTTTCCCATCCTTTTCCCATAGCTTCCCATTCTTTTCCCATCATTTCCCATTCTTTTCCCATACTTTTCCATCATTTTTCCATATTTTTTCTTCCTTTTCCCATCCTTTTCCTTTTCCCATCCTTTTCCACCCAAAAATCCCCTCTCACCACCTCCAGCTTCAGCTGAGCCGAGACCAAACAACTTCAGCTCGGGAATTCTCATCCCAAAAAATAAAATTTTAAAAATCCCACCCTTTTCCCACCCCCTTTCCAGAGCCACATCCACATGCACTTCCAAGAGAAAGCCGGAAAAATCCAAAATACTGACCTTAAAGCTCCAGTAGTTGGGTTGCTAACGACAACAAAAAAAGAGAAAAAACGGAAAAATAAAATAAAATAAAACAGAAGAAAACACAGACACAAAAAAAACCAAAAAATAAAAATACCATTAAGATTCTTGGTTTGATTTTTGGCGGTTTTTTTCCCCTTTTCCCTTTGGTTTTTTCTCACTTTTAGAAGCTCCAAGCTCGGATTTAAACCCCGCCCCTCCCAAAGTGCCGCTGGAATTTTGGGGAGTGAGGGAAGGGGCGAGGATGGAAAGAAATTGGGGTGAAAAAGGACGGAAAAGGGGGCGGCACTGGGAGTCACAATAATGTTAATTTTTTCCCAGGGGATTTTCCAAGAATTCCCGCCCCGCTGCCACCGCCATCACGGCCACCGGCTCCCAAAATTCCCAATCCCGGGGTGACACCGGAACCTTCTCCCGAGGCCGAGGCTGTGGAAAGTTCTGGAAGAGCTCGGCTGGGAAGGGGGATGGGAATTCTTTGAGTTCCAGTGGGATCCCAAAATTCCAGCCCCAGCCAAGCCCCAGCAGGAGGGAAAGCGGATCCGGGGATGAGGAGTGGGATTGAGGGACAAAGAGTGGGATTTAGGGATGAGGAGTGGGATTTAGGGATGAGGAGTGGGATTGAGGGACAAAGAGTGGGATTTAGGGATGAGGAGTGGGATTTAGGGACAAAGAGTGGGATTGAGGGATGAGGAGTGGGATTGAGGGACAAAGAGTGGGATTTAGGGATGAGGAGTGGGATTTAGGGACAAAGAGTGGGATTTAGGGATGAGGAGTGGGATTTAGGGACAAAGAGTGGGATTGAGGGATGAGGAGTGGGATTGAGGGACAAAGAGTGGGATTTAGGGATGAGGAGTGGGATTTAGGGACAAAGAGTGGGATTTAGGGATGAGGAGTGGGATTTAGGGACAAAGAGTGGGATTTAGGGATGAGGAGTGGGATTTAGGGACAAAGAGTGGGATTGAGGGATGAGGAGTGGGATTGAGGGACAAAGAGTGGGATTTAGGGATGAGGAGTGGGATTTAGGGACAAAGAGTGGGATTTAGGGATGAGGAGTAGGATTTAGGGACAAGGAACAAGGAATGGGATACAAGGGTGGATCCAGGGATGAGGAATGGGATTTAGGGATGAGGAGTGGGATTGAGGGACGAAGAGTGGGATTTAGGGATGAGGAGCGGGATTTAGGGACAAGGAGCAGGATTTAGGGATGAAAAGTGGGATTTAGGGACAAGGAGCAGAATTTAGGGATGAAAAGTGGGATTTAGGGACAAGGAGCAGGATTTAGGGATGAAAAGTGGGATTTAGGGACAAGGAGCAGGATTTAGGGATGAGGAGTGGGATTTAGGGACAAGGAACAAGGAATGGGATCCAGGGCTGGGATCCAGGGACAAGGAGTAGATCCAAGGGTGGAATCAGGGATGAGAAGTGGGATTTGGGGACAAAGAATGGGATTTAGGGACAAGGAGTGGGATTTAGGGATGAGGAGTGGGATTTAGGGATGAGGAGTCGATCCAAGGGTGGAACCTTAAAATATTTTTAATACTTCAAAATATTTAAAATATTTCTTAAAACCATTAAATATTTTAAAATATTTCTTAAATCTTTAAATATTTTTAATACTTTAAAATACTTTAAATATTTTTAAACCTTTTAACAGTTTTAATGCCTTAAAATATTTAAATATTTTTAAAATCCTTTAAATATTTTTAATATTTTCAAATATTTAAAATATGTTTTTAACTTTTAAATATTTGTAACACTTTCAAATACTTCAAATATTTTTTAAAACCTTTACATATTTTTAATATTTTAAAATATTTAAAATAATTTTTTAAAAACCTTTAAATATTTTTTAACGCTTTAAATATTTGCCCATTTGTGGCCAGCGCCAGGCGGGTCTTGGCCACCAGCCCCTGGCACTTGGTGAGCTCCATCTGTCCCTGCTGCCACCTCCAATGTCCCCAAATTCGGGGTGGGTTGGGCACGGCCAGGTCCCTCAGGGTTTAATTTTTATATTTTTGCCAATTTTGTGCCGATTTAGGGTGTGGGGTTTGCATATTATGGGATGGCGAGCTCTGTGCACAGAGCAGAGACAAAACAATTCCTGCTCCAGCTGGGGCCAAGGAGAAATGATCCAAATCTCTGCCCAGGAGCACCAACAGCGCGGGCTGGAGAGAGGAAAACCAGCAGGGTGGGACTGCACGGGTAAAGCCGGGACTGGGCAATTAACTCCAATATGCAAATGAAGGAGAAATTAGCAAATGGACAGACCCTGTGACCTCGTCCATTTTTGTGACCATTTTGTGGCTATTTGGGTCCATTTTGTGATCATTTGGGTCCATTTTTGGACCATTTTGGGTTCATTTTGGGTCCAGTTTGGGTCCAGTTTGGGTCCAGTTTGTGACCATTTGGGTTCCTTTTGGGTCTATTTTGTGACCATTTTGGTTCCATTTTGTGACCATTTTGTGACCACTTTGGGTCCATTTTGTGATCATTTGGGTCCATTTTGTGATCATTTGGGCACATTTTGTGACCATTTTGGGTCCATTTTGGGTCTAGTTTGGGTCCAGTTTGGCTCCATTTTGTGATCCTTTGGGTCCATTTTTTGACCATTTTGTGACCCTTTGAGTCCAGTTTGGCTCCATTTTGTGACCATCTTGGGTTCATTTTGTGACCATTTGGTTCCATTTTGTGACCATTTTGGGTCTATCTTCGGTTCATTTTGTGACCATTTGGGTCCATTTTGCTTCTATTTTGTGACCATTTTTGTGATCATTTGGGTCCATTTTTTGACCATTTTGTGACCATTTGGGGTCCATTTTGTGACCATTTTGGTCCATTTTGGTCCATTTTGTGACCATTTTGGGTCCATTTTGAACCATTTTTGTTCATTTCGGGTGCAGCCCTGGCTGGGCTCTGGCGCTGCCCAAGGTGGATCCACTGAGGAGATCTTTTAATGAATCCCTGCTTGGTTCTGGAACTGCCTGGACAATCTCTCCATGGAGATAATTTTAATTAAAAAAAAAAAAAAAAAAAAAAAGCAGGGATTTGTGAAAAGGATCTCCTCAATGAGAGATTGGCCAGGCAGAGTTAGAGAATAAATTTATTTAAAGAATCTCCTCCATGGAGAAAGTGGCCAGGAAGATTCAGAGAATAAATTTATTGAAAGATCTCCTCCATGAGAGATTGTCCAGGCAGTTCCAGAACCAAGCAGGGATTCATTAAAAGATCTCCTCAGTGGATCCACCTTGGGCAGCGCCAGAGCCCAGCCAGGGCTGCACCCGAAATGAACCAAAATGGTTCAAAATGGACCCAAAATGGACCCAAAATGGTCAAAAAATGGACCCAAAATGGTCAAAAAATGAACCAAAGATGGACCCAAAATGGTCACAAAGTGGAACCAAAATGGACCCAAATGGTCACAGATGAACCAAAAATGGTCACAAAATGAACCCAATCTGGACCCAAATGGTCACAAAATGGACCCAAATAGCCACAAAATGGTCACAAAAATGGACGAGGTCACGGGGTCTGTCCATTTGCTAATTTCTCCTTCATTTGCATATTGGAGTTAATTGCCCAGTCCCGGCTTTACCCGTGCAGTCCCACCCTGCTGGTTTTCCTCTCTCCAGCCCGCGCTGTTGGTGCTCCTGGGCAGAGATTTGGATCATTTCTCCTTGGCCCCAGCTGGAGCAGGAATTGTTTTGTCTCTGCTCTGTGAACAGAGCTCGCCATCCCCTGCTACGAAGCTCAGCCCCACACCCTAAATCATCACAAAATGAGAAAAAACCACAAAAACTAAAACCCAAGCATCACCTGCCAGCCCTTTCCAGGCTGGATTTGCCCGAAGAGGAGAGGGCCGAGCTGGAATTAACATTTCCAGCTGGAATTAACATTTCGCTGCCTCTTCAAAAGCATCAAAGGGAGATAAAGGGCCGGGAGAGGATTGGAAGCGACAGCCTCGTTCCGAGCCATAAAGCAGGCGGCTCCTCGCAGCAGCAACTCTGCAAAAGGTGCGGAGAATTACAGAGGCCGGGATTTGTAATTACAATGAGAGTCATGTCCGTGCTGCTGCCAAAAGAGGGAAGAACCAGGAGCTCAGGGTCCCCGAAGAGCGGGGAGGAGGGGGAGATGCTGCCCTGAGCCCTCCGAGGGATGGGCACGCACACACGGGCAAAAAAAGCGGGGTTGGAGTGGTGGAATTGGGAATATTTGGGGAGTAAAGGAAAGAAATGAAATGGTTGTGGTTGTTTGTCCCAGGAGGAAATGGGAGGTAAATGAAATCCAAGTGAGTCGGGGTCACCAAAAATAAGAGAAATGTTAAATTCAAGTCAGTCGGGGTCACCAAAAGTAAAAGAAATGAAATCAAGTGAATCAGGGTCCTCAAAGGTAAATAAAATTAAATCCAAGTGAGTCAGGGTCCTCAATGATAAGAGAAATGAAATCCAAGTGAGTTTGGGTCCTCAAGTGTAAATAAAATAAAATCCAAGTGAGTCGGGGTCCCCAAAAGTAAAAGAAATGAAATCCAAGAGAGTTGGGGTCCTCAAAGTTAAATAAAATGAAATCCAAGTGAGATGTGTTTCTCAAAAGTAGGAGAAATTAAATCCAAGAGAGTCAGGGTCCTCAAAGGGAAATAAAATTAAATCCAAGAGAGTCAGGGTCCTCAAAGATAAGAAAAATGAAATCCAAGTGAGTCGGGGTCCTCAAAGGAAAATAAAATGAAGTCCAAGTGATTTGGTGTCCTCAAAGATAAATAAAATGAAATCCATGTGAGCTCAGGGTCCCCGAAGAGCGGGGAGGAGGGGGGAGATGCTGCCCTGAGCCCTCCAAGGGATGGGCACGCACACACGGGCAAAAAAACCCGGGGCTGGAGTGGTGGAATTGGGAATATTTGGGGAGTTAAGGAAAGAAATGAAATGGTTGTGGTTGTTTGTCCCAGGAGGAAATGGGTGGTAAATGAAATCCAAGTGAATCGGGGTCACCAAAAATAAGAGAAATGAAATCCAGGTGAGATCAGGGTCTTCAAAGGTAAAAGAAATGAAATCCAAGTGAGTCGGGATCCCCCAAGGCAAAAGAAATTAAATCCAAGTGAGTCAGGGTCCCCAAAGGTAAGAGAAATTAAATCCGAGTGAGATCAGGGTCTTCAAATGTAAGAGAAATGAAATCCAAGAGAGATCAGGGTCCTCAAAGATAAGAAAAATGAAATCCAAGTGAGTCGGGGTCCTCAAAGGTAAAAGGAATGAAATCCAAGTGAGTCAGGGTCCTCAAAGATAAGAAAAATGAAATCCAAGTGAGTTGCGGCCCTCAAAGGAAAATAAAATGGAATCCAAGTGATTTGGGGTCCTCAAAGGTAAATAAAATGAAATCCAGGTGAGCTCAGGGTCCCCGAAGAGCGGGGAGGAGGGGGGAGATGCTGCCCTGAGCCCTCCGAGGGATGGGCACGCACACACGGGCAAAAAAAGCAGGGCTGGAGTGAAGTAATTGGGAATATTTTGGGAGTTAAGTTTGGGAAGAAAAAAAAATGTTTTGGGAGTTAAGTTTGAAAAAAAAAAAAAAGAAAAAGAAATAAAAAAGAAAATAATGAAATGGTTGTGGCTGTCCCAGGAGCCGACGGGAGGTAAATGAAATGAAATCCAAGTGAGTCAGCGCCGTGACCGAGGGGACTTCCCCTGAATGGCAATTAAATCCCAAATTTGTGGCTGATTAACGAGGCACCAGCGTGTCCCCCTCGGAAGGGCCGCAGCAGCAGCCGCCGCCCCGGCCCGCTGCGCTCCGAGGGAGGAAGGACAGAGGCAACTTCATTAATTAACTCATTTCTAGGAGTTCCAGCTCCCGATCGAGTCCCCCACCCTCGGGCAGCGCGTCTTGACAAGCAAAAATCTCCTTGAAAAATAACGGCGAAGTGAATTTAATCTGGTTCTGCTTATTAAAGTTTTTTTGGTGGTTTTTTTTTTTTTTTTGCTTTGTTTGGGTTTTGTGATTTTTTTTTTTTTCCTTAAATGCTTTTCAGCGCCAGTGAAATGAATTAAAGTGGAAATAACCTGACAAGACAGGGAGAAAAATGCAAAGAGCGACCAGACAGAGCGGGGGCTGCAGATTTTGTCACCTGAGGTCTCGAGGTTGCTGCAGGCACCTCTCAAAGGCCACCAGGGGAGGGGACATTGGGGACAGGATGGGATGCAGGAGGGTTTGGGCTCATTCTTGTCACACCCGGGCTCCTCGGGAGGCTCCCAAAAAAACCTCCGTGAGGTTTTGCCGCTCCTCTTTCAGGTGCCCCTCCACCCACAGAGCGCTCCGGTGGCCATCGAGGTGACATCGGAGATGCCACCACCGCCTGTCGCCGCGACGGAACGTCAGGATTTCCCCCACAAACCCCCCAGCACAGCCACGCAGCTCCAAATTTCCCCTCCAGCTCCCCCCTCACCTCCTCCTCCCCAAACCCATCCCAGCCCTGACCTCCCCTCCGCCCTTGGGGACAGCGCGGGTGACACCAGAGCCCCGACCCCGCTGGCCTTGGGTGGCTTTTCCCCCTGGCTCCAGCTTCCTCCTCCTCCTCCTCCTCCTCTCCCGCTGCGAGGAAGCGAATCCGCAGCGCCTGCCCGGAGCAATGCATCAGGACGTGCTCTGCCGAGGAGCAGCCATGCTGGGGCTCCCAAAATTTCCAAAAATTCCCCTCGGGCAGCAGCCGCGGCCAAGGTCAGCCCCTCTCTCCCCCCACGCCGCAGGTGCCCTGGGGGTCCGCGTTTCGCTCCGGGCACCCCGAGGGGTTCGGATCTATCGCTGCCCGATGAGGGAGCGCCCCAAAAAAAACCCCGCAGCGGGGATCAAAGTGTTCCCACCTTGAGGGGCCACCGCGGAGGTTTGGGGGTTATTTGGGGCAGGGCAGGGCAGGGGGAAGCTGGCAGGAGTCGGGCAGATCAGATGGCACGGTGGCCATGGCGACGGCACGGCGGAGGTGGACCGAGCACAATGGGCACGGGCAAGGTGAAGGGAGGCAGCGCTCCGCTCCCCGGCAGCTCCGGGGTGAACCCCCCGAGCCATCCCGCACCCCCCGAGTCATCCCGCACCCCCCTATTCATCCTGACCCCCCCTGATCTATCCTGACACCCCTGATCCATTCCTGCACCCCCGATCCATCCTGACACCCCCGATCCACCCTGACCCCCCCCAATCCATCCCTGCACCCCCAATCCATCCCTGCACCCCCAATCCATCCTGACCCCCGATCCATCCCTGCACCCCCTGATCCATCCCTCACCCCCTGATCCATCCTGACCCCCGATCCATCTTGCACCCCCCGATCCATCCCTCACCCCATGATCCATCCCTCACCCCACGATCCATTCTGACCCCCCAATCCATCCTTGCACCCCCTGATCCATCCCTCAGCCCGTGATCCATCCTGACCCCCGAGCCATCCCGCACCCCCTGATCCATCCTGACCCCTGATCCATCCCGCACCCCGCTATCCATCCCACACCCCCTGATCCATCCCTGCACCCCTCGATCCATCCTGACACCCCTAATCCATCATGACACCCATGATCCATCCCGCACCCCCCTGATCCATCCTGACACCCCCGAGCCATCCTGACACCCCCGAGCCATCCTGACACCCCTGATCCATCCTGACCCCCCCGATCCATCCTGACACCCCTGATCCATCCCGCACCCTCCGATCCATCCTGACCCCCCCAATCCATCCCTGCACCCCCAATCCATCCCTGCACCCCTTGATCCATCCTGACACCCATGATCCATCCCGCACCACGCGATCCATCCTGACCCCCCGATCCATCCTGACCCCCGATCCATCCCTTCACCCCTTGACCCATCCTGACCCCCCCAATCCATCCCTGCACCCCTCGATCCATCCCGCACACACTGATCCATCCCGCGCCCCCCGATCCATCCTGACCCCCTGATCCATCCTGATCCCCGTGATCCATCCTGACCCCCGATCCATCCCTGCACCCCCCGATCCTTCCTGCACCCCCCGATCCATCCTGCACCCCCTGATCCTTCCTGCACCCCCCGATCCATCCTGCACCCCCTGATCCATCCTGCACCCCCTGATTCATCCTGACCCCCCGATCCATTCCTGCACCCCTTGATCCATCCTGACACCCCTGATCCATCCCACACCCCTTGATCCATCCTGACCCCCGATCCATCTTGCACCCCCTGATCCATCCCTGCACCCCTCGATCCATCTCGCACCCCTCAATCCATCCTGACCCCCAATCCATCCCTGCACCCCCCAATCCATCCCTGGCCCCCCGATCCATCCCTGTACCCCTTGACCCATCCTGATCCCCGATCCATCCCGCACCCCTTGATCCATCCCGCACCCACTGATCCATCCCTGCACCCCCAAAAAGCAGCGAGGATGGAGAAATCTGTGAGAAACGCAGGGTCCACCGCAGGGTCCCCGGGGGGACTGGGCTGAGCACCCCCGTTGGAGGAAGAGCTGGGGGTGAGGAAGACTCCGAAATGGAGCCCGGCCTGCCCTTCCTCGGTCCCCTCGGAGCGGCTGCAGGGACTGGGGGGTCCTCTCCCCAAAAAGCCACAGCAGGGAGCGGGTGGCCACCAGCCCCGAGGTCACCGGGAGGAGGAAATTTGGGTTGGGAGAGAGGGAAAGTTCAGGGCAGGGAGGGAGAGAGGGATGGAATCCATGGAGGGATGGATGGATGGATGGATGGATGGATGGATGGATGGATGGATGGAATCCATGAATGGATGGATGGAATCCATGAATGGATGGATGGATGGATGGATGGATGGATGGATGGATGGATCCATGAATGGATGGAATCCATGAATGGATGGATGGATGGACGGAGGGAGGGATGGATGGAGTCCATGGATGGACGATGGATGGATGGATGGATGGATGGATGGATGGATGGATGGACGGATGGATGGATGGATGGATGGAATCCATGATGGAGGGAATTCATGGATGCATGATGGATGGAGTGATGGAATCCATGGATGGATGGATGGACGGACACACAGAGGAATGGATGGAATTAATGGATGGATGGGTGGATGGATGGATGGAATCCATGGATAGATGGATGCATGGATGATGGATGGATCCATGGATGGATGGATGGACAGACGGACAGAGGGAGGGATGGATGGAATTCATGGATGGATGGATGGGTGATGGATGGATGGATGGATGGATGGAATTCATAGATGGATGGATGGAAGGACAGACAGACGGACTGATGGATGGACAGACGGATGGATGGATGATGGATGGAAGGACAGACAGACGGACTGATGGATGGATGATGGATGGATGGACAGACGGATGGATGGATGGATGGAAGGACAGACAGACAGACAGATGGATGCAGGGAGGCATGGACACACTCACCCTGCCCGTATGTGCCAGAATGCTCACAGCCCTTCCAGGGGCAGCGCCGCGAGCCCGGCCGTGCCAAGGGGAGCATCCCACCTCCAATTCCTGGTGGGCACCACCTGGGCATCTCCCTGCCCGACTCCCACGAACTCATTCCACCCCCTCGGGGCTGTCCCTAGCCTGTTTTTTACCCACTCCCTGAGGACTTCAAGACCCTCTTCCACAAAAATCCCCAAACAAGGAGAAGTGGGGGGTGCCCCGCGGAGTTCCGCCTGACTCCAGAGCCCCCATTCCCAGCCAGCTGTGGGAATGGGGAACGGAGAATTCCCAGAACGAGCCGGGAATCGCTGGCGAGGCTGGGGGAGGGAAATGAGGGAATCGATAGGGCCGGCTGCAGTCCCAGGGACGCGCACACAGCGCTCGTGTTACTCCCGGCAGCCGCGCTCCACCATTTCAGCGCTTCCCAGCGCCTCCCGTCACTCTCCACCTCTGGAGACCAAGATGACACCGCGGCGACAGCCCCGAGGGACCCCTCGTCGCCTCTGCCACCACCCCCGCGTCGCTGTCCCCACGGTGCCCCATCCTCTACCCCCAAACCCGCCCGTGCCGGGCACCCCGGCGGTGCCACGGCCGTGTGCCGCCTCTCGGAGGGGTTTGGAGGTGAGGCCAAACCTTTCCTGCCACCGCAGGGCTCCTTTCGGAGGGGACAGAAGCTGCGTGCCAGGGCCACCATCTGTCCCTCTCCTCTGCCCGAGGCGGGCACAGCGAATCGGTGTCCCCTGCAGGGACACGGGTGACAGCGCGGCCCGGGGACAGCGGGGCGATGGCACGGGTGGCACGGGTGGCACGGGCCAGGGTTTTTCACGCTCCCGCCGGGGGGACAAGGTGAACCCCCCCGGCTGCTGCACCCAAGGGCAGCCACCAAGTGCCACCCCCTCCCCGCCGCGACACCGGGGACGGACGGGGACCCCCGGGGAGGCTGAGGGGAGATGGGGGGGCTAAAGGAAAGGGGACGCTGGAGGGGCTGCGTGTCCGGTAAGGACACCGAGAACCGGGAGGTCAGGGTGGGAATTTTGGGCAGGGGGATAGCGGGGTGGGTAGGAGCGACAGCAGGGCAGCTGGGGCAGGGGGGGATCGGCGGGGGAAATGCAGCAGCGGGTGGCGGACACCGGCCCCGTTACCACCGGGAGGGATGCGCCCCGCGCCATCCCGCGCCATTCCCGCGCCACGCCGCGCGTTCCCGCCCGGTACCTGCGGCAGGTGAGCGCTGCGGCTCGGGATCTGCAGCGCCGCTCGGCTCGGCTCGGCCCGGCCCGGCTCGGCCCGGCTCGGCCCGGCTCGGCTCGGCTCGGCTCGGCTCGGCTCGGCTCGGCCCCGCCCCGCCCCGCCCCGCCCGCGGCGCCGTCGCCATGGCAACCGCGGCTCGGCCACGCCCACCCGCGCGGCCGGCAGGGGGCGCTGAGAGCGGGGGCGGGGCCTGCGGGGGGCGGGAATAACGGGGAAATAGCGGGATAAGGAGCGGGAAATACCGGGATAAGGAGCGGGAAATAGCGGGAGAGGGACCGGGAAATAGCGGGATAAGGAGCGGGAAATAGCGGGAGAGGGACCGGGAAATAGCGGGATAAGGAGCGGGAAATACCGGGATAAGGAGCGGGAAATAGTGGGATAAGGAGAGGGAAATAGCGGGATAAGGAGCGGGAAATAGCGGGAGAGGGACCGGGAAATAGTGGGATAGGGACCGGGAAATAGCAGGATAAAGACCGGGAAATTGCGGGAGAGGGACCGGGAAATAGAGGGATAAGGACCGGGAAATAGCGGGAGAGGGACTGGGAAATAGCAGGAGAGGGACTGGGATATAGCGGGATAAGGACCGGGAAATAGCGGGATAAGGAGCGGGAAATAGAGGGATAGAGACTGGGAAATAGCGGGATAGGGACCGGGAAATAGCGGGATAAGGACTGGGAAATAGCGGGATAGGGACCGGGAAATAGCGGGATAAGGAGAGGGAAATAGCGGGATAAGGACCAGGAAATAGCGGGAGAGGGACTGGGAAATAGCGGGAGAGGGACTGGGATATAGCGGGATAAGGAGCGGGAAATAGCGGGATAAGGAGCGGGAAATAGAGGGATAGAGACTGGGAAATAGCGGGATAGGGACCGGGAAATAGCGGGATAAGGAGAGGGAAATAGCGGGATAAGGACTGGGAAATAGCAGGAGAGGGACTGGGAAATAGCGGGATAAGGACCGGGAAATAGCGGGATAAGGAGCAGGAAATAGCGGGATAAGGACTGGGAAATAGCGGGATAAGGACTGGGAAATAGCGGGAGAGGGACTGGGAAATAGCGGGATAAGGACCGGGAAATAGCGGGATAAGGAGCAGGAAATAGCGGGATAAGGACTGGGAAATAGCGGGATAAGGACTGGGAAATAGCGGGATAAGGACCGGGAAATAGCGGGATAAGGAGCAGGAAATAGCGGGATAAGGACCGGGAAATAGCGGGATAAGGACTGGGAAATAGCGGGGTTTGGGGTCACCAGTGCACCCCAAAACAGGATGGCAACCCCCCCAAAGGTCGCCAGATGCCACCTGCCCCGACGACTGACAGAGGAACACACGCCAAAGGACATCATGGTGGGCATGTCACCAACCTTAAGTATTTGGGGTCACCAGTGCACCCCAAAACAAATAGGAACCTCCCAAACATTTCATCCTTGAGGCTCTGCTTGTCTCAAGTGCCACCAGAGGTGTCACCTGCCCCAAGTAGCAGCAGGTCCCTGGGGACACAGCCAAAGGAGATTGTGATAGGCATGTCACCAACCTCAAGGGTTTGGGGTCACCAGCGCACCCCAAAACAGGATGGGAACCCCCCAGAAAGTTCATCCCTGAGGCTCTGGTGGTCTCAAGTGTCACCAGAGGTGTCACCTGCTCCAAGGACAAACAGGGGACACACAGCCAGAGGACATCGTGGTGGACATGTCACCGACCCCAAGTGGTTTGGGGTCACCAGCACACCCCAAAACAAGAGAGGGACCCCCCCAAAGGTCTCCAGATGTCACCTGCTCCAAGGACAAGCAGGGGACACACAGCCAGAGGACATTGTGGTGGACACATCACCAACCTTAAGTATTTGGGGTCACCAGCGCACCCCAAAACAAATAGGAACCTCCAAAAAGCTCATCCCTGAGGCTCTGCTGGTCTCAAGAAGTGTCACCAGAGGTGTCACCTGCCCCAAGGACCAGCAGGTCCCTGGGGACACAGCCAAAGGACATTCTGCTGGACATGGCACCGACCACCCTGGTTGGGGTTTGCTGCCCACCCCACACCTGCCAGGACCTGGACTGGGGTCACCCCTCTGTGGGGCCAGCTGTCCCTCAAGGCTGTCCCACCCCTGCCACCTCTGCAGGGACAAATGTCCCAGTCCTGTCCCGGCCAGCGGGACTGAATCCATCGGTGGGACAGGGAAACCCACCTGGGGGCTTGGCAGGGCGGGGGGCTCCCCCGTGGGGCTGGAGGGGGCTCCCCCACACCTGGGGATGGTCTCCTGACACCTGGGGGGCTCTGCTCCTCACAGCTGCGGGATTCTCCTCACATCTGGAGATTCTCCTCACACCTGGGGGGCTCTGCTCCTCACACCTGGAGTTTCTCCTCACATCTGGAGATTCTCCTCACACCTGGGGGGCTCTGCTCCTCACACCTGGAGTTTCTCCTCACATCTGGAGATTCTCCTCACATCTGGGGGGTTCTGCTCCTCACACCTGGAGATTCTCCTCACACCTAGAGATTCTCCTCACATCTGGAGGATTCTGCTCCTCACACCTGGAGATTTCTGCTCCTCACACCTGGAGATTTCTGCTCCTCACATCTGGGGGGTTCTGCTCCTCACACTTGGATTTTCTCCTCACATCTGGAGATTCTCCTCGCATCTGGGGGGTTCTGCTCCTCACACCTGGAGATTTCTGCTCCTCACTCGTGGTGGATTCTGCTCCTCACACCTGGGCGATTCTCCTCCTCACACCTGGGAGATTCTCCTCCTCACACCTGGGCGATTCTGCTCATCACACCTGGGCGATTCTGCGCCTCACACCTGGAGATTCTCCTCCTCACACCTGGGCGATTCTGCCCCTCACCCCTGCAATATTCCCTCCCTCACCCCCGGAGGACGCTCCCCCATCACTGCCGCACCCGCCCCCCGTTTTCACGCACCCCCACCACCCCCTCGCTCCTCTCCCCCTCCAGCCAACCCCACCCGCGCAGAACCGCTCCCCACGCCCCGCAATGCCGGGAATTCCCTCACCTGGTCCCGCAGGCGCTCCTGCTGCCCGCGCAGCGCCAGGGCGTGCTGCGGGTACTTGCTCTTCAGGTGGTCCATGAAGGCGTCCCTCTTGCGCTCCATCTCCGTCTTCTGGAGGCCGGTGAGCGCCTCCAGGCTCTGGGCGGCGATCACGGTGTGCCGGCGCTCCGAGGTGTGCACCAGCCCCACGTTGGAGAAGCGCCGGGTGCCGTTGCCCAGGGTGCGGTACTCCCGCGGGTACTCGGCATCGTCCGCGGAGATCATGTGCGAGCTCGTCCTGTCGGGATCTGCGCGGGCAGCGGGAGAGCAGCGGGGTCAGGGGAGGGTCCCCGGGCCGTGGGGCAAAGTGGGGACCATCCCCGGCCGTGGGGCAAAGAGGGGGGACAGTTCCCTGCCGTGGGGCAGAGGTGGGGACCCGTCCTGTCAGAATTTGTGTGGGCACCACGAGAGAACAGCGGGGTCAGGGGAGGGTCCCCGGGCCGTGGGGCAAAGTGGGGACCATCCCCGGCCGTGGGGAAAGTGGGGGGACAGTTCCCTGCCATGGGGCAAAGCGGGGGGACAGTTCCCTGCCGTGGGGCAGAGATGGGGACTGGTCCTGTCGGGATCTGCGTGGGCACCACGAGAGAACAATGGGGTCAGGGGAAGGTGCCCCGGCCGTGGGGCAGAGGTGGGGGACAGTCCCCTGATGTGGGGCAGAGGTGGGGGACAGTCCCCAGATGTGGGGCAGAGGTGGGGAACGGTCCCTGGCCATGGGGCAGAGGTGGGGGACTGTCCGCAGATGTGGGGCAGAGGTGGAGGACAGTCCCCTGGTGTGGGGCAGAGGTGGGGGACAGTCCCCTGATGTGGGGCAGAGGTGGGGGACAGTCCCCAGATGTGGGGCAGAGGTGGGGGACGGTCCCTGGCCATGGTGCAGAGGTGGGGGACAGTCCCCTGGTGTGGGGCAGAGGTTTAGGGTTGGGATTTGGGGCCGGGGAGGGGAATTTCGGCACGGAGCGATGGCAGAGCCTTGCTGCGAGTGGGATCCCCCCTCAGTGGGGCGCACAGCGGGATCCCCCCTCGGTGGGGTGTGGGAAGGGGGTGGGTGCCCCGTCCGTCCCCCCGCGGTGGCAGCGCTGTCCCCGCTCCGGGACACGCGGCAGGACACGAGGGGACAGCGGGGCTGGGATCCCCCCAAAACCGCGATGATCGGAGCGAAACGGGAATGAAAGAGCGGCTGGGTGACCGAAAACTGCACGGACGGGACACGGGACAGGGACACGGACACGGGACAGGGACACGGACACGGGACACGGACACGGACACGGGACAGGCACACGGACACGGGACACGGACACGGGACACGGACACGGGACAGGGACACGGACACGGGACAGGGACACGGGACAGGGACAGGCACACGGACACGGGACAGGCACATGGACACGGGACAGGCACACGGACACGGGACAGGCACACGGACACGGGACAGGGACACGGACACGGGACAGGGACACGGACACGGGACACGGACACGGACACGGACACGGGACACGGACACGGGACAGGGACAGAGCGAAAAGAAAAATGAAATCAGGCAGGGTCGGGGGAGGGAGGTGTGTGCGGGCGCTGTGATGGGGGACAGGCCCCCCATGTCCCCCCAGAGATCCCAGTGCCCCAAAGACCCCAGTGCCCATCCCGCAGCCATTGCTCAGCCCGGCCCGCGGGCACCAAACCCGGGATCCCCGGGATGCTCGGCCCCGTGCCAGCCCTTCCCGGTGCCCGAGGGCACCAAACTCGGGATTCCCGGGATGCTCTGCCCCGTGCCAGCCCTTCCCGGTGCCCGAGGGCACCAAACTCGGGATTCCCGGGATGCTCGGCCCCGTGCCAGCCCTTCCCGGTGCCCGAGGGTACCAAACCCGGGATCTCCGGGATGCTCTGCCCCGTGCCAGCACTACCCCATGCCCGGGGGCACCAAACCCGGGATCTCCGGGATGCTCTGCCCTATTCCAGCCGTATTCCGGTGTCCGCGGGCACCAAATCCAGGATCTCCGGGATGTTCTCCCTTATCCCAGCCCTTGTGGCTCCCGGGGGCACCAAATCTGCTCCATGCCAGTTCCTCCAGTCCCTCCCGGTGCCCACGGGCACCGAATCTGGGATCCCCGGGATGCTCTGCCCCGTGCCAGCCCTTCCCGGTGCCCGGGGGCACCAAACTCGGGATCCCCGGGATGCTCTGCCCTATTCCAGCCCCGTTCCGGTGCCCGGGGGCACCAAACCCGGGATCTCCGGGATGCTCTGCCCCATCCCTGCACTACCCCATGCCCGGGGGCACCGAATCTGGGATCCCCGGGATGCTCTGCCCTCTTCCAACCCTTCCCGGTGCCCGCGGGCACCGAATCTGGGATCCCCGGGATGCTCTGCCCCGTGCCAGCACTACCCCATGCCCGGGGGCACCAAACCCGGGATCTCCGGGATACTTTGCCCTATTCCAGCCGCGTTCCAGTGCCCGCGGGCACCAAACCCGGGATCCCCGGGATGCTCTGCCCCGTGCCAGCCCTTCCCGGTGCCCGGGGGCACCAAACCCGGGATCCCCGGGATGCTCTGCCCCGTGCCAGCCCTTCCCGGGGCTCAGCCCAGCCCGGGCAGGCAGGGGAGGGCACAGGGGGACTGGCAGCGGGTCCCGAGGTGACAGGGACCCGTCCTTTCGCTCAGCACCCGCCGGGATCTGCCTGCCAGGGCCGATGGATGCCCGGAATCCGCGCACGCTGCCCGTGCCTGGCACCGCCTCGGTGCCCAGAGGGGCTCCAGGACCCCGAGAAAGCCACTTTGGAGGGTCTCACATCATCTGGGAGCTGCTGTCCCCAGGCCTCGGAGCGGTGCCAGCCAGGGAGGTCAGGGTGGCACCAGGGGGGTCAAGGAGGCACCGAGGTGGTCATGCTGGCACTGGGAAGGTCGTGGTGGTACCAGGAAGGTCACGGCGGCACTGGGGGGTCAAGGAGGCACCAGGGAGGTCACGGTGGCACCAGAGTGGTTACGGTGACACTGGAAAGGTCACGGTGGCACCGAGGAGGTCATGGTGGCACCAGAGTGGTTACGGTGACACTGGAAAGGTCACGGTGGCACTGAGGAGGTCTTGGTGGCACCAGGGAGGTCATGCTGGCACTGGAAAGGTCAAGGTGGCACCGAGGAGGTCACAGCACCACCGGGGAGATCTTGGCGGCACCAGGGAGGGCACGGTGGCACTGGGGAGGTCACGGTGGCACCAGGGATTTCTCAGTGGCATCAGGGAGGTCACTGTGGCACTGAGGAGGTCACAGTGGCACCAGGGAGGTCAAGGTGGCACTGAGGAGGTTTCAGTGGCACCAAGAAGGTCATGGTGGCACCAAGGAGATCACAGTGGCACCGGGGTGGTCATGGTGGCACCGAGGAGATCACAGTGGCACTGGAGCGATCATGGTGGCACCAAGAAGGTCATGGTGGCACCAAGGAGATCACAGTGGCACCGGGGTGGTCACGGTGGCACCAAGGAGATCACAGTGGCACCAGGATTGTCATGGTGGCACCGAGGAGATCACAGTGGCACCGGGGTGGTCACGGTGGCACCAGGGAGGTCACGGTGACACCGAGATCACAGTGGCACCACGGTGGTCACTGTGGCACCAGGGAGGTCACAGTGACACCAAGGAGATCACAGGGGCACGGTGGTCAAAGTGGCACCAAGAAGGTTGTGGTGACACCGAGGAGATCACAAGAGCACCGGGGTGGTCATGGTGACACCAGGGAGGTCGTGGTGCCACCAGGGAAGTCCCTGTGGTACCGCGGTGGTCATGGCGGCACCAGGGATGTCATGGTGGCACCAAGAAGGTCGTGGTGGCACCGAGGAGATCACAGGAGCACCGGTGTGGTCATGGTGGCACCAGTGATGTCATGGTGGCACCAAGAAGGTCGTGGTGACACCCAGGAGATCACAGGGGCACTGGGGTGGTCATGGTGACACCAGGGAGGTCACGGTGGCAACGGGGTGGTCACGGTGGCACCGGGGATGTCATGGTGGCACCAAGAAGGTCGTGGTGGCTCCAAGGAGATCACAGGGGCACTGGGGTGGTCATGGTGACACCAGAGAGGTCATGGTGGCATCGACGAGGTCACGGCAGCACCTCCACCACACCAAACACCCCAAAACTCCCCCGGGGGGAGCGGCCACCCCCAGAGATGCCACCCGCAGCGGGCAGGGATGGTCCCGCAAGGAAACAGCCAGGAAAAGGGACCTGGAAACCCTCCGAGGCCGAAGGAAAGGCTGCCGGTTCTTCCCTCCCGGCGATAATTCCACCTCAAACCCCGCACAAAGTTTTTATTCCTCCTCCCGCAGCAGCTGAGGGACGCAGCGCTGCCCGCACGGCCGCAGCGCATCCCTGGAAAGCTCTTCCAAGCAGGTCACCGGGGTGGCAAAGCCAAAATCTGCCTCACCCAACCCAACCGGACCGTGTCCCCCCAGCTGGGCACCGTGCCCTGGCTTACCCGCGGGCACGGCGCGGCTCCCACGGCGCTCCGCGGGCGCGGAGGCGGCAGCGCTCCGCTCGGCCGGGGCTGCGGGCGGCTCCTTGGGCGGGCGCAGCGCCGCCACCACGGCCAGGATGCCGCGGTAGATCCTGGCCAGCCCCTCTCCGAGCAGGGGGAGGTTGAGGGAACGAGGTTCTCTTTGCCGATTCATCCGCCCATCGTCCCCGCTTGGCAGCAGAGGTGGCACCCGTGCCAGGGCCGGAGCCCCGGGCTGCTCAGCAGGGCACGGACATCGCGTCCTTCCCGGGAAAATACCGGAGGCGCCGCTTTGGGTGGAAAATCTTCGCGAACGGTGTCGGCAGGAGATGCTGAGGAAAAGCCCCCCCCTCCAAAAAGAAACCGGCTGGGATCCCCCCTTTAGCAGCGGCTCGCCGGGGTTTTATCCCCCTCGGGGGATGTCTCAAACACAATTTATTGCTGCAGTCCCATCAATCTTCAGCAGGCAGCGAAAACCTCGCGCGGGTCGCGGGCGAGCGAGCAGCGGAGCGTGGAAAATCGCCCGTGAAAGCGCTCGCACAAAAAGGGGGCGAGGGGAAGGGAGGAGGGGGATGCATTTAGGGAAAAAAGCAGCCGGGAGGGTGAAAACCCCTCGGAGGGGATGCGGATCCCCCGCGGCCGGCCATCAGCGCGGGGATGCTCCCGCTGCCTCCCGGAGGCTGCGCTGCCGCACTGCCCCGGAGCCCGGCGAGCCTGCCCGGCTCCCGGAGCCCTGCCCGCCGCTAACCCCTTCCCTGCCGAGCCGCCGAGGGTGGGAGGAGGTGTGGGGAGAGCGGGGGGAGCTGCCGAGCCGCGCGGGTTTAACTCGTGCGGTGCTGCAGAGATGAGCGCCCCGCCGGAGTCGGGCCCCAGGGAAATCGGGGGGGGATTCTGGGGTGGTTTGAGGTGGAAACATCAGTCGGATTCCATCGCCTGCAATGGGCAGGGAGGTTCCACCACGCAGGGAGGCTCAGAGTCGGCGGCCGAGACGTTGCTGTCCTTCTCCTTGGCTCGGCCACCTCCGTGTCAGCTCATTTTGGGATGGTCAAGCGCCTTCCAGGACCCGCCCTCACACCCAAAAAGTGCTGGGAGCTGCCCAAATTCTCCAAGCAATCCGCGCCCAGGAGCAGGGACAAGGCAGGTGACACCGGGGGACAGCGGTGTCGCCCACACCCGCCACCACCATGTCCCCGATGGGGACAACCCTGGTCGGGTCCGGCCGCTTAGAGGCAATTCCCGGAGAATTCCAGCTTTGGGAATGCCGGGAGTGGGGCAGAGCAGGATGGGAATGTGGAAGTGAGGGGATTTTGGGGTGTCCTTGTCCCTGTCACGGCGACACAGGCGCGAAAGCTGGCGGAGACCAGGGTGAAAATCCCGCAGCTTCTCCTGGCTGCCGGGCCACCAAATCCCCTGGGAAAAGCCAAGTGACGCCAAGGCCACCCGCAGGGGACAGTGAACACCCAGCAGGGGACAAACCTCCCCGGGATGTCCCCCGGGATGTCCCCCGGGATATCCCTCGGGATGCGGGAATTGTTCTCCCGCTTCATCCTTCCCTTCCCAAGGATCCCCGGCGGGGCTCAGCGGGGCTCCCCGCCGCGCCTTTCACTCCCAAATTCCAGCGGAACGGCGGAAAAATAAAACCCTCCACAAATTAAACCCTCCACGAACACACACAGCTCCGCTGGGAACTTCCCAGGCGGGACCCCACAGATCCCACTTGGCTTTGGGCAGCGGCACCGTGCCCGCTCACGGCGCCAGGCCGGATTCTCCGCGTGAAATCCTGGGATCCTGCCCGTTCCCAGCCCGGGGCAACGCTTTCTCCATGCCCACATCCCACAAATTCCCATGCCGGAGTTTCGCCGGGACACGGAGCTCGCCCCAAAAGCTGCAGCTCGGAGGATGCCCAGCTGGCATCGCGCCGTGGCACTGCCCTGCCAGGTGGCTCCTTCCCTGTCGGAACTCAAAATGTCCCTCAGACATTTTTGGATGTTCTGGGCCCAGGTCAGAAGCATTTGAGACCCTGGCACAGCTGGAAACAGCTGGGATTTTAGATTTAAACCACAGAATTATTTACCAACCTCGCAGGAAGGACAAGAACTCACAAAAGTTTAGATATTAGAGTAGAAGCAGTCACAAAGGGAAGGGAAGAATTTTTGAGTGCTGTACAGGGGGTTTTGGTTTTGTACATGGGGGTCAGAAGTTTTAAGATGGAAAGATTTGAGCCTATTCTGTCCTTCCTCTCTTCTTCCTCACCTCCCTGTTCTTGGTGATGTTGGCACTCACAGATTGGTTTAGAGTAGAAAATCACCATTTAATATAGGTAATAGGCATTGGGAAAAAACTGTAAAAATTTAACACGTAATGTACCATTGTTGGAACTCAAAATGTCTCTCAGACACTTTCAGATGTTCCAGGTCAGAAGCATTTGAGACCCTGGCAGGCAGCTGCAAACAGCTGGGATTTTAGATTTAAACCACAGAATGATTTACCAACCTCGCAGGAAGAACAAGAACTCACAAAAGTTTAGATATTAGAGTAGAAGCAGTCACAAAGTAGAGGAAGAATTTTTGAGTGCTGTACAGGGGGTTTTGGTTTTGTACATGGGGGGTCAGAGGTTTTAAGATGGATTTGGGATTTGGGCCTGCCCTGTCCTCCCTCTTTCTCCTTCCTCACCTCCATGTTCTTGGTGATGCTGGCACTCACAGATCGGTTTAGAGTAGAAAAGCACCATTTCATATAGGTAATAGGCATTGGGGAAAAAATATAAACATTTAATATGTAATGGCATTGGGGAAAAACTGTAAACATTTAATATGTGATGGCATTGGGGAAAATCTGTAAACTTTTAATATGTAATATACCTTATAAAAGATAGAAAAGCACCATTTAATATAGGTAATAGGCATTGGGGAAAATCTGTACACATTTAATATGTAATATACCATATAAAAGATAGAAAAGCACCATTTAATATAGGTAATGGGCATTGGGGAAAAAATATAAACATTTAACACGTAATGTACCATATAAAAGAGAGCACCAGCCCTAGGCAAAGAGGGAGAAAGAGAAAACAAGAGTCAAAAAAGATGTCAAAGGTGTGTGTGTGCCTCTGCCTGAGCTCTGAGCAAACCGCAGCAGCCCGAGAAGAAAATCTTTTAGATAACTTGCAAAAAACTGCCTTGAGACCGAACACCAGAAGACTTCTGAGCCTTTCTTTAAAGCACGGGTTGGAGGAGAGATTTTTCCAGCGCACGGAGCCACCCCCGACCCAGGGTGAGCAGCGGATAAACGCCGCGTGTCGCTTGTCAGAGCCCAGAGCAGGAGGGAGAAATCCCATCTGGAAAAAGCAGCCGCCACTTTTTCCCACCTCGCCGCCGGGTGTGATGGCGCCCACGCACCCACATGGAGACGGGAGACGAGTTCAACCTCCCAAAATCCCCAAAAAATCCCGGGGATCCAGTGCCAAAGGAAGGGCCGGCACACCTGGAGCCATGCAGGAAGGAGCAAGCCAAGGGAAAAATGAGGGGCAGAGCTGGGGAAAGGCAAATTCCAGCTGGGAAAATCGGGAAAATCTTCTCGCTGCTCTCGGCAAGCCGAGGAAAAATGAGGAGAAGAGGGAAGGGAAAATTTCAGCTGGGAAAATTGGGAAAATCTTCCCGCTGCCCTCAGAAAAGCAAGGAGAGATGAGGAGCAAAAGCTGGGAAGGGGAAAATTCCAGCTGGGAGAACTGGGAAAATCTTCCCGTTGCCCTCGGAAAGTCAAGGAAAAATGAGGAGAAGAGGGAAGAGAAAATTCCAGCTGGGACAGCTGGGAAAATCTTCCCATTGTCCTCGGAAAGTCAAGGAAAAATGAAGGGCAGAGGGAATGAAGGAAGGAGAAATTCCAGCTGGAAAATCTTCCTGCTGCTCTTGGAAAGCCAAAGCAAGATGAGGAGCAGAGGGTGGCAAATTCCAGCTGGGAAAATTGGGAAAATCTTCCCACTGCTCTCGGCAAACAAAGGAAAAATGAGGAGAAGAGGGAAGGGAAAATTCCAGCTGGGAAAACAGGGAAAATCTTCCCACTGCCCTCAGAAAGTCAAGGAAAAATGAGGAGAAGAGGGAATGAGGGAAGGAGAAATTCCAGCTGGAAAATCTTCCCTCTGCCCTTGGAAAGTCAAGGAAAAATGAGGAGAAGAGGGAATGAGGGAAGGAGAAATTCCAGCTGGAAAATCTTCCCTCTGCCCTTGGAAAGTCAAGGAAAAATGAGGAGAAGAGGGAATGAGGGAAGGAGAAATTCCAGCTGGGAAAATCTTCCTGTTGCCCTCAGAAAGTCAAGGAAAAATGAGGAGAAGAGGGAATGAGGGAAGGAGAAATTCCAGCTGAGAAAATCTTCCCGTTGCCCTCAGAAAGTCAAGGAAAAATGAGGAGAAGAGGGAATGAGGGAAGGAGAAATTCCAGCTGGAAAATCTTCCTGCTGCCCTTGGAAAGTCAAGGAAAAATGAGGAGAAGAGGAAATGAGGGAAGGAGAAATTCCAGCTGGAAAATCTTCCTGCTGCCCTCGGCTCGGTGTCCATGACCAGAGGCTGAGCCGGGGCATTCCTGGCACATGGAAAACATTCCCTGCCCGGGGCAGAGCCGGGAGGAGGAAGAGGAGGAGGAGGAGGAAGACGCAGCCCTGCGTGCCCTGGCATGGGTGACATCCTCGGCTGGCAGGGTTGGGGACGTGCCAGCAGCTTGGGGACACGGGATAAAAATAAAGGCGAGGCGAGGCTGGCCACAGAAGGAGCTTTGTGGTCTCGTCCCCACCCCACAGCGCAGCCAGAGCCTGGCAGCTGGCGTGGGAATGGCCCTTGGCACAGGGAAACTGAGGCACGGAAGGGAGAGACGCGGCTCCGGCTGCTGGGAGGGGAGGAGGTCAAAGAGGGGTGGGAGCAGGGGGGAAACACGGTCGGGATTGAAAGGATTCCTGGAGGATTTTGGGGTCCTGGCAGGCTCCGTGTGGGGCTGTGAGTCAGTTGTGGGGCCGTGACTCAGCCGCTCCCCTGCCAGCCCCATCCCTGCCCCATCCTCATCCTTCCAGGAGAAATTTTTGGGATGAACCCAAAATTTCGGTTTCCCGCAGCCCCCGTCACCCCCTCAGCTGCGGCTCCATTCCCGTTTCACTGGGAAATTGTGGGAATTCGGGTCCGGTGGGCACAGGGAGGGCACAGAGCGGGATTGGGATCGGGATGGGAAAGGGAAACGGCCCCAAAGCAGAGCGGGGTGCGGCGGAGGGAAGTTGGAATCCATGGATGGAGGGATGGAATCCGTGGAAAGATGGAATTTAATGGATGGAATCCATGGAGGGATGGAATCCATGGATGGAATTAATGGATGGATGGATGGATGCAAGGATGGATGGATGGATGGATGGATGGATGGATGGATGGATGGAATCCATGGATGGATGGAATTAATGGATGGAATCCATGGGAAGATGGACTCCATGGGTGGAATCCATGGAGAGATGGATGGATGGAATTCATGGATGGATGGATGGAAAGATGGAATTCATGGATGGAATCCATGGAAAGATGGAATCCATGGGTGGAATCCATGGAGAGATGGATGAATGGAATTCATGGATGGATGGAATGGATGGAATGGATGGAGGAATGGAATTCATGGGTGGAATCCATGGATGGATGGATGGAATCCATGGAGGGATGGATGGAAAGATGGAATTCATGGATGAAATCCATGGATGGATGGATGGACAGATGGATGGATGGAATCCATGGGTAGAATCCATGGAGAGATGGATGAATGGAATCCATGGACGGATGGATGGAATCCACAGATGGATGGACAGATGGATGGACAGGCAGAAAGGGAAAAATCTGGCTCCAGCCTTTCCCAGCTCCCAGGGTTTGCTGGGATGAGCCAGGACCCCATCCCAGGGTTTGGGATTTGGTTCTGATCCCAGCTCTGGCCGGGGCTGGAGAGGCCACGGAGCCAGGCAGGGCTGAGGAGGAGGAGGAGGAGGAGGAGGAGGAGGAAGGGGACACACATCAAAACAGAATATCAATCTCCTTAATAAGACACCGAGGAAATTCCTAAACCCATCCAAACCTCCACAACCACAGAGCCCTGGAATGGTTTGGGTGGGAAGGACCTTAAATCCCACCCGGTGCCACCTCCCACTGTCCCCGAGTGTCCCCCAAACCCCTTCCAGCCTGGCCTGGGACACTTCCAGGGATCCAGGGCTTCTCTGGGAATTCCATCCCAGCTCCTCAGGGAGGAATTCCTTCCCAAAATCCCATCCAAACCCCGTCACTTCCGTGGCAGGAGGAACAGGAAGGAGCAGCTGTGACCTTCCAGCCGGGCCTGTGGCCACCAGCAGGTGCCAGGGCAAAGCCCAGGGCCGGGCACGGAGCCCTTGGCATCCCAAATCCCTCTCCACGAGAGATAAAACCTCGCAGGGAAGCCACGAGAGGAGGATCCAAGCCAAGCCCACGGCGTTTCCAAAGGGTTCAATCCCACCCGGGAGCACTCGGGGAAGGGATTTGTCCTGGCTCAGAAGGTTTGGGACCACCAAAATCCCACAGCCACTCTCAGCCCAGCCCCATCCTTGGCACAGGAGACCAAACTCACCCAAATCTCAGCTCTGCCACCCCCAAGATGGGCACGGAGCCCATCTGCAGCACCGAGGCACGATCCTGGCAGGATTTGGGTGGCACTGCCCCTTTGGGTGACTCCTGCTGGCCCCTGGGTGGTGGCAGAAGCTGGGAGAAGCTGGGTGGGTGTCCTGGGGGGCTGGGAATGCTCCTGGTGAGACCCAACTCACCCAAATCTCAGCTCTGCCACCCCCAAGATGGGCACGGAGCCCATCTGCAGCACCGAGCCACGATCCTGGCAGGATTTGGGTGGCACTGCCCCTTTGGGTGACTCCTGCTGGCCCTTGGACATTTCCAGGCCTGGGAGAAGCTGGGAGAAGCTGGGAAAACTGGGTGGGAGTCCAAGAATGCTCCTGGTGAGACCCAACTTGCCCAAATCTCAGCTCTGCCACCCCCAAGATGGGCACAGAGCCCATCTGCAGCACCAAGCCACAATCCTGGCAGGATTTG
Organism: Lonchura striata; assembly: GCF_046129695.1. Classification (NCBI taxonomy): domain Eukaryota; kingdom Metazoa; phylum Chordata; class Aves; order Passeriformes; family Estrildidae; genus Lonchura; species Lonchura striata. Next base: position 7,560,096 of record NC_134627.1, on the reverse strand, counting down.
GGTGGCACTGCCCCTTTGGGTGACTCCTGCTGGCACCTGGGTGCTGCCAGGCCTGGGAGAAGCTGGGAGAAGCTGGGTGGGTGTCCCACCCACCCCCACGGTGGGCACAGAGCCCATCCTGGAGCTCAGGGTCTCCATCCACAGCACCGAGCCACGATCCTGCATCCTCCAGGCAGGATTTGGGTGGCACTGCACCTTTGGGTGACTCCTGCTGGCACCTGGGTGCTGCCAGGCCTGGGAGAAGGTGGGAGAAGCTGGGTGGGTGTCCCGGGGGCCCCGGGAATGCTCCTGGCGGGGGTGTGGAGAGCAGCCCCCGTTTTTTTAGCACACAGGTAGCACGTCGGTGGTTGGTCACCGCCTGCCGTGCCAGCCCGGTTAGTCACAGCTCGTTAAAAATCAGAAAAGCTTGGGAAGGGAAAAAAAATAAAAAACAACCAAAAAAAAAACCCAACTCGGAGGCCTCCGAGATGCAGGGAAAACGTGCTCGGGGATGGCAAACACGGGCTGAAATCCTGCAGGGATTCGCTGTCAGCCCGAGCAGCCACGGGACGGGGACGCTGCGGGGACATGCGACACATCCCGGTGGCCGCGGGGCGTGGGGACACCGAGCCGGGCTGGCAGCGCGTCCCCACCTCGAGACGCTGCGGGTGACACGAGGACAAGGCCAGCGCGCTGTGCCACCCCTCGGGCCGCTGAGCAAAGCCGGCTGTCCCCTGCTGTCCCCTCCTGCCCACATGGGGGGCACAGGCGTGTCCCCCCCTTCTCCCGCTGCCTCCCACCAGCGGCAGGCAGAAGCTGTCCAGGCAGAGGGGTTTAGTCAAGCAAAAGGAGGGCAGCAGCAGCTGCCTGCAGCCCTGAGCCTCCTCCTCCTCCTCCTCCTCCTCCTCCTCCTCCTCCTCCTTCTCCTCGTCCTCCTCTTCCCTTCCGAGCCGGCCATGGCACAGCCCACGCCATCTGTGCCCACCTGCGAGGGGCTGGGACCACCCCAAGGCCACTCCAGAACCCCTGTGAGGATCTGGGACCACCCCAGACACCCCTGTGAGGCTCTGAGACCACCTCCAGGCCACCCTAGAGGTCACCTATGAGGGTTTGGGACCATCCCCAGGCCATCCCCAGCGAGGGGCTGGGATCCTCAGGCCACTCCACAGCTCCATGTGAGGCTCTGGCACCACCCCAAAGCCCCCCCAGAACCCCCTGTGAGGCTCTGAGACCACCCCAAATCCACTCCAGAATGCCCTGTGATGCTCTGGGACCACCCCAAGGCCACTCCAGAACCCCTGTGATGCTCTGGGACCACCCCAAGACCACCCCAGAGGTCACCGGTGAGGGGCTGGGATCCTAAGGCCACTCCAGAGCCCCCTGTGATGCTCTGGGACCACCCAAAAGCCCCCCCAGAACCCCTGTGATGCTCTGGAGCCACCCCAAATCCACTCCAGAACCCCCTGTGAGGGGCTGGGACCACCCCAAAGCCCCCCCAGAACCCCCTGTGATGCTCTGGAACCACCCCAAATCCACTCCAGATCCCCCTGTGATGCTCTGGGACCACCCCAAAGCTCATCCAGAACCCCCTGTGAGGGGCTGGCACCACCCCAAAGCCCCCCCAGAACCCCCTGTGATGCTCTGGGACCACCCCAAATCCACTCCAGAACCCCCTGTGATGCTCTGGGACCACCCCAAATCCACTCCAAGAACCCCTTGTGATGCTCTGGGACCACCCAAGAGCCCCCCCAGATCCCCCTGTGATGCTCTGGGACCACCCCCCACCCTTCCCAGCTCTCAGCTCCCCCCGGGACCCCGCAGCCCCTGCGCCGCCCCATCCCCGCGTGCCCCCCGCCGGCTCCGTACCCCCGAGCAGCGCTGGCAGCCGGTGGTCCCGGGGCTCGCTGGCTCTGCCCGGCTCCCGCAGCCTCGGCCCGGCTCGGGGGGCAGCTCCGGGGCGCTGCTGTGCCCAGCGGGGCAGCATCGCGGCGGGAGCGGCACGGAGCGCGGCTGGCGGATCTGCGCGGCGAACGCATCGCAGCCGCTCAAACCGGGCCGGGCACGGTCTCACCGGGCATTGTCGGCGTTTCAAGCCGCGCTCCCGGCCCGGTGGCTCGGCTCCGAGCGGCCGGAGCGGGCGGCGCCGGCTGCCGCTGCCGGTGGAGCGCGGGGCGGGCTCGTCACGGAGCCAGCGGAGGGAGGCACCGAGCGGAGCGCGCAGCTCGGGCCCAAAACCAGCGAGGCCGCTGTCACCCCAAAAACAGCGATGTCGCTGTCACCCCAAAAAAAGCCATGCCACTGTCACCCCAAAAACAGCGATGCCGCTGTCACCCCAAAAAAAGCCATGCCACTGTCACCCCAAAAACAGCGATGTCGCTGTCACCCCAAAAACAGCGATGTCGCTGTCACCCCAAAAACAGCGATGTCAACATCACCCCAAAAACAGCGATGCCGCTGTCACCCCAAAAACAGCGATGTCGCTGTCACCCCAAAAACAGCGATGTCAACATCACCCCAAAAACAGCGATGTCGCTGTCACCCCAAAAACAGCGAGGCCGCTGTCACCCCAAAAACAGCGATGCCACTGTCACCCCAAAAACAGCGATGTCAACATCACCCCAAAACCAGTGATGTCAACATCACCCCAAAAACAGCGATGCCGCTGTCACCCCAAAAACAGCGATGCCGCTGTCACCCCAAAAACAGCGATGTCAACGTCACCCCAAAAACAGCGATGCCGCTGTCACCCCAAAAACAGCGAGGCCGCTGTCACCCCAAAAACAGCGATGCCACTGTCACCCCAAAAACAGCGATGTCAACATCACCCCAAAACCAGTGATGTCAACATCACCCCAAAAACAGCGATGCCGCTGTCACCCCAAAAACAGCGATGCCGCTGTCACCCCAAAAACAGCGATGCCACCGTCACCCCAAAAAAAGCGATGCCGCTGTCACCCCAAAAACAGCGATGCCGCTGTCACCCCAAAAACAGCGATGCCACCGTCACCCCAAAAAAAGCGATGCCGCTGTCACCCCAAAAACAGCGATGTCACCGTCACCCCAAAAACAGCGATGTCAACGTCACCCCAAAAACAGCGATGTCGCTGTCACCCCAAAAACAGCGATGCCGCTGTCATCCCAAAAACAGCGATGTCGCTGTCACCCCAAAAAAAGCGATGCCGCTGTCATCCCAAAAACAGCAATGCCGCTGTCACCCCAAAACCAGTGATGCCACTGTCATCCCAAAAACAGCGATGCCGCTGTCATCCCAAAAACAGCGATGCCATCGTCACCCCAAAAACAGCGATGTCAACGTCACCCCAAAAACAGCGATGTCAACATCACCCCAAAAACAGCGATGCCACCGTCACCCCAAAAACAGTGATGCCGCTGTCACCCCAAAAATAGCAATGCCACTATCACCTCAAAGCCACCAATGCCACTGTCCCCCCAAAATCAGCGTTGCCACTGTCACCCCAAAACCAGCAATGCCACTGTCACTTCAAAACCAGTGCCACCACTGTCACCTCAAAGCCATCAATGCCACTGTCCCCCCAAAATCAGCGTTGCCACTGTCACCTCATCACTGTCACCTCAAAACCAGTGCCACCACTGTCACCTCACCACTGTCACCTCAAAGCCAGCTCCGCCACTGCCACCCAGCCCAAGGGACCCCAAACCCAGTTTCAGCGCACCCCACAGGGCTGTGACCCCCCCGGGGTTATCTCGATCCAAACGCTGACACCACGGCATGAAAAATCCGGGAATTTTGGGATCCATGAGGCTGGAAAAACCCTCCGAGCATTCCCCCAGCGCTGAAGTGTCACCTCTCACCCGTGTCCCCAAGTGCCACCTCCACCTTTAACCCCGTGCAGGGACGGTGACTCCTCCCCTCCCTGGGCAGCTCTTCCAACCTTTTCCCTGAAGAAATCGTCCCTAAAATCCAATTTAAACTTCCCCTGGCGCTTTTCCTGCCATCCTAAACCCTCCAGGACACTCACACCGCGCTGTCCTGTCCCTCTGGAAGGCCTCACCCACCTCGGCACTTCCAACTTTTCCCAATTTCCCTCTTTTTATTTATTTTATTTTTTTCCCAGCCCTGGGAAGAAGCTTGGAAAATTTCAATCTTATTTCTGCCTCCCCCATCCCCGACGTTTCTCTCTTCTGGCGTCCCAAAGGTTCTCACTCAGGTGGCTTTAGGTGAGAAGAGTTGGGAATTCAGGAACGCTCACACCCCTTTGGATTTTCCCGATTTTTCACGCTGGGGAAACTGAGGCACGGAAGGAACAGCGACAGGAGCGCTCGCAATTCCCAGACGAGGAGTGGAGAAATTCCAGAGCCTTGAGCTCCTGTTTGGAACCTCTCCAGGCTCCCCAGCAGCCGCTGCCGTGAGTCACAGCTGGCACAGGCGGCTCTCACGACACCAGGAACATTCCCAAAAAATTCCTTCTCCTCGCAGCTGAGCGCTCTGGGCCGGTTCCCGCATCCCACAAAAACCGCGGGGGATTTTTTTCTTTTTTTCCTCCCTTCTCTCCCTCTCTTTTTTGGGGCCGGGGGAATTTTTCCCCCGCTCGTTTGGGAGCTGTTAATGTCCAGGGATATCCACGCGAGGTGGATCCTGCCCGTGGGAGAGGCGGGAATTGGTCCGGGAAAAAAATGGGGGAAAAAAAAGCTTGGACAGGGACAGGGACAGGGACAGGGACAGGGACAGGGACAGGGACAGGGACAGGGACAGGGACAGGGACAGGGACAGGGACAGGGACAGGGATGGGACAGGGACAGGGATGGGACAGGGACAGGGACAGGGACGGGACAGGGACAGGGACAGGGACAGGGACAGGGATGGGACAGGGACAGGGACAGGGACAGGGACAGGGACAGCGACAGGGACAGGGACAGGGACAGGGACAGGGACAGGGACAGGGACAGGGATGGGACAGGGACAGGGACAGGGACAGGACAGGGACAGGGACAGGGACAGGGACGGGACAGGGACAGGGACGGGACAGGGACAGGGATGGGACAGGGACGGCGACAGGGACAGGGACAGGGACCGGGACAGGGACAGGGACAGGGACAGGGACAGGGACAGGGACAGGGACAGGGACAGGGATGGGACAGGGACGGCGACAGGGACAGGGACAGGGACAGGGACAGGGACAGGGACAGGGACAGGGACAGGGACAGGGACGGGACAGGGACAGGGATGGGACAGGGACAGGGACAGGGACAGGGACCGGGACAGGGACAGGGACAGGGACAGGGACCGGGACAGGGATGGGACAGGGATGGGACAGGGACGGGACAGGGCCAGGGACATTTCCCAGGACCCGCAGCTCCAGGGAAGCCTCTCCCTACCCCTGAAATAACTTGGGAATAGCGGAGATTTTCCCGGGAAAATGCTGCAGGACAAACGCGACTCGCATTTATTGTCCTTCCCGTGACCTTTTAATTGTCATCGCGCTGCTGATGAGGGGTTAATGAGCTGCCACCTCCCTGTCACCCACTGTCCCCGCGGTCCCCCATTGCACAGGGACCGGAGCTGCCGCGCTCCACTGAAAACAAGATCACAAAACAAGGCTGCGATTCATTTTCTTTTATTAACACGTGGACAGAAATATAAAAAATGGTCAAAGAGTCTATTATAGAAATGCCATTTTGTGTAATGCCGCGGGATGGGGGAAGGAGCCCAGGGCAGCTCCAGCACCCGGGTTTATCCCGGGATAAATCCCAGCCAGCATCACCCACGCCTGGTGGGGACAGTCCCAGCAGGGTCCAGTTGTCCCCAGGGAAGTGTCACCATTCCCTGCACCCTGAAGACAGAAATGCCTGGATTTCAACCAAAAACCCATTTTTTCCCCCCACTTTGGGCTTTCCCAAGGTGGTAACTTTCCAACGGCACAACCCTGCGCTGGTGGGGTGGTGGCAAAGGTGTCACCTCACTGCTGGTGACACCGCTGGAGCCTGTCCATGAGGCAATTCCCAGGAAAAAGCTGCTAAAAGCGGCTCCGACAGGTCGGGGTGAGACATCCGCGTTCACACCTGCGCTCCCGGACACGATTTTGCTCTCAGCAGCTCCCGGGGAGCCGCTGGATGCTCCATTTGTTCCCTGCTCCATCCCTGCTCCATTGCTGATCCATCCCTGATCTATCCCTGCTCCATCCATGGTCCATCCCTGCTCCATCTCTGCTCCATCCCTGCTCCATCTCTGCTCCATCCCTGCTCCATTCCCGTTCTGTTCCTGATCCATTTGGGATGGGAGCAGTCATGGATCAGGGTTTGGGATGGGAACAGTCACAGACTGGGGTTGGGACAGGAACAGTGGGACAGTGACGGATTTTTGTTTGGGATGGGAACCGTCATGGATTGGGGTTTGGGGCAGAAGCAGTGGGACAGTCACGGATCAGGGTTGGGATGGGAACAGTCATGGAACAGGGTTGGGACAGGAACAGTGGGAACAGTCACGGATTTTGGTTTGGGATGGGAACAGTGGCACAGTCACAGAATGGGACTGGGACAAGAACAGTGGGACAGGCACGGATCAGGGTTGGGATGGGAACAGTCATGGAACGGGATTGGGAAAGAACAGTGGGACAGGCATGGATGGGATTGGGGTGGGAACGGTTGGACCGGGGTTGGAACAGCAACAGTCACAGATCAGGGCTGGGACAGGAACAGTGGGACAGGCACAGAATGGGATTGGGACAAGAACAGTGGCACAGTCATGGATCGGGATTAGGGTGGGAACAGTCACGGATTGGGGTTTGGGACAGGAACAGTGGGACAATCACAGAATGGCATTGGGACAAGAACAGTGGGACAGTCACAGATTGAGGTTTGGGGTGGGAACAGTGGCACAGTCACGGATGGGACAGGGGTGGGAACAGTCACGGATTGGGATTTGGGCTGGGAACAGTGGCACAGTCACAGATTGGGCTTTGGGGTGGGAACAGTGGCACAGTCACGGATGGGATTGGGGTGGGAACAGTGGCACAGTCACGGATGGGGAATGCGGGCACCCTCCCGGCGCTGGCACGGACAGCGGCGCTTTGTGCCCTCGCCCAGTCCATCGAGCAATATTCGCACAGGCGGTGCCCTCACAGCGGCACAGAGGGGCCTTTGTGTCACCAGAGACGGGCACAAACAGAGGGGGAGGATCGGGGATGTGCCACGCCAGGGATGGCACAGAGGGGTTACCCAGGAGGGCACGGGCACTGGGAGGCCAAAACCAGCTCGGCTGTGCCGGCCCTGGTTGGGTCAGCCCGTGCCCAGCACGCCTTAGGGCGGGGTGGGGGTGCCAGGTGGGGATGGCTGTGCCCATTCCCTGTGGGATGGCAGTGCCAGGTGGGGATGGCTGTGCCCATTCCTTTGGATAGTGCCAAGTAGGGATGGCTGTGCCTCATTCCCTGTGGGATACCGGTGCCAGGTGGGGCTGGCTGTGCCCCATTCCCTTGGGCAGTGTCATGTCAGAGCCTGGTCAGGAAGCGCTTCCCCAAATCCCCAGTTTCCCAAATCCCCAAATCCCGAATCCTCAAATCCCCAAATTCCTGAATCCCCAAATCCCTAAACCCCCAAATCCCCAAACCCCCAAACTCCCAAATCCCCAAACCCCCAAATTCCTTAACCCCCAAATTCCTTAATCCCCAAATCCCCAAACCCCCAAACCCCCAAACTCCCAAATCCCCAAACCCCCAAATCCCCAAACCAATTCCCAAATCCCCAAATTCCTTAATCCCCAAATTCCTTAATCCCCAAATCCCCAAACCCCCAAATCCCCAAACCCCTAATTTCCCAAATCAATTCCCAAATCCCTAAATTCCTGAATCCCCAAACCCCCAAACCCCCAAATCCCCAAACCCCCAAACCCCTAATTTCCCAAATCAATTTCCCAAATCCCCAAGTTCCCGAATCTCCAAATCCCCAAACCCCCAAACCCCCAAATCCCCAAACCCCCAAACCCCCAAATCAGTTCCCAAACCCCCAAATCCCCCAAACCCCCAAACCCCCAAATTCCCAAATCAATTCCCAAATCCCCAAACCCCCAAATCCCCCAAACCCCCAAACCCCTAATTTCCCAAATCAACTCCCAAAATCCCCAAGTTCCCGAATCTCCAAATCCCCAAACCCCCAAATCCCCAAACCCCCAAACCCCCAAATTCCCAAATCAGTTCCCAAATCCCCAAATCCCCCAAATTCTCGCTCCTCCCGCCACCACCCCAACCCCAGCTCGGGGAAAAGCCGGGCCCCGAGCTGGGGACAGCGGCGACAGCGCCAGCGGCACAGGCCGGACACAGCAGACCCAACCCCGACCCTGGAGGCTCCCGAATGGGCACAAATCCCTCTCCGGGCGGACAGAAAAATCTTTTCCCCTCGGAGGCGGCGAGTGCCGGTGAATTTCGGCTCGGGAGGAACGGAACCCGAGCTAAGCAGTGACAAAAAAATTAAATTAAATTAAAAAAACCCTTTAAAGACCTTTTGGCACCGCGCGGCTCCGAGCCTGTCACAGCTGAAGGGCCCGGAAATTCTGCTCCTGATCAAACGCAGCCAAGTTCTCAAATCTCACCCCAAAAAAAAAATCCAAAAAAAACCCCTCAAAGCCCCAGCAAAAGCAGCCGGAGGTGTCGCGGCAGCTCCCGGCGATGGCTCAGCCTGCTCGGATCCGCGGGCAACATCTGCCGAGCCTGGCATCGCCCTCGGCGCTTCCAGACGGGAGCTGCCAAGCGGTGCCAGGTGGAGCCGAGGGGATTTTGGCACCCGCGGGTCCCCTCCAGCCTCCCACGGCCCCGCTCTCATCCCGAGCTGTTCCCGCGGCCGCCCCGGCACCCTCTGGATCAGATTTGGGGTTTTTGCTCCCCAGCTGGTGCCGGAGCCCAGCCCCTGCTGGAGAAGCGAGAATTTGTTCCCCCGGGAGCCGAGCGGAGCCTGGCACATCCTCCCGGGGCTGCGGCGACACCTCCGGGGCCCGGCTGGCACCCGGTGCCCACCGCCAGCACCCGGCGCCCTGGCGCGGCCCCAAATCCCAAATTCTGGCTGCTCCTGAACCTTTTTTCCCGTTTCTTTTGCTCACTTCGCTCAGATGGGGCCGCAGCGTCGGGAGGTGTGCCCGGTTCTGCCTGAAAATAGCCCAAAAATCCACCCGCGGCAGGGAAGGGGAAGGGAGAAGCGCCAGGAGCAGGGTCCGGGCCAGGAGAGTCCAAATTTGGGGAGAGGAGAGAGGGGAAAGCCTCGGCAAGGGCAGCGCTGAGGTTTGGGGACACAAATCTTCCCCTCGCGGAGCTTTGGGATGCTTGGAAGGATCCCAGGAGGGTTTGGGATGGAGTGAACCCCAAAATTCACCTCCTGCCATGGTTGGGGACACCTCCCGCTGTCCCAGGATGCTCCAACCTGGCCTTGGACGCTTTCAGGGATGAGATTTTCTCCCTGTTTCCTGCAGGAAAATCCTAAAATGCCACAGGAGAGGTCTCGAACCTCCTGGCTGTGTCACTGCCAGGCTGTCCCTGCTTCCAGGGGACAATTTACAGACCGGGATAAATCCAGGAGGTCACTCCGACCCCTGAGAGCTGCTCCCGCCGGGACCGTCCCGCTCCAGGGATGCTGCTGGAGAGAGCCAAACCTCACCTGGGCTTGGAAAAATTCCATTGATTTCCTCCGGATTGAACCATTCCCAAAGCCCCAACCAATCCCGGGGGCTTTTTCCAGGTGTTTTGGCAGCTCTCAGCTCCATCCCCTGGGGACCCCCAAGCAGCTCCCACCTCACCTGGGGACCTCTGCTCTTCCTCCAGCGGATTTCCATCAAATCCGGAGCTGCTGCCGGTGCCAAAATCAGCGTTTAAATGGCATTTCCCGACCTCTCCGTTTATATCCCCGCGCTCTTTACCCGCTCGGAAACTGCAGGAGGGAGCGATTTGAAAGGCATCCGAGAGCAATTCTTAAATTAACGATTTGCAAATGGCTTAATTGAGGTCCTGCTCTGGCTCTTTCGCAGCGGAGAGGTTCTGAATCACGGCTGGTTGTTGGGGTTTTATTGTGAATTTCAGGCCCTGGGCTCCCATTAAAGCTTTAAAACCTCGCCTAGGGCTGGGACTTGTGCCTTAAACTGGACTGGGAGTCGTGGTTTAACTGGGCTGGGAGTCGTGGCTTAAACTGGGCTGGGAGTCGTGGTTTAAACTGGGCTGGGAGTTGGAGTTGTGGCTTAAACTGGGATGGGAGTCGCGGTTTAAACTGGGCTGAGAGTTGTGGTTTAAACTGGGCTGGGAGTTGGAGTCGCCGTTTAAACTGGGCTGGGAGTCGTGGCTTAAACTGGGCTGGGAGTCGTGGTTTAACTGGGCTGGGACTTGTGGCTTAAACTGGGCTGGGAGTCGTGGTTTAAACTGGGCTGGGAGTTGTGGTTTAAACTGGGCTGGGAGTTGGAGTTGTGGCTTAAACTGGGCTGGGAGTCGTGGCTTAAACTGGGCTGGGAGTTGGAGTCGTGGCTTAAACTGGGCTGGGAGTCGTGGTTTAAACTGGGCACGGGCCGGATTGGGGTGAGGAAAAGGGAATTGGGGGAAAAACAGGAGAGGGGAGCAGGAAATGAGGGAGTTGGGGGGTGCTCACAGCCCTCCCGGGGAATTTTGGGGGTTTTGTGTAAGGATTTGGCACAGATAAAAATAAAATTTGGGGTGGTCGGAGGGAGGGGAGGCTCAGCCCTGGGGTTCGGGGTGAGGGATCCTCGCTGAGGGTGGGGATTTGGGGTTTTAGGGATGAAATGGGAGTTGGGACAGGGCTTGGAACAAGCTGGGATGGTGGGAGGGGGTGGGAATGGTGGGGTTGGAGGTCCCTTCCCACCCAAATCCATCTGGGATTCCAGAACTTCACGGATCCAGGGATTGTGGATGGAGAAATGGTCTCGGGAGGGGATTTTGGGTGGGAAGGGGGTGGGGTGGAATTCCCAGAGCAGCTGTGGCTGCCCCGGATCCCTGGAATTGTCCCTGGCCAGGCTGGACGGGGCTTGGAGCAGCCTGGGGTGGTGGGAGGTGTCCATGCCTGGTGGGATTTAAGGTTGTTCCATCCCAAACTATTCCCTGATCCCATCGAGATCCGATAAAGAAAGATCCCAGAAAGATCCCAGAAAGAAAGATCCCATAAAGATCCCATAAAGAAAGATCCCAGAAAGATCCCATGAAGATCCCAGAAAAAAAGATCCCATGAAGATCCCATAAAGAAAGATCCCAGAAAGATCCCATGAAGATCCCATAAAGAAAGATCCCAGAAAGATCCCATGAAGATCCCAGAAAAAAAAGATCCCACGAAGATCCGATAAAGAAAGATCCCAGAAAGATCCCAGAAAGAAAGATCTCATGAAGATCCCAGAAAGAAAGATCCCATGAAGATCCCATGAAGATCCCATAAAGAAAGATCCCATGAAGATCCCATGAAAATCCCATGAAGATCCCAGAAAAAAAGATCCCATGAAGATCCCATAAAGATCCCATGAAGATCCCAGAAAAAAAAGATCCCATCAAGATCTCAGAAAGAAAGATCCCATTAAGATCCCAGAAAGAAAGATCCCAGAAAGATCCCTGAAAGAAAGATCCCAGAAAGAAAGATCTCATGAAGATCCCATAGAGAAAGATCCCATCAAGATCCCTGAAAGAAAGATCCCAGAAAGAAAGATCTCATGAAGATCCCATAAAGATCCCATGAAGATCCCAGAAAGAAAGATCCAATAAAGAAAGATCCCATAAAGAAAGATCCCATCAAGATCCAATAAAGAAAGATCCCATCAAGATCCCATCAAGATCCCATCAAGATCCCATCAAGATCCCATGAAGATCCCATTCCCCACCAACAGTGCAGATCCCAGGTGTGGGGTGGGGCTGAGCCCGTTGGTCTCGCACCTTTCCCAAAATCCATCTCCCAGCAGGGCAGGAGGGGTGGAAGGGATTGGGATGGGATGGGATGGGATGGGATGGGATGGGATGGGATGGGATGGGATGGGATGGGATGGGATGGAAGGAACCAGGAGAGGACGGAAGAGATTGGGAAGGGCTGGAAGGAACAGGGAGGGAATGGAAGGAACTGGGAATGATTGGAACGCTCTGGGAAGGGATGGAAGGCCCCAGGAAGGGCTGGAAGGCTCCAGAAGGGGCTGGAAGGAACTGAGAATAGCTGGAAGGCTCTGGGGGGAGATGGAAGGAGCTGGGAATTGCTGGAAGGCTCCAGGAAGGGATGGAAGGCTCCAGAAGAGGATGGAAGGAGCTGGGAATGGCTGGAAGAGACTGGGAATGGCTGGAAGGCTCCGGGAGGGGATGGAAGGAACCAGGAATGGCTGGAAGGATCTGGGAATGGCTGGAGGGCTCCAGGAGGGGATGGAAGGAACTGGGAATGGCTGGAAGGGTCCAGGAGAGGATGGAAGGAACTGGGAATGGCTGGAAGGGTCCAGGATGGGATGGAAGGAGCTGGGAATGATTGGAAGGCTCTGGGAAGGGATGGAAGGCTCCAGGAGGGGCTGGAAGGCTCCGGGAGGGGATGGAAGGAATCAGGAATGGCTGGAAAGTTCTGGGAGGGGCTGGAGGGCTCCAGGAGGGGATGGAAGGAACTGGGAATTGCTGGAAAGCTCCAGCAAGGGCTGGAAGGAACTGGGAAGGGATGGAAATCTCCAGGAAGGGATGGAAAGCTCCAGGAGAAGACAGAAGGAACTGGGAATATCTGGAAGGCTCTGGGAGGAGATGGAAGGAGCTGGGAATGGCTGGAAGGTTCTGGGAAGGGCTGGAGGGCTCCAGGAGATGATGGAAGGAGCTGGGAATGGCTGGAAGGATCTGGGAAGGGCTGGAAGGCTCCAGGAGATGATGGAAGGAGCTGGGAATGGCTGGAAGGATCTGGGAAGGGCTGGAGGGCTCCAGGAGATGATGGAAGGAACTGGGAATTGCTGGAAAGCTCCAGCAAGGGCTGGAAGCCCTCGCAGGCAGCCGAGGCCGCTCCCGTCTGCTCCAACTCCTCTGCCGGCGCTCTAATTGCGGCACATCAGACGGTAATTATAGGTGCAGTAATTATAGGTACAGCTCTGACGAGGCTGCAGCCGTCAGGCGGCTCCGGCAGGAGCGGCCGCGGGGAGCCGGGGCCGCATCCTCCCCCCGCTCCCGGCTCTATTTTGGGGAGCTGTCCCCGGCCCCCGGCCACCTGCTCGTGGCTCCATCCCGCTCTCCGCGATGGAAAAGCGGCTCCAGGCCGCGGGCGGTGGGGATTTTCCACCGGGGAATTGTTTCCACCGGGGGATTTTTACCGAGGAATTTTTACCGGGGAATTGTTTCCACCGGGGGATTCTTAGGGGGGAATTTTTACTGAGGAATTTTTTACAGGGAATTGTTTCCACCGGGGGATTTTTACCGAGGAATTTTTACCAGGGAATTGTTTCCACTGTGGAATTTTTACCAGGGAATTAATTTCGCTGCACCCAGAGCTTCTCCTGGCCATGCGGCCCGGAATTCCCGGGGGGAAAGGGTCGGGAGCGTGGCTGGGTTTGGGGAAAGCCGGGGGCAAGGATGAGGAGAAGGAGGGTGAAGATGATGATGATGAGGAGGAGGAGAATGAGGAGGAAGAGGATGAGGATGAGGAGGAGGATGAGCGGGATGAGGAGGATGAGGAGGATGAGGTGGATAAGGAGGATGAGGAGAAGCAGGATGAGCAGGATGAAGATGATGAAGATGATGATGATGATGACAATGATGAGGCAGATGATGAGGAGGATGAGGAGGGTAAGGAGAAGGAGGATGAGGATGAGGAGGATGAGGAAGATGAAGAGGGTGAGGAAGATAAGAATGAGGAGGATGAGGACAAGGTGAATGAGGAGGATGAAGATGAGAATGACGAGGAGGATGAGAATGAGGAGGATGAGGAGAAGCAGGATGAGCAGGATGAAGATGATGATGAGGAGGATGAGGATGAGGAGAAGGAGGATGAAGAAGATGAGGAGGAGGAGCATGAGGATGAGCAAGATGAGCAGGATGAAGATGATGATGATGAAAATGATAAGATGATGAAAAGAAGGAGGAGGAGAATTATGAGGAGAATGAGGAAGATGAGGAGAAGGAGGATGAGGAAGATGAGGAGGATGAGAAGCAGGATGAGCAGGATGAAGATGATGATGAGAATGATGAGGAGAAGGAGGAGCACGGGAGGGGGCAGTAGGGACCAGGGGATGGGGACATTTCCCTGTCCCTGTGAGATGGGGACAATCCATTCCTCTGTCCCATGGGGTTGGGGACAATCCCTTCCCCTGTCCCAGGATGTTTGGGGACAAACTTTCCCTTATCCCACAGGATTGGGGACAACCCTTCTGTGTCCTACAGGGCTGGGGACAACTTTTCCTTGTTCCACAGGGATGGGGACAACCCTTCCCGTGTCCCAGGAGACACCGTGGCACCTGGGACACGCTGTCCCTTGCTCTGGGACATCTGTGGCCACCACCCCATTTCCCTGGGAAGCCACGAGCATTCCCACCATCCCCACACGGAATTCCCGGCTCGTCCCATCCCAGCTGCCTCCTGTCACCTTCAGCAGGACCTTGGTGACAAAACCCGAGGACTTTTGGTGACAAAAACCACCTCCACCCCCTCCCTGGCTGCCTCCAGGGTTTTTCCGGGCCGGAACGCCGGGATGAAAGCGGCACCGGTTTCCTCCAGGTGTTCACAACCCTCGGGAAGGGTCAGGAGACGCCCGGAGACAAAACTCATTAACGTCCCAATTAGCGGTGGCCTCGCCGGCGCTGTCACCTCCGCGGCGCTTTCATCCCCCCAGACAGAGGCAGAAAAGCAGACGGGAGTCAGGGAAAATGTTCCAAAGGGTCGGGAAAAGGTTTTTTTTCCCATCGTTGTCGCTCCTGATCCCACATAAACATCCTTCGGGATGTCACCCTGGTGCTCGTGACTCAGGAGATGCCACCGAGGGTTTGTGGGACCTGGTTCAGGGCTGGGGTGGGGAAGAGGGGTCAGAAGGGGATTTTCTGGTTGGAAAAGGTTCCCTAAATCCCAAAAATCCTATAAATCCTACAAATCCTACACCAGGTCTCTGCTGTGCTAACTGTGCTGGGTTTGACACCTCCAGGAGCTGCCTGAGCTGTTCAACCACTGGGTCCCGAAGGATCATCACCGCTGAGTCCCAAAAAAACATCGCCACGGAATCCCCAAAACTGAAGGATCATCACCACTGGATTCCGAAGAGTCACCACTGAATCCCAAAAAAGTCACCACTGAATCCCAAAAACGCATCACCACCAAATGTCAAAATGCTGTCACCATTGAATCCCCCCCAAAAAATCACCAATGAATCCCAAAACTCCATTGAATCCCAAAAACCCATCACCACTGAATCCCCAAAACCCATCACCACTGAATCCCAAAAACCCATCACCACTGAATCCCAAAAAGTTGTCACCATTGAATCCCAAAAAACCATCATCATTGAATCCCAAAAAGTCATCACCATTGAATTCCAAAGAAAACATCACCACAGAATCCCAGAAAAGTCACCACTGAATCCCAAAGAAACGCCATTGAATCCCAAAAAGTTGTCACCGTTGAATTCTAAAGAATCCAATCATCACCACAGAATCCCAGAAAAGTCACCATTGAATCCCAAAGAACCATCACTGCTGAATCCCCCCACAAATCACCATTGAATCCCAAAAATCCATCACCACTGAATCCCAGGGAACCATCAGCGCTGAATTCCAGGAAACTATCACCATTGAATTCCCAAAAACTCATTGTCACTGAATCCCAAAGAACCATCACCACAGAATCCCAAAAAATCACCACTGAGTCCCAGAAAAGTCATCAATTAATCCCAAAATTTTGTCACCGTTGAATCCCAAAATATTTTCACCATTGAATCCCAAAAAACCATCATCATTGAATCCCAAAAAGTCATCACCATTGAATTCCAAAGAATCCAATCATTACCACAGAATCCCAAAGAAGTCATCACTGAATCCCAAAGGAGCACCACCATTGAATCCCAAAAGTCCATCGCACTGAATCCCAAAAAGTTGCCACTGAATCCCAAAGAACCATCGGCGCTGAATTCCAGGAAAATATCACCACTGAATTCCCAAAGCCCATCATCACTGAGTCCCAAAACATTGCTGAATCCCAAAACCATTGCCACCAAATCCCAAAAAACCCCATCACTACTGAATCCCAAAGAACCATCACCACAGAATCCCAAAGAATCACCACTGAATCCCAGAAAAAAATCACCACTGAATCCCAACATATTGTCACCGTTGAATCCCAAAAAACCATCATCATTGAATCCCAAAAAGTCGTCACCGTTGAATTCCAAAGAAAACATCGCCACTGAATCCCGAAAAAGTCACAAGTGAATCCCAAAGGAGCATCGCCACTGAATCCCAAATACCCATCACCACTGAATCCCAAAGGAGCATCACCACTGAATCCCAAAAAAGTCACCACTGAATCCCAAAAAGTCGTCACCACTAATTCCAAAGAACCATCACTGCTGAATCCCCACCAAAAATCACCATTGAATCCCAAAACATCACTGAATCCCTAAAAACCATCACCACTGAATCCCAAAAATAATCAAAACTCAATCTTGGAAAAAGGCGGAGCACCAAAGATCCTTTTAGGGAAACCCAAAATCTCTTCAGGATCGCCAGGGATCCTTTTAGGAGGATTGGGCGGGACCCTCTAAAACATCCCAAAAATCATGTGGGAACCCTCTAAAACATCCCAAAAAACTGGTTGTGACCATTTAAAACGTCCCAAAAATTGGGCAGGACCCTCTAAAACATCCCAAAACCAGGACAAGAACCTCCTAAAAACATCCTAAAAAATGGATGGAACCATCTAAAACATCCCAAAAAAATGGGTGGGACCCTCTCGAACATCTCAAAAATCATGTGGGAACCTCCTAAAATCATCCCAAAAAATGGGTGTGGCCCTCTAAAACATCCCAAAAATCATGTGGGACCCTCTAAAACATCCCAAAATTGGGGCTCCAGGTGCTGCCCTCACCCACCACGGGCCCGGCTCCCGGGAGAGGGGCGGGGAAAGAGTGGAAATCATGGAATTGTGGAAAATCCAGGGAAAAGGGGAGGACGCTGTCGGCCCCCGGTACTGACCTGGAGACTTTAAACAAAGGGAACACAGTCCTGGCTTCTTCCCGCCCGCAATTCCATGGAGCCCTGGGTAGGGACAGGAAAGGAGGAGATTCATGAATGTTCCTGGGAAATTCCAGCTGGGAATTTTTGGGTTTTTTTGGGTTTGTTGGGGTTTTTTTGGACGGGAATTTGGATGAAGGGAAAAGAAAGAAATGAATCGGAGCAAGCGAAACACAGAGAAAAAACCCGAAATCAAAGAGCGGCGGGAAAGGGGTGGAAGGTGGAGAGGGATGGGGGAAAAGAGGGAAAATCCCGCTGGATCCCACGGATTCCGTGGGTGTAGGGCTGGGAATGGTGTCCCTACAAGTGGGAATTTGTTCCTGCTTGTGGGGAGAGGAATATCCCAAACCAGGGGGAGGAATATCCCGAAATAAAGAGAAAAATCCCAAAAGAGGGAGGGGAATATCCCAAAATAAGGAGGGGACTATCCCAAAATAGGGAGAGGAATATCCCAGAACAAGGATAGGAATATCCCAAATTAAGGAGAGGAATTTCCCGAAATAGGGAGGGGAATATCCCAGAACAAGGAGAGGAATATCCCAAATTAAGGAGAGGAATTTCCTGAAATAGGGAGTGGAATATCCCAAAATAAGGAGAGAAAAATCCCAAAATAGGGAGGGGAATATCCCAGAACGAGGAGAGGAATATCCCAAATTAAGGAGAGGAATTTCCCGAAATAGGGAGGAGAACATCCCAAAATAGGGAGAGGAAAATCCCAAAATTAGGAGGGGAATATCCCAGAAAAAGGTGACGAACATCCCAAAAGAAGGAGAGAAATATCCTAAAACAGGGGGGAGAAAATCCCAAAACAGCGATCCGAATATCCCAAAACAGGGATCCGAATATCCTAAAACCGGGAAGAGAATATCCCAAAAGAGGGAGAGGAATATCCTAAAACAAGGAGAGGATTATCCCAAAAGAAGGGGAGGAAAATCCCATAAGAGGGAAGGGAAATATCCCAAACCAGGCTGCAAACCAACCCCAAAAAAATCCCATTCCACACCTTTGGGGTCCTGGGATTTTTTGGGAAGAGTTGAGGATGTGGAAGGATAAAAATCCTGGATTTTTGTGGGGTTTTTTTCTGGGGAATTCACAGAAATGATCTTTTTACCCCAAAATCCCATTCCCACACCCAATTTTGGGGCAATTTTTTGGGGAAAAGGGGGATGCTTAAAGGATAAAAACCCCAGACAACCCCTTTTATCCTCATTTTCCCTGGATTTTTGGGGTGGTTTGGAGGGATTTTGGTGGGATCTGAAATCTGGGAAGGAATTTCACGGCCGCTGCGAGTGAATTGTCTCCGAGGTGTAAGAAAAACAGGGAAACATCAACAACAAAAAAAAGCCAATAAAACACATGGAATGCGCGTGGAAAAATCCTTCGGAAATTCGCTTTATTCCTTTGTTTTGATAATTGAGGAGGGGATGAATTATTTACGCCGCGTTTTGCAACCTGCCAGGAAAACCTGCGGGAATCTCCTTCCTCTCCCTGGTGACACCTGAGAGGTGAAAATTTGGGAATTTTAAGGGGAAAAAAAAGAGAAAGGAGGAGGCCAAATTTGGCTCCTTCGGTTTTTCAGGGAGAACGGAGCTCTCCAATCCTCTCCTCGGGATTTTGGAGGGAAGGGGAAGGTCGGGGGGGTTCCCAGCTGGAATAATGAATTCCCAGCTGGAATAATGAATTCCAAACTGGGACCGTGAATTCCAACCTGGGACCATGAATTCCCAACTGGAATCATGAATTTCATACCAAGATCATGAATTCCCAACTGGAATAATGAATTTCCAACTGGAATTGTGAATTCCCAACTGGAATTATGTATTCCCAACTGGAATCATCAATTCCATACTGGGATCAAGAATTCCCAACTGAATTAAGAATTCCCAACTGGAATCATGAATTCCCAACTGGGATCATGAATTCCCAACTGGAATTGTGAATTCCCTACTGGAATAATGAATTCCCAACTGGAACCATGAATTCCCAGGCTTTGAGCTCGGCCTCACCTGCACGTCCTCGGGGCTGGGACCAGCCCTGGGAATTCCCACTTTTCCCAAAATTTGGATGGAAGGGAGACAAAAACTGGGAAAATCTCCCAATTTTCACTCTCCGGAGTTATTTTGGTTGGGATGGGGCAGCCAAAAATTCCCTCAAATTCTGGGAATGCGACCCTGGGGACGCTGCCACACCCTGACAGGACCAGTTTGGAGCTGGGATTTGCTCCCACAATTCCCAGTTTGTAACTGGGATTCATCCCCCACAATTCCCAGCTTGGAACTGGGATTCATCCCCCACATTTCCCAGTTTGGAGCTGGGACTCATCCCCCACATTTCCCAGTTTGGAACTGGGATTCATCCCCCACATTTCCCAGTTTGGAACTGGGATTCTGCTCCTACAATTCCCAGTTTGAAGCTGGGATTCAGCTCCCACATTTCCCAGTTTGGAGCTGGGATTCAGCTCCCACATTTCCCAGTTTGGAACTGGGATTCTGCTCCTACAATTCCCAGTTTGGAGCTGGGATTCAGCTCCCACATTTCCCAGTTTGGAGCTGGGATTCAGCTCCCACATTTCCCAGTTTGGAGCTAGGATTCATCCCCCACAATTCCCAGTTTGAAGCTGGGATTCATCCCCCACAATTCCCAGTTTGGAACTGGGATTCATCCCCCACAATTCCCAGTTTGGAACTGGGATTCATCCCCCACAATTCCCAGTTTGGAACTGGGATTCTGCTCCCACAGTTCCCAGTTTGGAACTGGGATTCATCCCCCACAATTCCCAGTTTGGAACTGGGATTCATCCCCCACAATTCCCAGTTTGGAGCTGGGATTCTGCTCCTACAATTCCCAGTTTGGAACTGGGATTCAGCTCCCACATTTCCCAGTTTGGAGCTAGGATTCATCCCCCACAATTCCCAGTTTGAAGCTGGGATTCATCCCCCACAATTCCCAGTTTGGAACTGGGATTCATCCCCCACAATTCCCAGTTTGGAACTGGGATTCATCCCCCACAATTCCCAGTTTGGAACTGGGATTCTGCTCCCACAGTTCCCAGTTTGGAACTGGGATTCATCCCCCACAATTCCCAGTTTGGAACTGGGATTCATCCCCCACATTTCCCAGTTTGGAGCTGGGATTCAGCTCCCACATTTCCCAGTTTGGAACTGGGATTCATCCCCCACAATTCCCAGTTTGGAGCTGGGATTCATCCCCCACATTTCCCAGTTTGGAACTGGGATTCATCCCCCACAATTCCCAGTTTGGAACTGGGATTCATCCCCCACATTTCCCAGTTTGGAGCTGGGATTCATCCCCCACAATTCCCAGTTTGGAACTGGGATTCATCCCCCACAATTCCCAGTTTGGAACTGGGATTCATCCCCCACAATTCCCAGTTTGGAACTGGGATTCATCCCCCACATTTCCCAGCTTTTCGCTGTTCCCAGATCACCGAGCTCCTCCTGTGCCTCCGCAATCGGAACATTTCAGCGGCGAGAGAACAACACAAACAACCCCGAAGTGTTTTTGTCCCCCTCCTTTCCCTTTTCCTTTCCCTTCCCTTCCCTCCCACCCTCTCCATCATCTGCTGGAGATGCATCTCAAAAAATGAAAAGAGAGGAAAAAAAAAAAAAAAAAAATCTTTACAAAACGGCGAAAAAAAACCCAAACCCCGTCATCTGCGCGGATTCTGAAAGCGGAAAAGCAGCGAGGGGAAGGGCGGGGGGAGGGATGAAATGGAAATGAAAACAAAAATAAAAATAAAAATGAAATCAAAAGCGGCTGACGGCGAAGTTTCATTGTCCCCGAGCTGCCGTCGAGGAGGGCTCAGCCTGAAGAGCCCTCGAGTCCCGCAGCACCTGCAGCCGAGGGAGGGAGGGTGGGGAGGGGACGGGAGGGTGGGGAAGGGCCTCGGAGCGCTGAGGATCCTCGTGAGGACGGATTTGGGATGTCCCCAAAATCTGGCAGAGATGGGGGTGTCACAGCCACCATTATTGGGGGGTTTGGGATGAGAAGATACTCCATGGTTGGGATGAGAAGATCCTCCATGGTTGGGATGAGAGGATCCTCCATGGTTGGGATGAGAGGATCCTCCATGGTTGGGATGGGAGGATCCTCCATGGTTGGGATGGGAGGATCCTCCATGGTTGGGATGGGAGGATCCTCCATGGTTGGGATGGGAGGATCCTCCATGGTTGGGATGGGAGGATCCTCCATGGTTGGGATGGGAGGATCCTCCATGGTTGGGATGGGAGGATCCTCCATGGTTGGGATGAGAGGATCCTCCATGGTTGGGATGAGAAGATCCTCCATGGTTGGGATGAGAGGATCCTCCATGGTTGGGATGGGAGGATCCTCCATGGTTGGGATGGGAGGATCCTCCATGGTTGGGATGGGAGGATCCTCCAGGTCCTCGCAGCCCAAATCATTCCGGGACCCCACGAAATTCCCCAACCCTAAGAAATTCTACAATCCCATGAAATTCCACCACGCCATGAAATTCTGCGAGGCCATGAAATTCCCACTCCCTCAGCAGCTCCAAACCTTTCCCTGACCCTCATGGAGATCCAGAAGGTCCCTCTCGATCCCACTTTTCTCCAGGGTCAACATTGCCACTCCTTCAGCACCTCCAGCAGCTCCAGACCCTTCCTTGGCCTTCACAGAGATCCAGAAGGTCCCTGCCAATCCTGCTTTTCTCCAGGACCAACATTCCCAGATCCCTCAACCTCTCCTGGAGCTCCAAACCCTTCCTTGGCCCTCATGCAGATCCAGAAGGTCCCTCCTGATCCCACTTTTCTCCAGGATGAACATTCCCAATCCCCCAGCAGCTCCAAACACTTCCATGTCCTTCATTGTGACCCTGGTCCCTCCCGGTCCTGCTTTTCTCCAGGACCAACATTCCCACTCCCTCAGCACCTCCAGCAGGTCCAAACACTTCCTTGGCCCTCATGGAGATCCAGAAGGTCCCTCCCAATTTCGCTTTTCTCCAGGATCAACGTTCCCATTCCCTCAGCACCTCCAGGAGCTCCAAACCCTTCCTTGGCCTTCATGGTGATCCAGAAGGTCCCTCTTGATCCTGCTTTTCTCCAGGACCAACATTCCCAGATCCCTCAGCCGCTCCTGGAGCTCCAAACCCTTCCCTGTCCCTCACGGAGATCCAGAAGGTCCCTCCTGATCCCACTTTTCTCCAGGATGAACATTCCCACTCCCCCAGCAGCTCCAGACCCTTCCCTGTCCCTCACGGAGATCCAGAAGGTCCATCCCGATCCCACTTTTCTCCAGGATCAACATTCCCAACACCTCAGTATCCAAACCTTTCCCTGTCCCTCACGGAGATCCAGAAGGTCCATCCCGATCCCGCTTTTCTCCAGGACCAACATTCCCATTCCCTCAGCAGCTCCAAACCCTTCCCTGTCCCTCATGGAGATCCAGAAGGTCCCTCCTGGTCCCTCTTTTCTCCAGGATGAACATTCCCACTGCTCCAGCAGCTCCAAACCCTTCCTTGTCCATCATGGAGATCCAGAAGGTCCATCCCGATCCCACTTTTCTCCAGGACCAACGTTCCCAGATCCCTCAACCGCTCCTGGAGCTCCAAACCCTTCCTTGGCCTTCACGGAGATCCAGAAGGTCCCTCCTGGTCCCTCTTTTCTCCAGGATGAACATTCCCACTGCTCCAGCAGCTCCAGACCCTTCCTTGTCCCTCACGGAGATCCAGAAGGTCCCTCCCGATCCCGCTTTTCTCCAGGATGAACATTCCCACTGCTCCAGCAGCTCCAGACCCTTCCCTGTCCATCATGCAGATCCAGAAGGTCCCTCCCGATCCCGCTTTTCTCCAGGACCGACATTCCCAGTCCCTCACGCCATGGCGGGGACAGGGACGTGCCACGTGTCCCCGCTGTCGCCGGCGTCCCCCGGGCGCGGAGGACACCGAGGATCGATGGTGACCATCAATGGCTCCGATGGAACCTGGTCCTGGTGGCCCAAGGGCGGGAATGGGGGATCTGGGGGATCTGGGGGATCTGGGCGGATTTTTGGAGACATTCGGGGGAATTTGGGGAGAAATTGGGGGGATTTGGGGAAATTTTGGGGGAATTCGGGGGAATTTTGGGGAAATTTTGGGGAATTTGGAGGAATTTTAGAGGAATTTTGGGGACTTCTGGGGGAATTTTGGAGGAATTTGGGGGAATTTAGGGGAAATTTTGGGGAATTTGGAGGAATTTTAGAGGAATTTTGGGGAATTCTGGGGGAATTTTGGAAGAATTTGGGGGAATTTTTGTGGGGAATTTTTGGGGGGAATTTTGGGAGAAAATGGGGGAATTTGGAGGAATTTGGGGGAAATTGGGAGAAATTGGGGGAGGTAGGGAGAAACTGGGGGAAGTTGGAGGAATTTGAGGGAATTTTGGGGGAATTTTGGGAGGAATTTGGGGTAATTTTTGGGGAATTTTGGAGGAATTTGGCGGGAATTTTTGGGGAAATTCTGGGAGAATCTGGGAGAATTTTGGGGGAATTTGGGGGAAATTTGGAGGAATTTTTGGGGAATTTTTTTGGGGGAATTTCAGGGAATTTTTGGGGGGCATTTTGGGGGAAGGGAAAGGAAAGGAAGTGCCTTTATCCCCTTTTTCCTAACAGGAAAAACACGTTTTGGGGGAAAATACACGTTTTTTCCGAGTGCTGGCAGTGCCACCCACGCCCCGCCAGTGCCCCACAACTGCCAGGCAGTGCCAGGCCCCAACCAGACCTGTTGCCAATAAAATAAATAAAAACCAACAATTCAAAAAAACCAACAATTCCATCAAAACCAACAATTCCATCAAAACCAAAAATTCAAGAAAACCCAACAATTCCCAAAAAAAAAAAAAAAAAAATAAAATCAAGGGTGGGCACCCCTCCCTGCCCGTGCCACCGGGAGGGCACAAAACCCTCAGGGAATTCTACACAAAATCACCCCAAAAATCCACCAGGACCTAATTAACGCCTTGGAAATTAATTCCTCATTAACGCCAGGCTGGAACAGCCCCGGGGCTGCACTGGCCCCAAGCCCGCCTGGGTTTGGGGGGGACAGGAGGGGCTTTGGGGGGGACAGGAGGGACTTTGGGGGGTCCCCAGGGACAGGAGCAATTTTGGGGGGGTCCCCCGGGGACAGGAGGGGTTTTGGGGGGGACAGGAGGGGTTTTGGGGGGGGTTTTGGGGGGTCCCCCCGTCCCTTTTCACAGCGCTGGGAGAGCCCTGGGCAGCCAGGGGGGTGTGGAGCAGCTGCACCCCAAATTTGGGGGTACCCCAAAGATGTGGGGCTGGGGAGCACCTGCACCCCAAAGATGGGGAGTTGGGGAGCAGCTGCACCCCAAATTTGGGGAGCTGGGCAACATTTGCACCCCAAAGATGTGGGGCTGGGGAGCGCCTGCACCCCAAAGATGGGGAAATGAGGAGCAGCTGCACCCCAAATTTGGTGGGCTGGGAAGTACCTGCACCCCAAAGATGAGGGGCTTGGGTTTGGGAACCACCTGCACCCCAAAGATGGGGGGCTGGCAAACACCTGCACCCCCAAAACCACGACGTTTGAGCTTTGGGGACCCCAGGATGCCACTTTTGGGGACCCCAGGATGCAAATTTGGGGGACACCAGAATGCCACTCTGGGGGACACCAGGATGCAAATTTGGGGGACACCAGAATGCCACTTTTGGGGACACCAGGGTGCCACTTTTGGGGACACCAAGATGCCACTTTTGGAGACCCCAGGATGCCACTTTTGGGGACACCAGGGTGCCACTTTTGGGGACACCAAGATGCCACTTTTGGAGACCCCAGGATGCCACTTTTGGGCACCCCAGGATGCCACTTTGGGGGACCCCAGGACGCCACTTTTGGGGACCCCAGGATGCCACTTTTGGGGACACCAGAATGCCACTTTGGGGACCCCACGATGCCACTTTTGGGTACCCCAGGATGCCACTTTTGGGGACACCAGGGTGTCACTTTTGGGGACACAAGAATGCCAATTTGGGGACACCAAGATGCCAATTTGGGGACCCCACGATGCCACTTTTGGGGACACCAGAATGCCACTTTTGGGGACCCCAGGATGCCACTTTTGGGGACACAAGAATGCCAATTTGGGGACACCAAGATGCCAATTTGGGGACCCCACGATGCCACTTTTGGGGACACCAGAATGCCACTTTGGGGACACCAGAATGCCACTTCTGGGGACACCAGGATGCCACTTTTGGTGACCCCAGGATGCCATTTTTGGGCACCCCAGGATGCCACTTTTGGGGACACCAGGGTGTCACTTTTGGTCACCCCAGAATGCCACTTTTGGGGACCCCAGAATGCCACTTTTGGGGACACCAGAATGCCACTTTTGGGGACCCCACGATGCCACTTTTGGGGACACCAGGATGCCACTTTGGGGGACACCAGAATGCCACTTCTGGGGACACCAGGATGCCACTTTTGGTGACCCCAGGATGCCATTTTTGGGCACCCCAGGATGCCACTTTTGGGGACACCAGGGTGTCACTTTTGGTCACCCCAGAATGCCACTTTTGGGGACCCCAGAATGCCACTTTTGGGGACCCCAGAATGCCACTTTTGGGGACCCCACGATGCCACTTTGGGGGACCCCAGGACGCCACTTTTGGGGACCCCAGGATGCCACTTTTGGGGACACCAGAATGCCACTTTGGGGACCCCACGATGCCACTTTTGGGTACCCCAGGATGCCACTTTTGGGGACACCAGGGTGTCACTTTTGGGGACACAAGAATGCCAATTTGGGGACACCAAGATGCCAATTTGGGGACCCCACGATGCCACTTTTGGGGACACCAGAATGCCACTTTTGGGGACCCCAGGATGCCACTTTTGGGGACACAAGAATGCCAATTTGGGGACACCAAGATGCCAATTTGGGGACCCCACGATGCCACTTTTGGGGACACCAGAATGCCACTTTGGGGACACCAGAATGCCACTTCTGGGGACACCAGGATGCCACTTTTGGTGACCCCAGGATGCCATTTTTGGGCACCCCAGGATGCCACTTTTGGGGACACCAGGGTGTCACTTTTGGTCACCCCAGAATGCCACTTTTGGGGACCCCAGAATGCCACTTTTGGGGACACCAGAATGCCACTTTTGGGGACCCCACGATGCCACTTTTGGGGACACCAGGATGCCACTTTGGGGGACACCAGAATGCCACTTCTGGGGACACCAGGATGCCACTTTTGGTGACCCCAGGATGCCATTTTTGGGCACCCCAGGATGCCACTTTTGGGGACACCAGGGTGTCACTTTTGGTCACCCCAGAATGCCACTTTTGGGGACCCCAGAATGCCACTTTTGGGGACCCCAGAATGCCACTTTTGGGGACCCCACGATGCCACTTTTGGGGACACCAGGATGCCACTTTAGGGGACACCAAGATGCCACTTTTGGGGACACCAGGACGCCACTTTTGGGGATCCCAGAATGCCACTTTTGGGGACACCAGGATGCCACTTTGGGGGACACCAGAATGCCACTCTGGGGGTCCCCGGTGCCGAGCAGGGCTGAGCCCCTCCCGGTGCCCGGACCCCTCACCCGGGCCGTGACCCCCACCTCACCCTTGGGTCCGGGGACGGGGCCGGCGCTCCCGGGGGTCCCGGTGGGTCCCGGTGGGTGCCGGTGGGTGCCCGTGGGTCCCGGTGGGTCCCGGTGGGTCCCGGTGGGTCCCGGTGGGTGCCGGTGGGTGCCCGTGGGTCCCGGTGGGTCCCGGTGGGTCCCGGTGGGTGCCGGTGGGTGCCGGTGGGTGCCCGGTGGGTGCCCGTGGGTCCCGGTGGGTGCCGGTGGGTGCCCGTGGGTCCCGGTGGGTCCCGGTGGGTGCCCGTGGGTGCCCGTGGGTCCCGGTGGGTCCCGGTGGGTCCCGGTGGGTCCCGGTGGGTGCCGGTGGGTGCCCGTGGGTCCCGATGGGTCCCGGTGGGTGCCGGTGGGTGCCGGTGGGTGGGCACAGCTCGCCATCCCCGCTGCCAGGGCGAGAACAAAGAGCTCGGGGCGAGCTCGGAGCCGCCCGTGGCCACCTCACACAAAGGGGTTGCCAAGGTGGGCAAGGGTGGCACCCCCAAAAAAGCGTCGCGGAGGTTCGGCGACCTCCGGAGTTATTTTAAGTTTCCCTCCGCGCTTCCTCCCCCTCCACGCCCCACGCCCCAACCCGGGCTGGGATGCGCCAGATCGATTTAATTATCTATATTTTGATTTTTTTTAGATTTTTTTTTGGCTGCCAGGTGGCCACCTCGGTGGCTCGTGGTGGCCCTTTGTGTCTCGGCACTGTGAGGATGAGGAGGAGGAGGAGGAGGAGGAAAAGCGAAAACGCAGCAGGTGAGGAAGAGGAAGAAAAAGAGAGGAAAAAAATAATAAAATCCCCACGCCAACAAATCCCGAGCCTGGCCTCTCCCACCACGCCTGGGCTACCAAAAAATCCCGCTGGAACGACCACGGACACAAGACCCCCACCCAAAAATAAACCTCGCGGTGCCCTCCCAAAAATCATCCCCCACCCAGCACAAGGGAGGAAGGCCGGGGTGTCCCCCACCCCTCTCCGGAGCGGCCACCAAAACTCCGCCAAGGTTTTTTTCATTTTTATTTTTAATTTTTTTTTCATTTTTTTACCCCCCCCCTCACCCCACCCCGGCCATCAGAAAGAAAATAAAAAATAAATAAAGGGGGATGGGGGAGGGTGGGGAGGGGGAGAGAGAGACAGAGAGAGAAAAGAGAGGAGAGGAAAAAAAAAAACAGCAAAAAAACCACACGAATAAAATAAAAAATACCTGCTACTTAAGAATGGATGCACATAGTGAGAGTGACATGCCTTGAGAGGGTGAATTCCCCATTCCTGCTCGCCGAGGTTTTGCTGCGATTTTCCGCCTTTTATTTTTATTGTTTTTTGGGGGGAGGGGGGTGGATTTTCTTCGATTAAAAAAAAAAAATTAAATTAAAAATTTTTTTGGGTTTTTTTTGTTGGTTTTTCTGGGGGGATTTGTTGTCGGTTTTTAATTCCAGAGGGTCGGAGGCCGGGCCGAGCACCGGGAGGAGCGGCGGCGGCGGCGGCGATGGAGGGGAGTGGGCGCGGGGAGCGCGCGCGGGGGCGCGCACGGGAGCGCGCGCGGCGAGAACGCGCGGCCCCGGCGGCGGCGGCACGGAGCGAACGGGAGGGGAAACAAAAAACCCCAAAAAACCCCCCCAAAAAACCCCCAAAAAACCCCCAAAACCCAAATGAGCTCATGGTGATGATGACGGGGAATTTTCCCTTTAAATTCCTCGCCTAAAGGGTTTTTTGGGGTTTTTTTTGGGGGTTTTTTCTGCTGTATTTTGGGGGTTTTTTTGCTATTTTTTGTGGTGGTTTTTTTTTTTTTTTGTGGGGTTTTTTGGGGTTTTTTGGGGGTTTTTTTTCTGATTTTTTGTGGTTTTTTTTTTTTTGTTTTGGGGTTTTTTTTGTGGGTTTTTTGGCGGGGTTTTTGTGGGTTTTTTGCTATTTTTGGGGGGCTTTTTGTGGGGTTTTTTTGCTGTATTTTGGGGGGTTTTGCTGTTTTCTGTGGGGTTTTTTGTGGGTTTGTTTGCTATTTTTTGTGATTTTTTTGTTTTTTGGGGTTTTTGTGGGGTTTTTTGGGTTTTTTGCTATTTTTGGGAGGGGGGGCTTTTTGTGGGTTTGTTGGAATTTTTTTGCGGTTTTTTGGGGGGGTTTTTTGCTGGTTTTTTTTGGGATTTTTGCTGTTTTTTGTGGGGGTTTTTTGCTGTTTTTTGTGGGGTTTTGATGGTTTTCTGTGGTTTTTTTTACTGGTTTTTGTGGGTGAAAATGTCCTGATGTTGCCCTGACGGTGGCAGTGCCCTGATGGTGACCCGGTGGTGGCAATGCCCCGGTGGTGACCTGATGGTGACAATGCCTTGATGGTGGCAATGCCGTGATGGTGGCATTGCCCTGATGGTGGCAATGCCGTGATGGTGGCACTGTCCTTATGGTGGCATTGCCCTGATGGTGACCTGGTGGTGACAGCTCACTGGTGGTGGCAGTGCCCTGATGGTGACAATGCCCTGATGGTGACAATGCTGTGATGGTGGCACTGCCCCGGTGGTGACCTGATGGTGGCATTGCCCGGATGGTGACCTGATGGTGGCAGTGGCCCTGAAGGTGACAATGCCGTGATGGTGGCAGTGCCCTGATGGTGACAATGCCCTGACGGTGGCAATACCGTGATGGTGGCACTGTCCTTAGGGTGGCACTGCCCTGGTGGTGACCTGGTGGTGACAGCGCACTGGTGGTGGCAATGCCGTGATGGTGGCAATGCCCCGGTGGTGACAATGCCCTGATGGTGGCAATGCTCTGATGGTGACCTGGTGGTGGCAGTGACCTGATGGTGACAATGCCCTGATGGTGACAATGCTGTGATGGTGGCATTGCCCGGATGGTGACCTGATGGTGGCAGTGGGCCTGAAGGTGACAATGCCGTGATGGTGGCAGTGACCTGATGGTGACAATGCCCTGACGGTGGCATTGCCCTGATGGTGGCACTGCCGTGATGGTGGCACTGTCCTTATGGTGGCACTGCCCTGATGGTGACCTGGTGGTGACAGCTCACTGGTGGTGGCAATGCCGTGATGGTGGCACTGCCCTGGTGGTGACCTGGTGGTGGCAGTGCCCTGATGGTGACAATGCCCTGATGGTGACAATGCCCTGATGGTGACATTGCCCTGATGGTGTCACTGCTCTGATGGTGGCACTGCCCTGATGGTGGCAATGCCCCGGTGGTGACAATGCCCTGATGGTGACAATGCCCTGGTGGTGACAATGCCCTGCTGGTGGCAATGCTCTGATGGTGGCAATGCCCCGGTGGTGACAATGCCGTGATGGTGACAATGCCGTGATGGTGACAATGCCCTGCTGGTGGCACTGCTCTGATGGTGACAATGCCCTGCTGGTGGCACTGCCGTGATGGTGACAATGCCCTGATGGTGACAGCGCCCCGGCGGTGCCCTTGTGATGGCAGCGCTCCGCGGTGTCCCCTCCCTGTCCCCTCTCTGTCCCTTTTCTGTCCCCTCCCTGTCCCCTCCCTGTCCCCTTTCTGTCCCCTCCCTGTCCCTTTTCTGTCCCCTCGCTGTCCCCTCCCTGTCCCCTCTCTGTCCCCTCTCTGTCCCTTTTCTGTCCCCTCCCTGTCCCCTCCCTGTCCCCTCGCTGTCCCCTCCCTGTCCCTTTTCTGTCCCCTCCCTCTCCCCTCCCTGTCCCCTCCCTCTCCCCTCCCTGTCCCCTCCCTGTCCCTTTTCTGTCCCCTCCCTCTCCCCTCCCTGTCCCCTCCCTGTCCCCTCCCTGTCCCCGCCGCTTCCCTGCGGGCATCGCGAAGAGGGAAAATCTCCATGGCAACGGGGACAACGGGGACAACGGGGACAGAGGGGACAGAGGGGACAACGGGGACAGGGACCGGCCACCGGAGCCCAGCTTTGGCTCCCCCGAGCCTGGCACTACCACCGCTCGGGGTGACCTTGGCCTAGAATTCCCAAATTTCCTGGGAAAATTGGGAATTCTCATCTCTTTTGAGGAGGATGGGATGGGAGCGGTCCCAAATTTCCAGGGCTGGGGTTAAGGAAATTTTCCTGAATTCCTGAGGAATTCCTCGATTCCTGAGGATTTGTCCCTCATCAGCCAAAATCCGGGATTTTTCATCCCAAAATGTGGTGTGGGAAAGGAATTGTGGGAGCGGGATGAAGAGGAAGAGGATGGACAGGAAAGGTGGGGAAAAAGGGAACAGGAAAGGGCTGGGGAGGGACAAATGTCCCTTTCCAGCCCGGATTTGTCACCTCTCTGTGCTCCGGGGGACACTTGGATCCCTAAATCCGCCCAGAATTCCATGATTTCCTCAGAGCTGCCTCTGGGGTTTTGGTCACTTCAGGGGTGGCCCCCAGAACCTGGGAATTAATGGGGACAAAATCTGGCCATAAATGGGGACAAAGCAGGACATTAATGGGGACAGATCTTGGAAATTAATGGGGACAAAATCTGGCCATAAATGGGGACAAAATCTGACTATAAATGGGGACAGATCTTGGACATTAATGGAGATAAAATCTGGCCATAAATGGGGACAAAGCAGGACATTAATGGGGACAGAGCTGGGCAATAATGGGGACAAAATCTGGCCCTAAATGGGGACAAAATCCTGGCCCTAAATGGGGACAGATCTTGGACATTAATGGAGATAAAATCTGGCCATAAATGGGGACAAAGCAGGACATTAATGGGGACAGAGCTGGGCAATAATGGGGACAAAATCTGGCCATAAATGGGGACAAAATCCTGGCCCTAAATGGGGACAAAATCTGGCCATAAATGGGGACAAATTCTGGCCATAAATGGGGACAGAACTGGACATTAATGGGGACAGAGCTGGGCAATAATGGGGACAAAATCTGGCCCTAAATGGGGACAAATTCTGGCCATAAATGGGGACAAATCTTGGAAATTAATGGCGACAAAATCTGACCATTAATAGGGACAGAGCAGGACATTAATGGGGACAAATCCTGGCCCAAAATGGGAACAAATCCTCGCCCTAAATGGGGACAAATTCTGGCCCTAGACAGGGATAGATCCTGGGCATTAATAGGGACAAAACCTCGCCATAAATGGGGACAGAGCTGGACATTAACGGGGACAAAACCAGGCCATAAATGGGGATAGATCCTGGATATTAATGGGGAAAAATCCTGGCCCAAAATGGGGATAGAGCTGGGCATTAATGGGTACAAAATCTGGCCCTAAATGGGGACATAAAATGGGGACATAAAATAAATCCTGGTCATGACTGGGAACAAATCCTGGCTCTAAATGGGGACAGATCCTGGCCATAAATGGGGACAAATCCCGGCCATAAATAGGGACAAAT
The DNA here is from genome assembly GCF_046129695.1 of Lonchura striata. NCBI lineage: Eukaryota > Metazoa > Chordata > Aves > Passeriformes > Estrildidae > Lonchura > Lonchura striata. Next base: position 7,528,049 of record NC_134627.1, on the reverse strand, counting down.
CTTGGCCCTAAATGGGGACAGAACTGGGCATTAATAAGGACAGAGCTGGCATTAATGGGGACAAAATCTGGCCATAAATGGGGACAAATCCTGGCCATAAATGGGGACAAAATCTGGCCATAAATGGGGACAAATCCCGGCCATAAATAGGGACAAATCTTGGCCCTAAATGGGGACAGAACTGGGCATTAATAAGGACAGAGCTGGCATTAATGGGGACAAAATCTGGCCATAAATGGGGACAAATCCTGGCCATAAATGGGGACAAAATCTGGCCATAAATGGGGACAAATCCCGGCCATAAATGGGGACAAATCCCGGCCATAAATGGGGACAAAATCTGGCCATAAATGGGGACAAAATCTGGCCATAAATAGGGACAAATCCCGGCCATAAATGGGGACAAAATCTGGCCATAAATGGGGACAGCCCCAGCTGCTTCCCAAGGCTTTGGGATTCCTCCCGGCGGCCCTAAGAGGATTTTCCAGGGGGAAGGAGCAGCTTTGGGGGGGTGACCGAGATTTCCACGATCCCACAGAAAATCCTGCGCTGACCCCAAAATGCGGCTGGGAACGTTGGGCTCCATCTTTCCTCTCCTCTCCTTCCCAAGATTCCCCCAGGAATTTTGGGAACAGATCCCCCCCAAAACCCCAAAAGCCCTGGGACGGCCTAGGAATTTTATGGGATTTTATGGGAATTTATGGGAAATGTATGGGAATTTATGGGAATTTATGGGAATTTATGGGAAATTTATGGGAATTTTATGGGAATTTATGGGAATTTTATGGGGATTTTATGGGATATTTATGGGCATTTTAGGGGAATTAATGGGGATTTTATGGAAAATTTGTGGGAATTTTAGGGGAATTTATGGGAATTTTATGGGAAACTTATGGGATTTTGTGGGAATTTTAGGGGAATTTATGGGAATTTTATGGGAACTTTATGGGCATTTTAGGGGAATTTATAGGAAATTTATGGAAATTTATGGGAATTTTAGGGGAAATTTATGGGAATTTTATGGGAAATTTGTGGGAATTTTAGGGGAATTTAGGGGAATTTATAGGAATTTTATGGAAAATCTGTGGGAATTTTATGGGAATTTGTGGGAATTTTATGGGAATTTATGGGGATTTTATGGGAAAAGGGAGAGAGACAGACACAGGTACAGGGACAGGGACAATGGCAGGTACAGAATCAGGGACAGGGACAGGGACAGGGACAGGGACAGGACAGGGACAGGGACAGGGACAGGGACAGGGACAGACACAGGGACAGGACAGGGACAGGGACAGGGACAGGGACAGGGACAGGGACAGGGATGGGACAGGGACAGGGACAGGGACAGGGACAGGGACAGGGACAGGGACAGGACAGGGACAGGACAGGGACAGGGACAGGGACAGGGATGGGGACAGGGACAGGACAGGGACAGGGACAGGGATGGGACAGGGACAGGGACAGGGACAGGGACAGGGACAGGGACAGGGACAGGGACAGGGACAAGGACAGGGACAGGGACAGGGACAGGGACAGGGACAGGGACAGGGATGGGGACAGGGACGGGGACAGGGACAGGGACAGGGACAGGAACAGCTCCGGCAGAGCGGGAGGCGGGAGCTGCGCGGGGAAGGGAAAAGGCTCCGGGGGATTTTCCGTGCCCAGCCCGGGCGGGGATGTGCAGCTCGAGCCGCGCCGGGAGGAGCGAGCTGAGTCACGGCTCACACCTCGCTGCCGGAAAAAAAAGGGGGAAAAAAGGGAAAAAAGGACAAAAAAAGGGAAAAAAGAGGAGGATGGAGCGCTCGGGCGGGGATGAAGCGTTCGTCACCACGGCTGAGGGCCCGGGCTGACAGCGGGACACGGCGCCGAGGACACCCAGGGTCACCCCGGGGACAGCGACAGAGCGGGACCAGGTCCTGGGATCCTGATCCCGATCCTGGGATCCCTCCTGGCTTCGGGATCCCTCCAGGTCCTGGGATCCTGATCCCGATCCTGGGATCCCTCCTGGCTGCGGGATCCCTCCAGGTCCTGGGACCCTGATCCCGATCCTGGGATCCTTCCAATCCTTGGATCCCTTCTTGCCCTGGGATCCCTCCTGGCTTTGGGATCCCTTATGGACCTTGGGTCCCTCCTGGCCCTGGGATCCCTCCCAATCCTGGGATCCCACCCAGTCCTAGGACCCCTCCCAGTCCTTGGATTCCTCCCGATGCTGAGATCCCTCCTGGCTTTGGGATCCCTCCCGATCCTGGGATCCCTCCCGATCCTCGAAGCCCTCTCGGCCCTGGGATCTCTCCCAGATCTCAGATTTCCTTCCAATCCTTGGATCCCTCCCGATACTCGGATCCCTCCTGGCTTTGGGATCCCTCCCGATCCTGGGATCCCTCCCAATCCTGGAATCCCTCCCAGTCTTGGGATCCCTCCTGGCTTTGGGATCCCTCCCAATCATGGGATCCCTCCCAGTCCTTGGATCCTGATCCTGATTCTGGGATCCCTCCCAATCCTGGGATCCCTCCCAATCCTTGGATCCCTCCTGATCCTGGGATCCCTCCTGGCTCTGGGATCTCTCCTGGTCCTCAGATCCCTCCCGATCCTCAAATCTCTCCTGGCTCTGGGATCCTTTCAGATCCTGGGATCCCTCCTGACCCTCGGATCCCTCCCAGTTCTGGGATTCCTCCTGGCTCTGGGATCCTTCCTGGTCCTTGGATCCCTCCTGATCCTCAGATCCCTCCTGGCTCTGGGATCCTTCCTGGTCCTTGGATCCCTCCTGATCCTCAGATCCCTCCTGGCTCTGGGATCCCTCTTGATCCTGGGATCCCTCCTGGCCCTCAGATCCCTCCTGATCCTGGGATCCCCCCCTGAATTTTGGGGCTTTTTAAAGCCACATTCGTGTTCCAGCTCCTTCCTGGATCTCCCCAAAATCCCGTCCTGGGAAGGAAACATCTCTGGGCAGGAACCGGGCGAGCGCTGAGGACAAAGCAAGGGCGCTGATCCCTCTGCCCGCGCTGGGTCACCACGGCAAATTCCAAAAGGGATGAAAAACCGGCGGAAAAAAGGATGGAAAAGGCGAGATGAAGGCGGGAAGAGCCGGGCCCAGCCCCAGGAGAGCGCCGGAGCCGCGGCATCACCCGGCGTTGCCAAGGAGACACAATTTGGAGCTCCGGAGCTCTTCGCGGTCCTCGCTCCCTGCTCTCGGCTGAATTCCCGAGTTTTATTCCTGGTTTTTATTCCTGGTTTTCATTCCTGGATTTGATTCCAAATTTTATTCCTCGTTCTTATTCCGTGTTCGCAGCCCAAGGGGCTGATGCAGGTTTGGGGTGGGGAGGGGGGCGTGGAGAGTTTTGGGGTGTGGGGGGAAAAGGGATCAGGATCCTCCTCTGGATCCTCCAGCCTGGAGGGGCAGCGTGGGGTGGGGCAGGGAATTCCAGGGGGTCTCCAGCCCCGAAATCCACCCCTGAGATTGGGAAATGGCCCAGGATCCCAAATTTCCTGGATGCCATCATATTCCATGTGCTCATCACATCCAGCCATCCGTGGATTCCATCCATCCATCATCCATTATCCATCCATTATCCATGGATTCCATCCATCCATCCATCCATCCATCCATCCATCCATCCATCCATTATCCATCCATCCATCCATCCATGGATTCCATCCATCCATTATCCATCCATCCATCCATCCATGGATTCCATCCATCCATCCATCCATCCATCCATCCATCCATCCATCCATCCATGGATTCCATCCATCCATCCATCCATCCATCCATCCATCATCCATCCATGGATTCCATCCATCCATCCATCATCCATCCATCCATCCATCCATCCATCCATCCATCCATCCATCATCCATCATCCATCCATGGATTCCATCCATCCATCCATCCATCCATCCATCCATCCATCCATCCATCATCCATCCATCCATCCATCCATCCATCATCCATCCGTCCATCCATCCATCCATCCATCCATCCATCCATCCATCCATCATCCATCCGTCCATCCATCCATCCATCCATCCATCCATCCATCCATCCATCATCCATCCCAAAATATCCCAAATCCAGGATCCCCCCCGTCCCTTCCATCCCCACGATTACGTCTCTGTGGAATCCCAAAATCCTGGAATTACCCCTTGGAGATGCCCTCAAACGCCACACCCTGAACATTCCCAGGAATTCTCCCTCCTCCGCTGCCCTTCCAGGAATTATCCCTAAAATCCAACCTCAACTTCCTCCAAGGAAAAAATTCCCAAATATTTTTGGGAACTCCTGAAGCAGCCGGGCTGACATTGCCACCGTGTGGGGACAGCGCGGCAGCGCCGGTGACAGGAAAAAAAATTCCCAAATTCGGATTATTTTAGGGAAAAAAACCCCGGGATGGGATTTTATAGGTTTTTATCTCCCTTTGGACGAGAACAGACGGGTTTTGCCAAAGGATTCCCACATTTTTCTCCCAAAAAAAGATATTTTTCCACAGGATTCTCCCCAGTGGAGGGGTCTTTCCACATGATTCCCAGGTTTTTCCGAAAAAAGGAAGGGAATTTCCACAAATTTCCCTGATTTCCCCCAAAAAGAGGGAGTTTTCCACAATATTCCCGTATTTTTTCCTCCAAAAGAGAGACATTTCCACAGGATTCCTGTATTTTTCCCACAAAATATTGACTTCTTCACAGCATTCCCATATTTTTCCCAAAAAAGAGGAATTTTTCCACAGCATTCCCATATTTTTCCCCCAAAATATTGACTTTTCCACAATATTCCCATATTTTTCCCCCAAAAGAGAGGCTTTCCCACAGCATTCCCATATTTTTCCCCAAAAAAGAGGAACTTTCCCACAGGATTCCCATATTTTTCCCCCAAAATCGAGGCTTTTCCACAATATTCCCATATTTTTCCCCAAAAAAGAGGAATTTTCCACGACATTCCCATATTTTTCCCCCAAAAAGAGGAATTTTCCACAATATTCCCATATTTTTCCCCAAAAAAGAGGGACATTTCTATAAGATTTCCAAGTTTTTTTTTTCCCAAAAGGAAAATGGGGATTTTGGACAAATCCAGGAATTTTGGGATGAATCTCCTCTCCCTGAGCATCCCCTGATATTTTTTGTCCCTAATTCATCATTTTTTGGGATCAAAACCTTTCCAATGTTTCCCATCCCAAGGGAAGCCACGATCCTTTTAGGGCCAAATCCCTCCAAATTTGATTTTCCCTTTTTTTTTATCCCAAAAAACCCCAAGTTTTGGACAATAAAACCCCTCCCCCTCCTTTCCTGCTCTTCCCAAATTCCCGAAAATTCCAATTTTGCGTTTCGGAGCGCTCCGGGGTCGCTCTGGGGTCACCGCGGGTCACCGAGCAGCTCCGGCTCTCAATCCTCTGGAAAATCCCCAAAATCCCAGGAATTCGGGATTCAAGTAAATTAAAAGAATTGAATAGACAAATACATAAACTTATAATATATAAATACATAAACAAATATGCAAATGAAGAAATGCAGAAATACCCGGATGCACACATCAATAAATACCCAATTAAATACCCAATTAATAAACGCAAATATTCCAGCATTCCGATATTCAGATATTTTGATATTCAAATATTCCAATATTCAAATATTCAAACCTTTGGATATTTGGATAGTTCAATATTCAGATATTCCAAAATTCAGATATTCCAATATTCCATTATTCCAATATTCCATTATTCCAATATTCCATTATTCCAATATTCAGATATTCCATTATTCCAATATTCAGATATTCCAATATTCAAATATTTCAATAATCAGATATTCCAATATTTAGATAGTCAAACATTTGGATATTTGGATATTCCAATATTCAAATATTTGGATATTCAGATATTCCAATATTCAGGCATTTGAATATTTGGGTATTCCAGTAATTTCATATTCCAATATTCAGACATTAAAATATTTCCATATTTGGATATTCAGATATTCCAATATTCATACATTTGAATATTTGGATATTCAGATATTCACATATTCCCATTTTCAGATATTGGGATATTGGTATATTTGGATAATCCAATATTCCAATATTCGGATATTTGCCTATTCAGATATTCCTATATTCAGATATTCCCATATTTGCATATTCCAATATTGAGATATTGGAATATTGAGATATTCAGATAATCAAATATTCCAATATTCAGATATTTGGATATTCATATATTCAGATATTTGGATATACCAATATTCAAATATTCCCATATTCAGATATTGGGATATTTAGATATTCTGATATTCCCACAGTCAGATTTTTTGATATTTAGATATTCAGATATTACCATATTCAGATATTGTGATATTTGAATATTCAGATATTTAAATATTTGGATATTATGATATTCATACATTGGGATATTTGCATATTCAGATATTGAGATAGTGGGATATTCTGATATTCAGATATTTGTATATTCTGATATTTTTATATCCCAAGATTAAAATATTTCCATATTCAGATATTTGGATATTCTAATATTCCAATATTCAACTATTTCGACATTCCCATATTCAGATATTTGGATATTTGGAAATTCAGATGTTGGCATATTTGGATATTCAGATATTGAGAAATTTGGATATTCACATAATGAGAATTTTGGATATTCTAATATTCAGATATTGGGATATTCTGATATTCTGATATTCCGATATTTAGATATTTGGAAATGCAGATATTGGGATATTGGGATATTCAGATATTTGGGTATTCTGATATTGAGAAATTTGGAAATTCTGATATTGGGATATTTGGATATTCATATATTTGGAAATTCATATATTTGGAAATTCAGATATTGGCATATTTAGATAATCAGATATTGAGAAATTTCGATATTCTAATATTGAGATATTGGGATATTCTGATATTCTGATATTCCGATATTGCAATATTTAGATATTTCCATATTCAGATATTTAGATATTTGGAAATTCAGATATTGGCATATTTAAATATTCAGATATTTGGGTATTCTGATATTGAGAAATTTGGATATTCTAATATTCAGATATTGGGATATTCTGATATTCTGATATTCCAATATTTAGATATTTCCATATTCAGATATTTAGATATTTGGAAGTTCAGATATTGGGATATTTGTGTATTCTGATATTTTTATATCCCAAGATTAAAATATTTCCATATTCAGATATTTGGATATTCTAATATTCCAATATTCAACTATTTCGACATTCCCATATTCAGATATTTGGATATTTGGAAATTCTGATATTTGGATATTGGGATATTCAGATATTTGGGTATTCTGATATTGAGAAATTTGGATATTGAGAAATTTGGATATTCAGATATTTGGATATTCCAATACTGAGAAATTTGGTATTCTAATATTGAGGTATTGGGATATTCTGTTATTCCAATATTTAGATATTTCCATATTCAGATATTTAGATATTTCCATATTCAGATATTTAGATATTTAGACATTCAGATATTGGGGTATTCAGATAATGGGATATTTGGATATTCGGATATTTAGAAATTCAGATATTGGCAAATTTGGATAATCAGATATTGAGAAATTTGGATATTATAATATTGAGATATTGGGATATTCTGATATTCTGATATCCCAATATTTAGATATTTCCATATTCAGATATTGGGATATGTGGATATTCATATATTTGGATATTCTGATATTCAGATATTCAGATATTGGGATATTTTAATATTCAGACATTCCGAAATTTCCATTTTTGGCCGAGCTCTTTCCCCAAAAAATCCTCCCCAGGGTTCCCTGGGTTGGACCCTGGAACATCCCAATCCTTTGCTCTTCCCGGCCTAAAAAAACCCTTAAAAAGTAAAAATAAACCTAAAATAGCAAAAAACCCTAAAATAATAATAATTAAAAAAAATCTAAGAATGAGCCGGGAGGTGAAGGGGACACGGAGCCGGGAATTTGAGACAAAATGAGTTTATTTGATATTAAAATGAGTTTATTTGGGAGAAAACCGCATTTATTTGGAATTAAAACGCATTTATTTGGGAGAAAAACGGGTTTATTTGGGAGAAAAACGGGTTTATTTGGGAGAAAAATGAATTTATTCGCGCAGCACCTCCCGCCTGTGCCCTGCCCACGGCTGTATCAATAGAAGATATAAATTAAAAAGAAATCTATTTATAAATAGAACTCGTTTCTATGTCCTTACAGCGAAATCCCGAGTGGAATTTCACCTTTTTCCCCCAAAAAATTCCCAAAATTTGCCCTCCCAGATTTCCTGGGAAATGACGTCTCCACTCCTCCCCACCCCCCTTCCGCTCGGGGCTGCTCCCCCAAATTCCCCCCCTGGGGATTTTTATTTTTTGGGGCGAATTCTTGAAGATTTGGGACTTTTTTTTTTTTTTTTGGCGGGGGGGATCTCTTGGAAAAAGGCCCAAAAAAACCAAAAAAATCCCCCCAAAAATTCCGAATTTTCCTCCTCGCTCCGCTCCTCCCTCGCGGCCGGGCTCAACCCAAAGGTAAAATAAAATGGCTCTGGCGTGGAAAAGCGAATTTAACCCCAACATTCCCAGGAAATCTTCAGCGCCGCTGGAAAAAAAATCGGATTTTTTAAATCATTTTGCCCGTTCCCAAACCCCTTTTTTTGGGAACAAAGAAGTTGGGATTTTTTTCCTTGATTTTTGGATAAATTCCCTTGAGGAAATTCTGCGCGATTGGGTTGGAAAATTGGGATTTTTTTAAATTTTTTTTTTTTTGGTGCTAAATAAAAAGGGGAAATCCCACAGGGATTCTTTTGGGATCAGCGGGGAAAGAATTTTTTGAATTATTTTTTTAATTTTTTTTTTAAATTATTTTTTTAAATTTTTCTTTTATTTTTTTTCTCCCCTCCACGCTCGCTCAGGAATTCGCTTCCTCCTCCTCCTCCTCTTCCCCTCCTCCTTTTTTCCTCCTCCTCCTCCTCCGGGCTCGTTGCTAATTTGGGATCTCTCAACAAATCGGCAAAATACAGATTAAATTATTTTTTTTTTAAAACCCATACCAAAAACACCAAAAAAAACACCCCAAAAAAACCCCAAAACAGAAGAAAAAAAATCAACTTTTCACGCCGGAGACAAAAAAGGAGCTCAAACCCGCCACAAAGGAACCCAACGCTTAAAATTCAAATTTTTTTCTTTTTTTCCCCCCCATTTTCCCCCCTTTTTGCCAAGAGGAAGCCCAGGGAGTTTTTTGTTGTTTTTTTTTAATTTTATTTTTCATTTTTGGTGGTTTTTTTGGGGGGGAAAGTTGCTAAACACCAAAAAAACCTCGGGATTTAAAGTTGGAAATAAAGTTTAGCAGCTCCGAGGCGTGCGAGAGAATTCCCTTTTTTGCCCCCTCTATTATTTTCCTTTTTTAATTTATTTTCCCCTCCCTATTTTTATTTTTTCTTCTTTTTTTGCCCTTTTTTGGTATTTTTCCCTTTTTTTCTTTTCTTTTTTTCTTTTTTTTTCCTTTTCCCTTCTTTCTTTATTTTTTTCTTTATTTTTATCTATTTTTCTTTTCTTTTTTAAAATTATTTTTCTTTTTTCTTTCATTTTTTCTTTTTTTCCCCATTTTTCTCTTTTTTTCTCTTTTTTTCTTCTTTCTTTCCCTTTTTTCTTTCCCTTTTTTCTCTCCTTTTTTTCTCCCCCCCCCCCTTTTCCCTTTCCTTTTCTTATTTTTTTCCTTTTTAAATTTTTTCCTTTTTTTTTTTTTTTTCTCTTTCCCCCCCCCATTTTTTTCACCTTTTAACAAAGAATTCGACCGGAAAAAAAAATTTAAAAAGACAAAAAAAGTGAATAAAAAAGGAAAAAAAAAAGAAGAATACAACTCCCTCACAACTCTTTTTTTTCCACCGCTCTTCCTGCTAATAAATCCAATTAATTCGCGATTAATTAATAAGCTGCGGGATGAATTGTGGAGCGAACCGCTGAAAAGGAACATTTTTCACGCTTTATTAAAAATATTCCTCCACACACCCATCCCAGAGGAATTTGGGAAGGAGCAGCGACCTCTTCAAGCAACCCAAAAAAAGACAAAAAACCATCGAAAAATCCATTTAAAACCGCGGAAACAAAGCGGAGGCGCCCGCGCTGCCGCCGCCTCGGAACCTCGGTGATTTGGGGTTTTTATTTGGGGTTTTGGGTTTAATTTGGGGGGTTTTGGGTTTAATTTGGGGGGTTTTGATTTGGGGGTTTTGATTTGGGGGTTTTGGATTTAATGTTGGGGGTTTTGGATTGGATTTTGGGGGTTTTATTGGGGGTTTTTTGTTTAATTTTGGGGGGTTTTGGGTTTAATTTTGGGGGGTTTTGGGGTTTAATTTTGGGGGGTTTTGATTTGGGGGGTTTTGATTTGGGGGTTTTGATTTGGGGGCTTTGATTGATTCGGGGTTTTGGATTTAATTTTGGGGGTTTTGGATTGGATTTTGGGGGTTTTATTGGGGGTTTTGGATTTAATTTTGGGGGTTTTAATTTAGGGGTTTGATTTGGGGTTTTTTTGATTAAATTTTGGGGGTTTTGATTTGGGGTTTTTGATTTGGGGTTTTTGATTTAATTTTGGGGGTTTTGATTTGGAGGTTTTGATTTGGGAGTTTTGATTTGGGGTTTTGGATTGAATTTTGGGAGTTTTGATTTGGGGGTTTTGATTTGGGGGGGTTTGATTTGATTTTGGGTTTTTTTATTTAATTTTGGGGGTTTTGAGGTGGGGTTTTTTGATTTGGGGGTTTTTGATTTGGGGTTTTTTGATTGGGGGTTTTTAATTTGGGGTTTTTGATTGGGGGGTCCCCATTGTGTCTGCGGGGTTGGGAGGAAATTTGGGATTTGGGGACCCCAAATGGAGCCGGGGGCGTTCCTGGAGGTGCCCCCAGAGAAATTTCGGGACCCCCCCCCGAAGCCCCCCGAGCTTTGTCCGCTCGGGGTTGAATTACACCAACCCCCCAAAAAAAACCCAAAAAAAAAGGGATTATTTGGGAGGCGGAGGTGGGTGCGGGGCCGGCCCGGCCGATGAGAGATATTTGACTTTTTGATATTTTTTTCTCTTTTTTTGCCTCGCCGGGGAGGGGGCAGACGAGGAGCCGAGCCCCGGAGCAGGAATTGGGTGTTGGGGAGACGCTGCCAAGCTTCGAGCGGAGCGTTTGAAAGCGAATCTGCTTTTTTGGGGTTTTTTTTTGGTTTTTCCTTGTTTTTTTTTTTTCACCTCCCCTCCCCCTCTGGCCCCTCTGCGGAGGGATGTGTGCGACCAGCGAGTGGCAACGCAAATGTCTTGATTTTTTGGATGTTCCTCGCCACTTTTTGAAAGGGACAAAGTGAAAAAAAAAACGAAAAAATATCACAAAAATGTTTTTAACCTGCGAGGGCGCTTTGGGGATCGTTCCGTCTCCCACGGACCACAACGTGCAAACCCGGCCGGACCATTTCCACGCCGGCTACCAACAAATCCAAGGCATCAATTTGGGTTATTTACAAATCGGCGGCACCCAAATGTTCGCGCTGGCCCAGGTGCTCAGCGACCTTTTCGAGGACATCCCCAGGACCACCATCAGCCAGAAAATGGGAATTTTAAACATCCACAGCCGCCGCTGCGACCCGGCCCAGCTGCGGACCCTCAAAGCCATCAACTCCGTGCCCACCCGCGCCGCGAAGTGTTCGCTCATCTCCAAGGCGGACCTCGAGGCGCTCTGCACCTCCTGCCAGAGCCTCCGCCGGAGGAAGAGGAGGAGGAGGAAGAGCAGGAGGAGGCAGCAGCTGCTCCTGCCCTCCTCCGCGACCGCCTTGCCCTGCCGAGCCAGCGCTTGTTGCGCTCCCCCCGGCCCGCAGCAGCCGCAGCCGGTCCGCGGGGGGATTTTTGGGGGTGTCCCCGCCGGTTCTCCCCGGTATTTAGCGCTGCTGCACCCCGCGGTGCCCTGCGCGCTGCCGGCCGCGCTCGGGACCGCGGGCCGGGGGCGGAGGGCTCCGGGCTGGCCCGGGGGGCTCGTCCCGGGCGGAGCGGGGCCGGCGGGCGGCAGGAAGGCTCGCTGCCGCGGTCTCCCCGTTCCCAAGCGCCACGGAACGTCCGCCGGCTACTCCAGCGATTCGGATTCCAGCTTGGACCTCGCCGCCTCCAGCGCCGCCACCTCCAGCGACTCCTCGGAGGAGGAGGAGGACGAGGAGGAGGAGGAGGAGGAGGAGGAGGAGGAGGAGGAGGAAGGGGACAGCTCGTGCAGCAGCGAGGAGGGCAGCTCCTCGGAGTCGGAGAGCAGCGGGGACTCGGTGCCGAGCACTCGGTACCGACAAGCGGCCCTGCCCCGTTCCCAGCCGCTGCGGGAAGCGCTCGGGGAGGAGCGGCCGGCGGAGCCGCCCCCGGGCAAAGCGCTGCGCCCCGAGCCCGAGCTCCTCTTCCTCTCGCAGCACCTCTGGGCCCGCACCCTGCGAGCCTCAACTTTGGCAAGTTTGAGCGCGGCCGCAGCGCCGGGGGCTCCACCGGGGCTCGACGGCAGGCACGAAGCCTCCCCTGCCTCCTCCTCCTCCTCCTCCTCCTCCTCCTCCTCCTCCTCCTCCTCCTCCTCCTCCTCCTCGCCCCCTGCCTCCCCGAGCCGCAGCACCCCCGCGGGGGCCCCGCCACAAAAGCAGCGCGGCTTTGCGGAGGCCGGAGGGAAGGATTTGCACAAAGATGCCCCGAACAAAAGCTGCCGGGCCGAGCGGCCCCGCGGAGCCTCCCCGGGGCCGGCGCTTTGCCCCGAAGCGGCCCCGGAGCCGCGGGCGAGCCCCGCTGCCCTCGGCGAGCCCCGACCGGAGCATTTCGACCGCTTGATCCGCCAGTCCAAGCTGTGGTGCTACGCCAAAGGATTCAACGCGGACGGGAAAGGTTTGAGGCACGGCCCGGGCAGCCCGGAGCTCTGGAGGGGAGCGGAGCTGCGCTTCCAGCCCGGTGCAACGGGAACCGAGAGCCCCGCGGCGCTGCGAGGTCGCCAGGATGGCAACTCCAAGCGGCGGCGACTCGCCAGGGTCACCGAAAGGCAGCGAGGCTCCTCCAAGACCGGACCGCCGAAAAATCCCAGGAGGAATTCCAGGAAGGGAAACGAAGCGAAGCCGCGGAATTCCTTCAGCCTGATGGGCAACTTCCCCTGCACGCCCTCGCTGGTGGTGGGCGAGGACGGCGATTTGTGCCCGGCCTCGTCGCTGGGTGGCAAAAAGTCCTGGGCGCTGGCCAAGACGCACCCGCTGTGGCGGTGGCACCTGGGGGGCAGCGCCGTCCCCGCGCCCCCCAGCCCCAAATGCCGCGCGGGGGTCGCGGAGGGTCCCTGAGGAGCGCAGGAACCGGCCCGGGACCGCGGGAGGCGCCGGGGATGGGAGCGGGACGGTTTGGGGATGGTTCGGGGATGGTTCGGGATGGTTTGGGGTGGTTTGGGACGGTTTGGGATGGTTTGGGGTGGTTTGGGGTGGTTTGGGGACGTTTTGGCATGGTTTGGGATGGTTTGGGGCTATTTTGGGATGGTTTGGGGACGTTTTGGGGCTGTTTTGGGATGGCTTGGGGTGGTTCGGGGACGTTTTGGGATGGTTTGGGGACGTTTTGGGGCTGTTTTGGGATGGTTCGGGATGGTTTGGGGTGGTTTGGGGTGGTTTGGGATGGTTTGGGATGGTTTGGGATGGTTTGGGGTGGTTTGGGGTGGTTCGGGGACGTTTTGGCATGGTTTGCGATGGTTTGGGGACGTTTTGGGATGGTTTGGGGACGTTTTGGGGCTGTTTTGGGATGGTTTGGGGTGGTTTGGGGTGGTTTGGGATGGTTTGGGATGGTTTGGGATGGTTTGGGGTGGTTTGGGGACGTTTTGGGACGGTTCGGGGTGGTTTGGGGACGTTTTGGGATGGTTTGGGGTGGTTTGGGGATGTTTTGGGATGGTTCGGGGTGGTTCGGGGTGGTTTGGGGTGGTTCGGGGTGGTTTGGGGATGTTTTGGGATGGTTCGGGGTGGTTCGGGGTGGCTTGGGGTGGTTTGGGGACGTTTTGGGGCTGTTTTGGGACGGTTCGGGGTGGTTTGGGGTGGTTTGGGATGGTTTGGGGTGGTTTGGGGACGTTTTGGGGCTGGTTTGGGATGGTTTGGGGTGGTTTGGGGACGTTTTGGGATGGTTTGGGGACGTTTTGGGACGGTTCGGGGTGGTTTGGGGTGGTTTGGGATGGTTTGGGGTTGTTCGGGGTGGTTCGGGGACGTTTTGGGGTCATTTTGGCCTGATTTGGGGCCGGTTTGGGGACGTTTTGGGCTGGTTTGGGGCCGATTCGGGGACGTTTTGGGGCTGTTTTGGCTCAGTTTGGGGCTGATGTGGGGATGGTTTGGAGCTGATTTGGGGTTGATTTGGTTCCGATTTCGGGCTGATTTGGCTCGATTTGGGGTTGATTTGGGTCCGATTTGGGGCTGATTTTGGGGACGTTTTTGGGCCTGATTTGGGGCCCGTTTGGAGCTGATTTGGGGCTGCTTTGGGTCCGATTTGGGGCTGATTTTGGGGACGTTTTTTGGGCCCGATTTGGGGCCCGTTTGGGTCCGATTTGGGTCCTACTTGGAACAGATTTGGGGCTGATTTGGGTCCGATTTGGGGCTGATTTTGGGGACGTTTTTTGGGCCTGATTTGGGGCCCGTTTGGAGCTGATTTGGGTCCGATTCAGATCCTAATTGGAACAGATTTGGGGCTGTTTTGGGGTTGGATTGGGTCCGACTTGGGGCCGACTTTGGCCCCACTTGGAGCTGATTTGGGGCCGATTCGGGGCTATTTTGGGTCTGATTTGGAACTGATTTGGGGCTGAATTTGGGCCGATTTTGGGTCTCATTTGGGTCCAATTTGGGGCGACTTTGGGGCTGATTTGGGGCCGATTTTGGCCCCATTTGGGGCTGATTTTGGGCAAATTCGGGGCTACTTTGGGTCTGACTCGGGTCCGATTTGAAGCTGATTTGGGGTTAATTTGGGGTTAATTTGGGGTTGATTCGGGGCTGATTTTGGGATTGATTTGGGCCTGACTTGGAATTGATTTGGGGCCAATTTGGGTCCAAATTTGGGCTGATTTTGGTCCAATTTGGGTCCAATTTGGGCCCGCGTGTGATATTGGGTTTGGGAGGAGTTTTAGGGTGAGATGAAAACCCAAATAATTCCCAAAAATCTCCGCGTGCTGCTGGAAACGAGGGGGTGATTCCCAGGAAAGGGATTTAGGGATAAAGCAGCTACTGGGAAAACTGGGAATGGACTGGGAATGAGCTGGGAATGAACTGGGAATGAGCTGGGAATGAGCTGGGAATGAACTGGGGATGAGCCGGGAATAAACTGGGAATGAACCGGGAATGAGCTGGGAATGAACTGGGAATAAACTGGGAATGAACTGGGAATAAATTGGAAATAAACTGGGAATGAACTGGGAATGAGCTGGGAATGAACTGGGAATGAGCTGGGAATGAACTGGGAATTAGGTGGGAATAAATTGGAAATAAACTGGGAATGAGCTGGGAAGGAGCTCCCAACCCTACTCCAAAAAAAAACCCCAAAAAACCCCAAACCCCATCCCTCATTTGTCCTTTTCCATAAAAAATTGAATTAAATCAATAAAAATCCCGTTCCTTTCCAGGCCGAGTGGATCCCGGGGAAAATCTGGAAAATCCAGAAAATCCCGATTTTCCAGCGGCGTTTTCCTGGTGTAGGGGCAGGGAGGAAACGCCAAATTAAAAAAAAAAAATTTGGGAATTCTGGGAGAAAGTGGGAGGGGTGGACAGGAAGTGACTTGAAGCCGCTCCATGGAAATGTGAAAAATATTTTTTAAAAGTGGTGGAAAAGGGAAAAAAAATGAGGAATTTGTGGGATAATTATCCCTGGAAAAGGTTTTGGGAAAAAATCCAAGAAATTCGGGAATGGATTTGATCCCGGCTGGAATTTCCCTCCCTCCCCACACTTTAAAACTTTCCAAAACTTTGGAAATTCCCGATGGGATTTTCCAACCCAAAAAGCCCAAATTTCTGCTTTGGAAACTTAAAAAAAAACCCCAAAAAAATCAAATTTTATTTGTTTTTGTTTTTTTTCCCAGGATCCCGCTTGGAAAATTCTGAATTTTTCCTCCAAAATTTAGGCCTGAAAACAAAATTTAAAAAAAAAATCAAAAATAAAAAATCGTTGAAAGGGAAAAAGGGAAGGATTGAAAGGAAAATCTTCACATGTGGCCTGCTGGATTTATTCCAGTTTTTAATTCCATTTTTTTATTTAAAAAAAATCAGGAAAAAAAAAAAAAAGGAAAAAAATGGGAGAAAAAAGGGATTTATAAAGGCTGGGAATATTTGGGATGTGCTGGGCACGGTTTTCTCTGGAAGTGGTGAATTGGTGCTAAAAGATGTTAATTTAATTTGGATTTTTAGCAGGGATTTTTGGGGTTAAATCGCTTTTTTTTTTGTTTATTTCTCCCCCTCCCACTGAGCAGAGCAGCGGGAAATTCCCTCGGGAAAATATTGGGATTTTTCGAGCAATTATTCCCAAAAAAATCCCCCCAAACGAGCCCAAAACGCGGCGAGAAAATCGGATTTTAGGGGAGGTTTTCCATGGAATTTTAACCCGGGTGGGGTTAAAAATATATTTTGTATTTTTGTTTTTTAATGGAATTTTAAATAATTTGCGGGTGGGGTTGGGGAAAAAATAAAAAGTCCCGGGATGTTCGCTGAGGATGAATATTTATATTTATAATCCTCTCTAAAAATCATAGAAATATATTAAAAATTGTATAAATATGTTAAAATCCTCTATAAATCTAAACCTATAAATATAAATATTTAAATCCAGCAACCTCCAGACGCCCCCCCCAAAAATAAAAAAATAAAAAACCTCAGGAATATTTTTTGGATAAAATCACCTCGGGAATTGCGGGGGGGGCGGCCCCGATTTTTATCCCGGTGTAAATACGGCTAAAAATTCAATTTTTCTATTAAAAAAAATCACATTTTTTGGGCAGAGATTTTGTTCGTTTCTCCGCTGGCGCGTGGGGATGTAAATGATGGTGAATAATTGTAAATATTTGTAAATGTTCTGTAAATTTCAAAAAAATTCTCTGTAAATGTCCTGTAAATGTTACGGGGATTGGGAGGGAAAAAAAAATTCAAAATACCTCGAAATTTTCATTAAAAAGGTGCCTGGAGCAGCAAAAAATAATCATTAAAATAAGAATTATCATATTGATGTTAATTATGGTGATTTTCGCTTTGGTTTTTGAGGTGTTGGAGGGAATTTAAGCGACCAAAGAATAAAAAAAAAATCAATTTTAAGTAAGAAATAGATTGAGGGGAGTGGAGCTGCAGTGGGAATAGACAGAATAAAAGAAATATAAATTTAAAAATAAATGAAAATATAAAATTTTGGGCTGGAATCTCTTGGTTTGGGGGGAAAATCAGCAAATTTGGGGCAGTTTGGGGGTAGAATTTCATTTCCGGGAGAGAAATTCCCTTAAAGGGGGAGAAAAATGCAAAAATTTGGATTTTTTTTTTTTTTTGGGTCATAAAATTCATTTTTTTGGTTGATTTTTGGTTGGGGTCAGAGGAAAGCGAAACAAAAATGGGGAAAAAAAATGGAAAATCTCAATTTTCCTCCTCTGGAGTGGAAATTCCCAATCCTTTGGGGGAAAAAAAAAATCTCATTTCTTTGGATTACAAATTCCCATTTTTTGAGTTCAAAATTCCCCTCCCTTTGGTTTAAAATTCTTGGGGTTTTTGGTAAAAATATCTCATTTCTTTGAGTTAAAAATTCCAATTTCCTTGAGTTAAAAATCCCTATTTCTCTGGAATAAAAATTCCCCTTTT
Organism: Lonchura striata; assembly: GCF_046129695.1. Classification (NCBI taxonomy): domain Eukaryota; kingdom Metazoa; phylum Chordata; class Aves; order Passeriformes; family Estrildidae; genus Lonchura; species Lonchura striata. Next base: position 7,510,234 of record NC_134627.1, on the reverse strand, counting down.
TTTTGAATTAAAAATTCCCATTTCTCTGGTTTTAAAATTCCTTTCTTTTTTGAATCAAAAATTCTCATTTTCTTGAGTTAAAAATCCCAATTTCTTCAAATTAAATATTTACCTTCCTTTGAGTTAAAAATTCCCATTTCCGTGAGTTAAAAATCCCTATTTCTCTGGATTAAAAATTCCCCTTTTTTCTGAATTGAAATTTCCCATTCCTCTGGTTTAAAATTTCCCCTTTTTTTAAAATTAAAAATTCCCATTCCTCTGGTTTAAAAATTCCCCCCTTTTTTTTTTTTTAATTAAAAATTCCCATTTCTCTGGTTTAAAAATTCCCCCCCCCTTTTTTTTTTTTAATTAAAAATTCTCCATTTTTTTAAAATTGAAAATTCCCATTCCTCTGGTTTAAAAATTCCCATTTCTTTGAGTTAAAATTCCTTATTTCTCTGGATTAAAAATTTCCCCCATTTTTTTTTTAATTAAAAATTCCCTCTTTTTTTGAGAGAGAGAATTCCCAGCTCCAGCCTGGGATGCAGGGAGGGATCGGGATGAGCCGCAGGAACGGGAATTTGGGACGTGGGAATGATGATCCCAAAGGGATGAACTGTGGGATCCCATTGGGATGAGCTCCAGGATGGGAATCCCAATGGGATTTACTGGGAAATGGGATCTGGGATGAGTTTTGGGAATGATGATCCCAAAGGGATGAGCTGGAGAATGGGAATCTGGGATCTGGGAATGATGATCCCAATGGGATGAGCTGGAGAATGGGAATCTGGGATGTGGGAATGATGATCCCAATGGGATGAACTGCAGGAATGGGAATCCTGGATGAGTTTTGGGAATGATGATCCCAATGGGATGAGCTGCAGGATCCCATTGGGATGAGCTCCAGGATGGGAATCCCAATGGGATTTGCCGGGAAATGGGATCTGGGATGAGTTTTGGGAATGATGATCCCAACGGGATGAACTGTGGGAATGATGATCCCAATGGGATGAACTGTGGGATCCCATTGGGATGAGCTCCAGGGTGGGAATCCCAATGGGATTTACTGGGAAATGGGAATCCGGGATGAGCAGCGGGAATGATGATCCCAAAGGGATGATCTGGGAATGATGATCCCAATGGGACGAGGTGTAGGATCCCATTGGGATGAGCTCCAGGATGGGAATCCCAATGGGATGCAGCGGGGCATGGGAATCCAGGATGAGTTTTGGGAATGATGATCCCAAAGGGATGAGTTTTAGGATCAGGATCCCGTTGGGACGAGCTGCGGGATCAGGATCCTGTTTGGATGAGCTGTGGGATCAGGATCCCGTTGGGATGAGCTGCAGGATCAGGATCCCACTGGGATGAGCTGCGGGATCAGGATCCTGTTGGGATGAGCTGTGGGATCAGGATCCCGTTGGGATGAGCTGCGGGATCAGGATCCCGTTGGGATGAGCTGCGGGATCAGGATCCCACTGGGATGAGCTGCGGGATCAGGATCCTGTTGGGATGAGCTGTGGGATCAGGATCCTGTTGGGATGAGCTGTGGGATCAGGATCCTGTTGGGATGAGCTGCAGGATTTGGATCCCGTTGGGATGAGCTGCAGGATCAGGATCCCGTTGGGATGAGCTGTGGGATCAGGATCCCGTTGGGATGAGCTGTGGGATCAGGATCCCGTTGGGATGAGCTGCGGGATTTGTATCCCGTTGGGATGAGCTGCAGGATCAGGATCCCACTGGGATGAGCTGTGGGATCAGGATCCCGTTGGGATGAGCTGTGGGATCAGGATCCCGTTGGGACGAGCTGCAGGATCAGGATCCCGTTGGGATGAGCTGCAGGATTTGGATCCCGTTGGGATGAGCTGCAGGATTTGGATCCCGTTTGGATGAGCTGCAGGATCAGGATCCCACTGGGATGAGCTGTAGGATCAGGATCCCGTTTGGATGAGCTGTGGGATCAGGATCCCGTTTGGATGAGCTGCAGGAACCCCTGGATCTCCTGGGGTTATTCCCAATTCTGGGAGGTTCCTCCCTTCCCCTGCAGCCCTCAGTGCCTGGGGACCCAAGGACAACAAGGACACCTGAGGACATTCACCTGGGAACCTGAAGACACCAGGGGACACTCACCTGGGGACCCGAGGACACCAAGGACACCTGAGGACACTCACCTGGGGACCCGAGGACACCAGGGGACACTCACCTGGGGACCCGAGGACACCAAGGACACCTGAGGACACTCACCTGGGGACCCGAGGACAGAAGAGGACACTTGCCCGGGGACCAGAGGACATGGTGGGACACTCACCTGTGGACTGGAGACACCAAGGGACACTCACCAGAGAACCAGAGGACACCAAGGGACACTCACCGGGGTGCCAGAAGACACCAGGGGGACACTCGGACCAGAGACACTGAGGGACACTCACCAGGGGACCAGGGAACACAGGACATGGTGGGACACTCACCCAGGAACCCGAGGACACCAAGGACACCTGAGGAACATTCGCCAGGGGACCAAACCAAGTTTTGGTGCCGAAAATCTCGGTTTCATTTTCAGGTCCCATCGCCAACCCCAAAACTCGGCGGCAGTAAAGGAGAAAATGTCCCAAAAAACCCCAAAATTCGTCTGGGCAGAGCAAACCCTTCAAAAATCCCTTTAAGCCAAATTTTGGTGCCGCAAATCTCGGTTTCATTTTCGGGTCCCGTCGCCAACCCCAAAACTCAGTGACAGTAAAGGAGAAAATGCCCCAAAAAAATCCCAAAATTCATCTGGGCAGAGCAAACCCTTCAAAAATCCCTTTAAGCCGAGTTTTGGTGCCGAAAATCTCGGTTTCATTTTTGGGTCCCATCGCCAACCCCAAAACTCAGCGGCAGTAAAGGAGAAAATGTCCCAAAAAACCCCAAAATTCGTCTGGGAAGAGCAAACCCTTCAAAAATCCCTTTAAGCCAAATTTTGGTGCCGAAAATCTCGGTTTCATTTTCGGGTCCCGTCGCTATTTTGGGCGGAAGGGAGGAAGGGGACAGTGGCGAGGGTTCGTCTAAATTTGGAAATCACCCCAAAAATCTGCTGCTGTCGGCAGAGCAGCGGAACTGCTCCACGCCCTGCTGGCGTGGTTTTAATTTAGTCACGGGTTTAATTAATGCGGAGGTTAATTAAAACTGGTTTTAGAGCCCCTGGGGAATACTCAGATCCATCCCAAACTCCTTCACCCACCCCAATTTTGGGCAATTTCATCAAAATTTCCCATTCCTGGGGCTCGCAAAGCCCCCCCCAAAAAAATATTTCAGCCTCGGGACGGATGTGAGTCAGGGCTGAGCTGATTGGTGCCACTCGTTAATTACTCATTAATTACTCATTAATTAGTTCTGATTCATGCTGGAGCAGTGCCGCTGAATTTTTTTGGGGGGGAAAACCTCAAAGTTGTCAGAATTTGGCCGATTTTTATCTGCCAAGGGCCTTAGCCGTGATTGATTAATGGATTGATGAATTAATTAATTAATTAATCAATCCATTAATCACTCAGCAGTGATTAATTCCCAGGTCACAGCCACAGAATTCCTGATGAGCAACTGAGGGGGGTGGGAAATTCCAGCTCATCTCGATCCTGTCACTTCCTGTCCCTCCTTGTCCCCCATCCTTGTCCCCTTGTCCCTCTGTCCTTGTCCCCTTGTCCCTCTGTCCTTGTCCCCAGGTCCTCTCCAGCTCTCCTGAAGGTCCTTGAGGTCCTGGAAGGGCTCTGAGGTGTCCCTGGAGCTTCTCCTTGCCAGGCTGGAGAATCCCAAGTGTCCAAAGTGTCCTGAGGGATGGATGGAGATCATGGATGGATGGATGATGGATGGATGATGGATGATGGATGGATGGATGGATGATGGATGGATGGATGATGGATGGATGATGGATGGATGGATGATGGATGGATGATGGATGATGGATGGATGGATGATGGATGGATGGATGGATGGATGGATGGATGGATGGATGGATGATGGATGATGGATGATTGGATGGATGGATGGATGGATGGATGGATGGATGGATGGATGCTGAAGGATGGAGGGACAGATGGATGGAGATCATAGATGGATGGATGGAGTCCATGGATGGAATTCGCGGATGGGCGGATGGATGATGGATGGATGGAATCCATGGAAGGATGGATGGAATCCATGGAAGGATGGATGGAATCCATGGAAGGATGGATGGAATCCGTGGAAGGATGGATGGAGGAAGGGATGGATGGACGGATGGAGGTACAGGAGGTGACCCAGACGTGGCCCTGGAGGTTCCCCCGTGTCCCTCCGGTGTCCAGGGCCTCTCCCCCTCTCCCGTGTCCCTCCCCCACCCCCTTCCCCTCCCCTCCCCCCGTTTCCTCCACCCCCGCAGCCCCGGGCCGGATGCGGCTCCGGGCCCGAGGGGCCGCGGCCGCTTCCTGCCCGCGCCGGGGGCGCGCCCCGGGCCCGGCCTGCACGCACCGGGCACCGGGCACGGCAACGGGCACCGGGCACGGGACAACCGGGCTGGGCAATGGGCAATGGGAACAGGGCAACCAGGCTGGGCAATGGGCAACAGGCACTGGGCATGGGGCACCGGGCACCGGGCACGGCAACGGGCACCGGGCTGGGCAACGGGCACCGGGCACGGGGCAACCGGGCTGGGCAACGGGCAACAGGCACCGGGCACGGCAACGGGCACCGGGCACGGGGCAACCGGGCTGGGCAACGGGCAATGGGAACAGGGCAACCGGGCTGGGCAATGGGCACCGGGCACCGGGCACGGCAACGGGCACCGGGCTGGGCAACGGGCACCGGGCACGGGACAACCGGGCTGGGCAATGGGCAACAGGCACCGGGCACAGCAACGGGCACCGGGCACTGGGCACGGGGCAACTGGGCTGGGCAATGGGCACCGGGCACCGGGAACCAGGCACCGGGCAACCGGGACTGGGGAACGGGCAACCGGGCACTGGGCATGGGGCAACCGGGCTGGGCAACGGGCACCGGGCACGGGACAACCGGGCTGGGCAATGGGCAACAGGCACCGGGCACAGCAACGGGCACCGGGCACTGGGCACGGGGCAACTGGGCTGGGCAATGGGCACCGGGCACCGGGAACCAGGCACCGGGCAACCGGGACTGGGGAACGGGCAACCGGGCACTGGGCATGGGGCAACCGGGCTGGGCAACGGGCACTGGGCACCGGGCAGGGCAACAGGCACCGGGCACTGGGCAACCGGGCTGGGCAACGGGCACTGGGCACCGGGCAACTGGGACTGGGGAATGGGCAATGGGCACTGGGCAACTGGGACTGGGCAACGGGAACCAGGCAACCGGGACTGGGGAACAGGAACTGGGCACGGGGCAACAGGGACTGGGGAACGGGCACTGGGGACCGGGCACCGGGCAACCGGGACTGGGGAATGGGCAATGGGCACTGGGCAACTGGGACTGGGGAATGGGCAACCGGGCATGGGGCAACCGGACTGGGCAACCGGCAACGGGCACCAGGCAAGGGGAAACCGGGACTGGGGACTGGGCACTGGGTATTGGTCACTGGTCACTGGGCACTGGGCATTGGGCATTGGGCTCCGGGAATTGGGCATTGGGCTCTGGGAATTGGGCACTGGACACTGGGCACTGGACACTGGGCATTGGGCATTGGGCATTGGGCATTGGGCACTGGGCACTGGGCATTGGGAATTGGGCATTGGGAATTGGGCACTGGGCACTGGGAATTGGGCACTGGACACTGGGCATTGGGCACTGGGCACTGGGAATTGGGCATTGGACACTGGGCACTGGGCACTGGGCACTGGGAATTGGGCACTGGACACTGGGCACTGGGCATTGGGCATTGGGCATTGGGCACCGGGCACTGGGCATTGGGCATTGCAATCCCATAAATAAATATCCCAAATATTTCAGGATAATTTCTCCCTACTCCATTCCTGCAGGTGTAATCCCATAAATAAATATTCCTAAAAATTCAGGATTATTCTCTCCCCTCCTTTCATACAGGTGCAATCCCATAAATAAATATTCCAGGATAATTTCTCTCCACTCTTTTCCTGCAAGCACAATCCCATAAATACATATTCCCGATATTTCAGGATTTTACTTCTTCACTGCTTTCCTACAGACTCAATCCCGTAAATAAATATTCCAAATATTCCAGGATAATTTCTCTCCGCTCCTCTCCTGCAGGCACAATCCCGTAAATAAATATTCCAAATAATTCAGGATTTTACTTCCTTACTGCTTTCCTACAGACGTAATCCTATAAATAAATATCCCCGATATTCCAGGATAATTTCTCTCCACTCATTCCCTGCAGGTGTAATCCCATAAATAAATAATCCCATTATTTGAGGATTTAGGAACATTTTTCCTCCTTCCCGGGGCGCAGGGGGTTAAATCCCATTTCCAGGCCCGCTGGCTCTGCCGGATCCGGGAATTTCGGGATAATGCGATTCCCATCGGGAACGCAGCCACAGCGCCATCCAAACCGAGCGCGGCGAGGGGGGAAAAAAACCCCAAAATCCTCATCCGAAAGCGCTGGGAAAAGGTCCAAAAAAAAGAAAAAAAATTCCAAAAAAAAAAAATCAAAATATCCTCCTGGCTCAAACCCGCCCGCCCGGCCGCGCCGCGATCCGTGAACCGCAAATTTTACCGGAGCGTGCGGGCGGGCGCCGCCATGATTGTACCGGGATGGGGAGGAGGGGGGGGACACGGGGACAAACCGGGGGACACGGGGACAAACCGGGGGACACGGGGACAAACCGGGGGACAGGGACAAGCGGGGGAACGGGGATAACCGCGGAGAACGGGGATAACCGCGGAGAACGGGGGGGGGACAGACAGACAGACAGAAAGTGGGGGGGTGGATTTTGGTGGCTCGGGGCCACATCCGCCACCCCCCCACGCTGTCCCCGCGTTGTCCCCTCGCTGTCACTTCGCCCCGCCCGCCTGTGGCTTCTCGCTGTCGCCGCTGCCCCACTGTCCCTCCATCCCCGGCGGTCCCCCCGGGAGAGGCGGGGAGGAGGAGGAGGAGGAGGAGGAGGAGGAGCGCACCGAGAGTGGCGGAGGGGTGGTGGTGGTGAGGGGGGGGTTTTAGGGGGTGGGGAGGGCAGGAAACCCTCCTGGAAGTATGAAGGAGATGGTGGGAGGCTGCTGTGTGTGTTCCGACGAGCGCGGCTGGGCGGAGAACCCGCTCGTCTATTGCGACGGCCACGGCTGCAATGTGGCCGTGCACCAAGGTGAGCCCCGGGCCCCCCGAACCCCTCCGGGGGACGCGGCGGGCTGAGGATGGCGGGGCTGGGTGCTGGGGTGCTCCCGCTTTGTTTTAGCGCTATTGTTCCCAATAACGGTGTCGCCGCGGAGAGGAGGGGGACACGGTGGCGACACGGTGGGGACAGCAGCGGAGTCCCCCCGCCCCGGGAGTGGCCGCAGCGGGGATTTGTCCGCTGTGCTCCCCGGTTTAACGGGGAGGGGAAGAGGCGCTGTCGCCCCCCCAGCCCGGCCCGGGGGTGTCGGGACCGGGGGGCGAAGCACCGGAGGGGGCGGCGGGGCGCGGAGCTGCGTCCTGCGAGGGTAGGGAGGGAGGAAGGCAGCCTTCCTCCTCCTCCTCCTCCTCCTCCTCCTCCTCCTCCTCCTCCTCCTCCGCCGCCGCCGCCGCCGCCGCTCCCGGCGACACGGGCGATTTGCATTTTAAATGACTCCGAGCCCGCCCCCGCCGGCGCACGGTAACGGGCCCGGAAAGTTTGGCCTGGGCTCGGTGAACAAAACAAATCCGGATTAAAATCGCGATTCGAGGCGGCGGAGGGGCGGCGAATCCCTGCTGGCTTGCTTTGGAATGCGCCGAGGGTTCCCGGCTGCTCGGGCCGCGCTGTTTTCCCGGCCGCTGGTATCCCCTTCTCGTCCCGGTTGTTGTTATCCCGTTCCTGTCCCGGTTGTTGTTATCCTGTGCCTGTCCCGGTTGTTGTTATCCTGTCAGTTTCTCGGTTGTTGTTATCCCCTTCTTGTCCCGGTTGTTGTTGTCCCGTCAATTTCCTGGTTGTTGCTTTACCCCGTCCCTGTCCCGGTTGTTATTATCCCATTCCTGTTCCAGTTGTTGTTGTCCCATTCCTGTCCCAATTGTTGTTATCCTGTGCCTGTCCCGGTTGTTGTTATCCCGTCAATGTCCCGGTTGTTATTATCCTGGGCCTGTCCCCGTTGTTGTTATCCTGTGCCTGTCCCCGTTGTTGTTATCTCATCCCTGTCCCGGTTGTTGTTGTCCTGTCAGTTTCTCGGTTGTTGTTATCCCATCCCTGTCCCAGTTGTTGCTATCCCATCAATTTCCTGGTTGTTGCTTTACCCCGTTCCTGCCCCGGTTGTTATTATCCCATTCCTGTTCCAGTTGTTGTTGTCCCATTCCTGTCCCAATTGTTGTTATCCTGTGCCTGTCCCGGTTGTTGTTATCCCGTCAATGTCCCGGTTGTTATTATCCTGGGCCTGTCCCCGTTGTTGTTATCCTGTGCCTGTCCCCGTTGTTGTTATCTCATCCCTGTCCCGGTTGTTGTTGTCCTGTCAGTTTCTCGGTTGTTGTTATCCCATCCCTGTCCCAGCTGTTGCTATCCCATCAATTTCCTGGTTGTTGCTTTATCCCGTCCCTGTCCCGATTGTTATTATCCCATTCCTGTTCCACTTGTTGTTATCCTGTCCCTGTCCCAGTTGTTGTTATCCTGTCAGTTTCTCGGTTGTTGTTATCCCATCCCTGCCTATGCCGGTTGTTGTTATCCCATCCCTGTCCCGGTTGTTGTTATCCTGTCAGTTTCTCGGTTGTTGTTATCCCATCCCTGTCCCAGTTGTTCTTTTAACCTGTCCCAGTTGTTGTTATCCCATCCCTGTCCCAGTTGTTGCTCTCCCATCAATTTCCTGGTTGTTGCTTTATCCCGTCCCTGTCCCGATTGTTATTATCCCATTCCTGTTCCACTTGTTGTTATCCCGTTCCTGTCCCGGTTGTTATTATCCTGTGCCTGTCCTGGTTGTTGTTATCCCATCCCTGTCCTGGTTGTTATTATCCTGTGCCTGTCCCGGTTGTTGTTATCCTGTCAGTTTCTCGGTTGTTGTTATCCCATTTCTGTCCCGGTTGCTGTTTTATCCCGTTCCCGTCCTGGTTGTTGTTATCCCATCAGTTTTGTGGTTGTTGTTATCCTGTAAATTTCCCAGTTGTTGTTATCCCATCCCTGTCCCAGTTGTTGTTACCTCGTCCCCGTCCCAGTTGTTGTTTTATCCCATTCCTGTTTTGGTTGTTGTTATCCTATTCCTGACCTGGTTGTTGTTTTATCCTGTTCTTGTCCCGGTTGTTGTTACCCGGTTATTTCCTGGTTGTTGTTATCCTGTCCATTTCCTGTTTTTTTTTTTCCCATCCTTGTCCCGGTTGTTGTTATCCCATTCCTATCCCAGTTATTTTTTATCCCATCCCTGTCTGGGTTGTTGTTACCTTGTTCCTGTCCCGGTTGTTTTATCCCATTCCTGTCCCAGTTGTTATCCCATTCCTGCCCCGGTTGTAGTTGTCCCATCAATTTCCCGGTTGTTGCTTTATCCCGTTCCTGTCCCAGTTGTTGTTATCCCATCCCTGTCCCAGTTGTTGTTATCCCATTCCTGTACTAGTTGTTGTTATCCCATCAGTTTCCTGGTTGTTGTTATCCCATCAGTTTTGTGGTTGTTGTTATCCTGTCAATTTCCCAGTTGTTGTTACCCCATCCCTGTCCCGGGTGTTTTTTTTTACCTCGTTCCTGTCCCGGTTGTTTTATCCCATTCCTGTCCCAGTTGTTACTTTATCCTGTCCCTGTCCCGGTTGTTGTTATCCCATCAATTTCCTGGTTGTTGTTATCCTGTCCATTTCCTGGTTGTTTTATCCCATCCTTGTCCCGGTTGTTGTTATCCCATTCCTGACCTGGTTGTTGTTTTATCCTGTTCCTGTCCCGGTTATTTTTTATCCTGTCCCTGTCCCGGCTGTTGTTGTGTCAATTTCCCGGTTGTTGTTTTATCACATCCGTGTCCCGGTTGTTGTTATCCCATTCTTATCCTGGTTATATTTTATCTCGTCAATGTCCCGGTTGTTGTTATCCCATCCCTGTACTGGTTGTTGTTATCCTGTGCCTGTCCTGGTTGTTGTTATCCCGTGAATTTCCTGGTTGTTTTTTACCTCGTTCCTGTCCCGGGTGTTGTTTTTTACCCCATTCTTGTCCCAGGTGTTGTTTTTTACCCCGTTCCTGTCCCGGTTGTTGTTTTTTATCCCGTTCCTGTCCCGGTTGTCATTTTATCCCCTCCCTGTCCCATTTGTTGTTATCCTGCTCCCGTCCCAGGTGTTTTACCCCGTTCCTGTCCCGGTTGTTGTTTTTATCCCGTTCCTGTCCCGGGTGTTGTTTTTTATCCCGTTCCTGTCCCAGTTGTTGTTTTTACCCTGTTCCTGTCCCGGTTGTTGTTTTTTACCCCGTTCCTGTCCCGGGTGTTTTACCCCGTTCCTGTCCCAGGTGTTTTACCCCGTTCCTGTCCTGGTTGTTGTTTTTATCCCGTTCCTGTCCCGGGTGTTGTTTTTTATCCTGTTCCTGTCCTGGGTGTTGTTTTTTACCCCGTTCCTGTCCCAGTTGTCGTTTTATCCCCTCCCTGTCCCAGTTGTTGTTATCCTGCTCCCGTCCCAGGTGTTTTACCCCGTTCCTGTCCCGGGTGTTGTTTTTTACCCCATTCCTGTCCCGGTTGTTGTTTTTTACCCCGTTCCTGTCCCGGTTGTTGTTTTTACCCCGTTCCTGTCCCAGTTGTTGTTTTTACCCCATTCCTGTCCCGGTTGTTGTTTTTTACCCCGTTCCTGTCCCGGTTGTTGTTTTTATCCCGTTCCTGTCCCAGTCCATCTCCAGCCCCTTCTGTTCACTCTCTGTTCCCGGTGCTTGGTCCTGGCTCTGGGTGTCCGTGAGTCCGGCTGTGTCCGGCTCTGTCAGTGTGTCCGGCTGTGTCCGTGAGTCCGGCTGTGTCTGTGTGTCCGGCTGTGTCCGTGAGTCCGGCTGTGTCTGTGTGTCTGGCTGTGTCCGGCTGTGTCCAGCTGTGTCCAGCTGTGTCATGTGTCCAGCTGTGTCCATGTGTCTGGCTGTGTCCGGCTCTGTCAGTGTGTCCGGCTGTGTCCATGAGTCTGGCTCTGTCCGTGTGTCCAGCTGTGTCCAGCTGTGTCCATGAGTCCGGCTGTGTCTGGCCATGTCCGTGAGTCCGGCTGTGTCCGGCTCTGTCAGTGTGTCCGGCTGTGTCCATGAGTCTGGCTGTGTCCGTGAGTCCGGGTGTGTCCGGCTCTGTCTGTGTGTCCGGCTGTGTCCAGCTGTGTCCATGAGTCCGGCTGTGTCTGGCTGTGTCCGTGTGTCTGGCTGTGTCCGTGATTCCAGCTCTGTCCATGAGTCCGGCTCTGTCCGTGTGTCCGGCTGTGTCCGTGTGTCCGGCTGTGTCCGTGTGTCCGGCTGTGTCCATGAGTACGGCTCTGTCTGTGTGTCCGGCTGTGTCTGTGTGTCCGGCTGTGTCCGGCTCTGTCAGTGTGTCCGGCTGTGTCCTGTCCGTGTGTCCAGCTCTGTCCCGTCCGTGTGTCCAGAGCAACTCCAGAGCCTCAGGAACAGTTTCAGGGCTCAGGAACATTCCAGAGGCTCGGGCTGGGTATTCCAGAATATTCCAGAACAATTTCTGAGGGACGGGAACCGTTCCGGGTTCCCAAAAACACCCCCAGAGGGGCAGGAGGAGCTTGGGATTTCCAGGAGGAGTTTGGGATTTCCCGGAAGAATTTGGGATTTTCAAGAAGAGTTTGGGATTTTCAGGAGGAATTTGGGATTTCCAGGAGGAATTTGGGATTTCCAGGAAGAATTTGGGATTTTCAGGAGCAATTTTGGATTTCCCGGAAGGATTTTGGATTTCCAGGAAGAACTTTGGATTTCCAGGAGAAACTTTGGATTTCCAGGAAGAATTTGGGATTTTCATGAGGAGTTTTGGATTTCCAGGAGGAATTTGGGATTTCCCAGAAGGATTTTGGATTTCCAGGAGGAATTTGGGATTTCCATGAGGAGTTTGAAATTTTCAAGAAGAGTTTGAGATTTCCAGGAGCAATTTTGGATTTCCCAGAAGGATTTTGGATTTCCAGGAAGAACTTTGGATTTCCAGGAAGAATTTGGGATTTTCATTAAGAGTTTGGGATTTCCAGGAGGAATTTTGGATTTCCATGAAGAATTTGGGATTTTCAGGAGGAATTTTGGATTTCCCGGAAGGATTTTGGATTTCCAGGAAGAATTTTGGATTTTCATGAAGAGTTTGGGATTTCCAGGAGCAATTTCGGATTTCCCAGAAGGATTTTGGATTTCCAGGAAGAACTTTGGATTTCCAGGAAGAATTTGGGATTTTCATTAAGAGTTTGGGATTTCCAGGAGGAATTTTGGATTTCCATGAAGAATTTGGGATTTTCAGGAGGAATTTTGGATTTCCCGGAAGGATTTTGGATTTTAATGAAGAGTTTGGGATTTCCAGGAAGAATTTGGGATTTCCAGGAGGAATTTGGGATTTCCATGAGGAGTTTGGGATTTTCAGGAGGAATTTGGGATTTCCAGGAAGAATTTGGGATTTTCAGGAGGAATTTTGGATTTCCATGAAGAGTTTGGGATTTTCAGGAAAAGTTTTGGATTTCCAGGAAGAGTTTGGGATTTCCAGGAAGAGTTTGGGAAGAATTGGGAAGAATTTTGAGAGCCCAAAAAAGGAACCCTGGGGGAAAAGGAAACCGCAGGGGGAGAAACAGGAAATAAACAGGGAAAATAGGGGAAAAAATGGGAAATAAACAATTAATTTAATTTTTTTTCCTTTTTCCCAATTTAATTTAAATTTTTTCCCTTTTTTCCAGCCTGTTATGGAATCGTGCAGGTTCCCACGGGCCCCTGGTTCTGCCGGAAATGCGAATCGCAGGAACGAGCCGCCCGGGTGGTGAGTACGGAAAACTTTTGGGGATTTTTGCCCAAATTTTGGGGTTAAATATCTCAATTTTCCCCCCCCCCCCCAAAAAAAATCAATTAAAAAAAAAATTCCAAAATTAAAATCATTTTTCCCAAGAAAAAAAATCAAATTTTTTCCAAAATAAGTTTGATTTTCCCCGCAAAAAAAGTCATTTTTAGCAAAAAAAAATTCAGTTTTCCATAAAAAAAAAGGTCATTTTTTCCCCCAAAAAATATTTCCCCAAAAAAGTTCATTTTTTCCCCAAAAAAATTCATTTTTTTCTTCCTTGCAGAGGTGCGAGCTGTGTCCCCACAAGGACGGGGCCCTGAAGCGAACGGACAACGGGGGTGAGGAAATCCCAAATCCCAAAATAAACCCCAAATCCCAAATCCCAAATCCCAAAATAAACCCCAATTCCCAAATCCCAAAACCCAAATCACAAACTCCAAATCCCAAATCCCAAATCCCAAATCAAAAACCCCAAACCCCAAATCCCAAATTTGGGATGGGTTTTTTTTTTGGGATAGAGGTTTTTTGGGATGGATGATTTTTGGGATGCAGATTTTTTGGGATTCATTTTTTTTAGGATGCAGATTTTATGGGATGCAGATTTTTTGGGATGGAGGTTTTCTGGGATGCAGTTTTTTTGGGAATGCACGTTTTTGGAGATGCAGATTTTTTGGGATGCAGGTTTTTTGGGATGGAGGGTTTTTTGGGATGCGGGTTTTTTGGGATGCAGATTTTTTGGGATTCACTTTTTTTAGGATGCAGATTTTATGGGATGCAGATATTTTGGGATGGAGGGTTTTTGGGATGCAGGTTTTTTGGGATGGAGGGTTTTTTGAGATGGAGGTTTTTTGGGAATGTACATTTTTGGAGATGCAGATTTTTTGGGATGGAGGATTTTTGGGATGCAGAATTTTTGGGAAGGAGGGATTTTTGGGAATACACATATTTGGAGGCACGATTTTTTTGGGATGCAGATTTTTTGGGATGGAGACTTTTCGGGATAAAGTTTTTTGGGTGGAATAACGTCCCTTTTGACACAGAACCTTTTTTAGGACCGACTTTTTTTTGCCGACAGAACCTTTTCTACCACGCAACTTTTTCAGGATGGACTTTTTCGGGACGGGAAATTTTTTTCCCACTAATTTTTTTTTTTTTTGGAGGGGGAATTTGGGACAAAATTCCCGTTTTTTCCGTATTTTTCCAGGCTGGGCACATGTGGTGTGCGCCCTGTACATCCCCGAGGTTCAGTTCGCCAACGTCCTCACCATGGAGCCCATCGTGCTCCAGTACGTCCCCCATGACCGCTTCAACAAGGTAAAAACGGGAATTCCGGGAATTTTGGGGAATTCTGGGAATTCCGGGATCATCCCGGCCCCTTCCCGGGTTAGCCTGATCCCGGATTCCGTTAAAAACCGAGGAAATTCCCTGGGTTCTGTGTTGGATCCTCCATATCTGGATGGGTTTTGGGGGACAAAATGGGAATTTCAGGAATTTCATGGTGGAATGATCAGATTTGCGGAATTCTGGGTTGGATCCCCCAAATTTGGATGAGTTTTTGGGGAAAAAATTGGAATTTCAGGAATTTCATGGTGGAATGATTTGATCTGTGGAATTCCATGTTGGATCCTCCATATTTGGATGGGTTTCGAGGGAAAAAAATGGGAATTTGAGGAATTTCTTGGTGGAATTATTTGATCTGTGGAATTCCACGTTGGATCCCCATTATTTGGATGGGTTTTGGGGAAAAAATTGGAATTTCAGGAATTTCATGGTGGAATGATTTGATCTGTGGAATTCCATGTTGGATCTTCCATATTTGGATGGATTTTTGGGACAAAATGGGAATTTCAGGAATTTCTTGGTAGAATACTGAATCCCTGGAATTCCATATTGGATCCTCCATATGTGGATGGGTTTTGGTGAAGAAAATGGGAATTTCAGGAATTTCCTGGTGGAACAACTGGAGCCAGCTGGATCCATGGAATTCTGTGTTGGATCCTCCATATTTGGATGGGTTTTGAGGGGAAAAAAAGGGAATTTGAGGAATTTCTTGGTGGAATTATTTGATCTGTGGAATTCCACGTTGGATCCCCATTATTTGGATGGGTTTTGGGGGAAAAAGGGGGAATTTCAGGAATTTCTTGGTGGAATGATTTGATCTGTGGAATTTCATGTTGGATCTTCCATATTTGGATGGGTTTTTGGGAAAAAATGGGAATTTGAGGAATTTCTTGGTGGAACAACTGGAGCCAGCTGGATCCATGGAATTCCATGTTAGATCCTCCATATTTGAATGGGTTTTGAGGGAGAAAATGGGAATTTCAGGAATTTCTTGGTGGAATGATTTAATCAATGAAATTCCATGTTGGATCTGCCATATTTGGATGGGTTTTGAGGGAGAAAATGGGAATTTGAGGAATTTTTTTCTGGAACAACTGGAACCAACTGAATCCATGGAATTCTGTGTTGGATCCTCCATATTTGGATGGGTTTTGAGGGAGAAAATGGGAATTTCAGGAATTTTTTGGTGGAATGATTTAATCAATGAAATTCCATGTTGGATCCGCCATATTTGGATGGGTTTTGAGGGAAAAAATGGAATTTTGAGGGAGAAAATGGGAATTTGAGGAATTTTTTTCTGGAACAACTGGAACCAACTGAATCTATAGAATTCCACGTTTGCTCCGATGGTGCGGTTGGGATTTCGGGGGCAAAAATGTGAAATTTTGCGTATCCCACCGCGGAACATCCCGGAATTTTCCCAGAAATCCCACCAAGTATCTCAGAAATTCCTTCACCATCCCCGCACAACCTCCGGGAGGGAACGCGGGGTTGGAACTCGCCGAGCTCCAAAACCCTTCCAGACCCAGCAGGAATTCCCTGAAATTTGGGGATTCCCGGTGGGTTTTTTTTTCGGAAAATGTGACTTTTCCCATTTTTTTTTTGGTGTCCCTCCGTTCCAGACCTGCTACATCTGCGAGGAGCAGGGCCGGGAGAGCAAAGCGGCCTCGGGGGCCTGCATGGCCTGCAACCGGCACGGCTGCCGCCAGGCCTTCCACGTCACCTGGTGAGATCCCGGGAATTCGCCGCCGGAATCTGCCCCCGGCATTTGGGGGTTGGTGCTCGGAAGGTTTTGGGCTTTGGCGTTGATCCCATGGGGTTGACCCCCCATTTTTCCCTGTTTTCCCGCCAATTTCCCCATATTTTCCCTATTTTCCTGCCAGTTTTCCCATTTTCCCCTATTTTCCTGCCAATTTTCCCATTTTTCAGATTTTTCCCCCCATTTCCCCCATTTCCCCCATTTTCTCCCCCCATTTTTCCCATTTTCTCCCCCCATTTTTGCCCAATTTTCCCCTAATTTTCCCATTTTCCCCATTTTTTTCCATTATCCCCTCAATCTTCCCATTTTTCCCCATTTCCCCCATTTCCCCCATTTTTCCCCCCATTTTTCCCCAATTTCCCCCTAATTTTCCCATTTTCCCCATTTTTTTCCCATTATCCCCTCAATCTTCCCATTTTTCCCAATTTTTTCCCCATTTCCTCCCAATTTTCCCATTTTCCTGACAATTTTTCCCATCTCCCCCCAGTTTTCCCATTTTTCCCTATTTTCATGCCAATTTTCCCATTTTTCCCCATTTTTTCCCCATTTCCCCCATTTTTCCCATTTTCTCCCCCATTTTTGCCCAATTTCCCCCTAATTTTCCCATTTTCCCCATTTTTTTCCCATTATCCCCTCAATCTTCCCATTTTTCCCAATTTTTTCCCCATTTCCTCCCAATTTTCCCGTTTTCCTGACAATTTTTCCCATCTCCCCCCAGTTTTCCCATTTTTCCCTATTTTCCTGCCAATTTTCCCATTTTTCCCCTTCCCCTCCTCAATTTTCCCATTTTTCCCCATTTTCCCCCCATTTCCCCCATTTTTCCCATTTTCTCCCCCATTTTTGCCCAATTTCCCCCTAATTTTCCCATTTTCCCCATTTTTTCCCCTTTATCCCCTCAATCTTCCCATTTTTCCCAATCTTTTCCCCATTTCCTCCCAATTTTCCCGTTTTCCTGACAATTTTTCCCATCTCCCCCCAGTTTTCCCATTTTTCCCTATTTTCCTGCCAATTTTCCCATTTTTCACTTTCCCCTCCTCAATTTTCCCATTCTTCCCATTTTTCCCCATTTTCCCCCCATTTCCCCCATTTTTCCCATTTTCTCCCCCATTTTTGCCCAATTTCCCCCTAATTTTCCCATTTTCCCCATTTTTTTCCCATTATCCCCTCAATCTTCCCATTTTTCCCAATTTTTTCCCCATTTCCTCCCAATTTTCCCATTTTCCTGACAATTTTTCCCATCTCCCCCCAGTTTTCCCATTTTTCCCTATTTTCATGCCAATTTTCCCATTTTTCACCTTCCCCTCCTCAATTTTCCCATTTTTCCCCCCATTTCCCCCCATTTCCCCCATTTTTCCCATTTTCTCCCCCCATTTTTGCCCAAATTTCCCCTAATTTTCCCATTTTCCCCATTTTTTCCCATTATGCCTTCAATCTTCCCATTTTTCCCAATTTTTTCCCCATTTTCTCCCAATTTTCCCATTTCCCCCCCAGTTTTCCCATTCTCTCCCCCAATTGTCCATTTTCCCCCACCACTTTTTCCCATTTTCTTCCCCCATTTTTCCCCATTTTTTTCCCATTTTTCCCCATTTTCCCCCCCCAATTTTCCCATTTTTCCCCATTTCCTCCCAAATTTCCCCAATTTTTCCCAATTTTTCCCATTTTTCCGCAGTGCACAGATGGCCGGGCTCCTGTGTGAGGAGGAGGTGCTGGAGGTCGACAACGTCAAATATTGCGGTTACTGCAAATATCACTTCAGCAAGATGGTGAGCCCAAAATCCCGGGAATTTTGGGGGAATTTCGGGAATTTCGGGAATTTCCTCGATCCAGGGAATTTCGTTTCCTTCACCAATTTCATTTCCTGCCGGCATTTTTGGTTTGCTTGGAGAATTTTTGATTTATTTTTATTTATTTCGCCTTTTTTTGGGAGTTTTTATTTCATTTGCTGGGTTGGATTTGTTTAGGAAATTTGATTTTTTTAGGGGATTTTTATTTATTTAGGGAATTTCATTATTTAGGGAATTTGATTTCTTTAGGAAATTTGATTCTGCAGGGAATTTTCATTTCTTTAGGGAATTTGATTTCTTTAGGGAATTTCATTTCTTTAAGGAATTTGATTTATTTGGGGAATTTTCATTTATTTAGGTAATGCGATTATTTAAGGAATTTGATTTCTTTAGGGAATTAGATTATTTAGGGAATTTGATTATTTAAGGAATTTGATTTCTTTAGGGAATTTTCATTTCTTTAGGGAATTAGATTATTTAGGTAATTTTCATTTTTTTTAGGGAATTTGATTTCTTTAGGGAATTTGATTTCTTTAGAGAATTTGATTTCTTTAGGGAATTTGATTATTTAGGGAATTTGATTATTTAGGGAATTTCCATTTCTTTAGGGAATTTGATTTCTTTAGAGAATTTGATTTCTTTAGAGAATTTGATTATTTAGGGAATTTTCATTTATTTAGGGAATTTTCATTGATTTTTCTTCCCCTTTTCTTTCTTTTTTTCCTCTTTTTCCCCCTTTTTTCCCCTTTTTCCCCATTTTTTCCCCTTTTTTCCCCCTTTCCCCCTTTTTTCCCCTTTTTTCCCCATTTTTCCCCTTTTTTCCCCTTCTTTCCCCCTTTTTCCCCTTTTTCCCCTTTTCCCCTTTTTCCCCTTTTTCCCCCTTTTTTCCCATTTTTTCCCCCTTTCCCCCTTTTTTCCCATTTTTTCCCCCTTTCCCCCTTTTTTCCCCCTTTCCCCCTTTTTCCCCCTTTTCCCCCCTTTTCCCCCATTTTTTCCCCCTTTTCCCCCCATTTTTTCCCCCTTTTTCCCCCTTTTTTCCACTTTTTCCCCCTTTCCCCCTTTTTTCCCCTTATTTTCCCCCCTTTTCCCCCTTTTCCCCTCTTTTTCCCCTTTTTTCCCCTTTTCCCCCTTTTTCCCCTTTTCCCCTTTTTTCCCCCTTTTCCCCCCTTTTTCCCCTTTTTCCCCTCTTTTCCCTTTTCCCCTCTTTTCCCCTTTTTTCCCCTTTTTTCCCCCTTTTTTCCCCTTTTTCCCCCTTTTTCCCCCCTTTTCCCCTTTTTTCCCCTTTTCCCCCTCTTTTCCCCCCTTTTTCCCCGTTTTTCCCTTTTTCCCCCTTTTTTCCCCAGACCTCTCGCCATTCCGGCTCCTTCCTCCCGGGCCGCAGGAGCCGCTCGGCCTCGCCCCCCCAGGAAAAGCCCCCGGCCCACCACGAGCGGCCAAAAAAGGTGAGAAAACCCCCAAAATCCCCCAAAATCCCAAAAAAAAACCCAAATCCCCAAAATCCCCCAAAAATTCCCACCATTTCCTCAACCCGGACCTCAAAATCCAGAATTTTCCCCCTCAAATTCGCAGTTTAATGGGTTAAAAATTCACATTTTGGGCGGATTTTTGGCATGAAAATGAATTTTTGGGAATGGTTTGGGATGGGATTATCTTTATGGGATCTGGTGCTGGAAAAGAAAAGGAACAGGGATTTATTTGGGATTATTTATGGGATTTGTGCTGGAAAACAACAAAAATAGGGATTCATTTCTGGGATTTTTTAATGGGATTTGTGCTGGAAAACAAAAGGAAGAGGGGATTATTCCTGGGATTTTTTTATGGGATTCGTGCTGGGAATGGGATTTATTTATTTCTGGGATTTCTTTATGGGATTTTACTGGGGAAAATGGGATTTTTTAATGGGATCTGCCACTGGAAAGCAAGAGGAGCAGGGATTTATTTCTGGGATTTGTGCTGGAAAAGGGATTTATTTGGATTTATTTATGGGATCTGACACTGGAAAACAACGGGAACAGGGATTTATTTCTGGAATTTTCACTGGAAAAGGGATTTATTTGGATTTATTTATGGGATCTGACACTGGAAAACAACGGGAGCGGGGATTTATTTATGGGATTTGTGCTGGAAAAGGGATTTATTTGGATTTATTTATGGGATCTGGCACTGAAAAACAATGGGAACAGGGATTTATTTCTGGGATTGCTTTATGGGATTTTCACTGGAAAAGGGATTTATTTGGATTTATTTATGGGATCTGCCACTGGAAAACAACGGGAATGGGGATTCCTATT